>NC_087079.1:16548508-17148508 GCF_026151205.1 Bolinopsis microptera
GGTTTGGTATTATATGAGTGTAATTATGATAGACAGTGCCAACACACAGACCAATCCCACGTGTACAATGTACATGTATAATATCTATCCAGTGTACATCCCTTACAATACTTACCATTGCACTTATACAACAGAGCATCATGTAGACCTTGTCAAACCTGACGGATTACTTACAAAATAACTGAAATATCTACACAAATATGAGTTAACATACCAAAGTTTGGTATGTTCGGACACTTCCAACCCGTGTCCGATTCGCTTGAAATGAAATATAAAATGTAGTGACATGCAGTGTGGCGCTTGCTTCATTGTCCACAGAATTCCAATCATATTGGTAAATTCATCGGACTATTGTATATCATTACAAGACAAATGGAACAGATATGGAGAGATTAATCGGACTGATCAATCGGACTGAAGTTCACTTCAATATCATTCCATTGTGCAAATATGTAATTAATAGTTAGGATTCTTTAGAGTACGAAGTGTTTGCTGATTGCTCTTACTGGTCAAAGGTATGTCCGGACCTAGTAGCCAGTTGAACTAACGTATTTATATAGCTGTGTGTTCAAATCAGTGTATTACTGGACATGGTATCGGGTCTTTCTTTAAAGATTAATGAGCGAAAAGTGAAAAACATGGTCACGTCCGGTCACGTGATATGGTCCGGTCACGTGATATGCTAATATAATAACCTTGGAAAAGACGTTTCATGGTTACTGGTTAGTGGTTAGTGTACTAATGAAACAACTAGGACCTTCAGTAAATACTAAATTATAGATTAAAACATAGTCCTACAACAGACGGATCAACAGAAATTGGCCATGAAATTGTCCTAGTGTAAACTACACTGATCATCCTATGCGTGTAGTTATATTGAAAATGAGAATGACAATGGAAATGCCTGCAATACAATGATTGCATTGTGTCGACCCCGGAACATGGTGGATACTTCAAGTGCATGACGCGAGAGCGAGGAATCTTTTATACCAACTGGTATGCAGTAAAATTATGTGTGGTCATGGCAGGTGCAGGTATACATTGAGACTCCAGGGAATTACGAAATTACTAGCGTCACCCCGTAGAAAGTGGAGTTGGGGTACTGTCTGTCTGTAGTCCGACATTATGATTGATTATGTATACATACTTTAAGTGATTATGATTGATTTTTTCTGTTTCACACCTTCACTTATCAAATATCAGCCCAAATCCCATTTCCCACAGTCATTTCCTATTTTTTGCACAATTTCACAAAATTACCGTCGCGCCCCAACACCGTTCGCGTTGGGCCAGCAGCCTATCTGTCGCCTTGTATAATATCAGCTCAACTTCACCGCAACCATTGCATCTGTGTAATTATATGTCGGTATCAATCCGTCTAGCAAATTTATTTTTGTGCAAACCAATTCAGTATTTTCAGTACTGTCTTTATTGCTCTTGCACGACAAAATTCATTGACATATTCATTGTATAATATTACCGAATCGATTTAATTAATCCGTCTCGTTGTAAAATGTATCGAAATCCGCAAGCATCAAGTCACAAGAATTCGCATTTAACCGATCATTTTTTTCGCAGAGCTTTTTAGAAATATTCGTAAAATTCAGATTTGTTAATAAATTTGTTAATTATGAGACCTACTCAATTAGTTAATTCGGGAAAGGGAAACGCAATTTTTGCACTAGAGTAGACAAAACCGTTTACTGAGATTCTGGAGATTTGGCATTCGTTCTCTCTGGGATATTCACTAAATACATAACTATCGTTACATCATTATAACGTTACATATTAGTCATTGTAATTACCGTTTCGAAAATTCAAGTGTAATTGTGCTGCACAGATATTATATTCATTGTACATTGTGCTCTTTAACACGTTACAAATCGTATTATTTTACACCATCTCGTACTACTACCTTGCCACTAATTCTTTTACACGTGTAACTTCACGGAAAAAAATGTTGAATTTTCGCACCTTTTAGTTTTACACGGAGATATGTAGACCGATAAATATTGACACTCAGCAATGTCAAGCAGTTGAATTGATAAATATCCCAGACACACGTCAGATAGGCTAACTAACATTAGACAGTGAATATCGATCGATTACCAAAAATAATTCCAACTTTTATATCCCTTAAGGCAAGAGGGGGGGGGGGGGGGGTAAAAATATATATTTTTGTTTCAAAATATGTGATTATAGAGCTGATAGAGATGAACAAGTAGCAAAAAACCGCATCAAAATCTGGCCTGAGATATTGCGCGCCAAAGTTTGAGGTTTGCCAGCAACGCTGAGGTCAGATTTTGATGCGGTTTTTTTCTTACTTGTTCATCTCGAGCAGTATATCACATATAATAATGTTGAAACTATAAAACGGATTTATCCCCCGCCCCCCTTCTAGCCTTAATTCACAAGTTTTGGCACTTGGTATGTCGGCTATATGCTCTAGAAGACATTTTCTTTCAAGTTCACAGTACTCTTCGCACCGCCAACTTACAATTTCATCACTCTAATCTCAGCTACCACATAGTTTATTACAGTGACAGAAAGATGAGTATTCGCGCTAACCACAATTCATGGTTATTGCGCTTGTCACGTCGTTACAGTAACGTCAAATTCCTCAATAGAAAGCGAGTATCTCTTAATTCGGTTGCTTTGTAATTGTCTCTTTCAGTAACTGCCATCCACTCACTAGTGCTGTATTACAGCGGACTATAAAACTTTGTACTGAGCGAACTAACTTTTAATTCAACTCCATACAAATTAAAATTACTCCGGAGATGAAATAGTCCGGACTGTTTAAGAAAATCTGTATGGAACAAGCAGATTATTATTATTAATTTCCGGAAATTTGTCGGTCAGGTTTAGATTTTGTATGGAATATGCTGACTGCTGGTCCTAAGTTCAATGCTGTAGTGTATTCAGTGATTCTTGTTTGATCTTTTCAAGCTCGCTTATTTTAAGCTGCTTATCAACCAAATTTGATCTAAACTCTCATTATATCATCTTATAATTGCTTAAAAACCTAGAGGCACTATGAACAAGAAAACCCGTTTACTGTTTAGAGTTCTTTACATGAAAAGACTAAAGAGTAGAGTGCAAATGGTACTACTAAATCGCACATTATGTTACATAACAGCGCTTACGCCATCCTACTTACATTCACTTATATCACAACAAGTATTATTGGCGTGATGTTGTCATGGTTACCGGAGCTATTTACTGGGTACGTTGACATGTTTACTATTCAAACTAGATTAAGATGTCCTGTACAATGTGCTGTACATAAACCACCAGTAGGTTTCTTCAGAAATTCTTCAGAAAACCAGGGTAAAGAATGATCCCTAGGCCTATATCACTAGTATAATACTAGTATACTGCCCGGCCGCGTAAGACTTTAAAATTTAAACCTTGAGATCACAATTACTGTTGACACTGAAAGCTTTGAATTTAAAGACCAGCTTTTCACGTTCTATAACGCAATAGCAGTGTATATATTTGGAACATCTGTATCGGTCGTCATTAATACGACTAAATATTATTCCAGATACATATCCTAGATAAAGATAATCCAGTAGTAACTTAGTAATTGTATCACATTTTGTATCTGTAGATATACTCAATAACCAAGTACCCAGGTCAGGTCAGGCAAAGTCTAGACTCTAGAATATTCTAATGGTTCTCTGAATGACGTCCAAGTGCTCCTTTGTAAAGTAATACCTTAGGAAACTGTCCACTATCGTATCGTCTGATTTGTTGATATATGATATGACTCAGTTGCATGACTCAGCCTTTAACTGAAGTATTAAAAGAAAATGTATGCTGTACAATTTAAAGGGAAAGTTATACTGACTCGACTGTAGTATATACGTGGACTGTTAATCAGTTAATTCATTAACTCATTTAATGACTAGTTGATATGACCTTGGAATAATGGAATAATGAACATGATGCTGGGTGAATTTGTGTCGTGAAATCTGAAATCCTATCTGTAAATTTGAAGGTACCCTGTAACTTCCCGACTAACAGATCGTTAGTCATTTGGTTACATGATTCAATCTCTACCGCAAAGCATCGATAAATTATATTAATATAGTTCAACGTTTTACCTTAGTTTTAGTAGGGATCAGTCATCAGGTACATCAAGTTTGCCCTATGGTCCATTCATTGCTGTATCTTTTCAATTAATTTATTGCAAAATCCATAGGAGTGTGGTCTAGTGTTACATCGTAATCTTTATGCATGTATTGCATATATTATAATTTACATAGATTAGTGTCGATTTATAAAATAAACGTTTCTAGAATATATGGTTGTTCTAATAATTATATGTATTTGTACTTATGACTTCAGGTTGTTTGTATTGTTGCTAGTCTTTGTTAGTTATTGACCTTACCATCCTCCAAGTTCTGACTCATAATTTTTCTGTCTTTTAAGTTTAACCTCACTTATTTTGATTGGAACATTCATCACGATTTAACATTTTTCTTTTATATTTGCGTCCTAAGCTCCTGTTCGCTATAAAATGTTCACTATAGATTTTGATATTTTATGATCGTGCTTGCCAAAGAATTTTGCGAGAAAGTCAAAATAGAAAAGTGAGGGGTCCACTAGAAAGTTAAAATAGAGAAGTGAGGGGTCCACTAGCAAGTTAAAGTAGAGGATTGAGGGGTCCACTATAACTAGAGAGATAAGGTAGAGGAGTGAGGGGTCCACTAGAGAGTTAAAGTAGAGGAGTGAGGGGTCCACCAGAGAGTTGAAGTAGAGTAGTGAGGGGTCCACTAGCAGTTAAAGTAGAAGAGTGAGGGGTCCACTAGAGAGTAAAAGTAGAGGAGTGAGGGGTCCACTAGAGAGTAACAGTAGAAGAGTGAGGGGTCCACTAGAGAGTAAAAGTAGAAGAGTGAGGGGTCCACCAGAGAGTTGAAGTAGAGTAGTGAGGGGTCCACCAGAGAGTTAAAGTAGAGGAGTGAGGGGTCCACCAGAGAGTTGAAGTAGAGGAGTGAGGGGTCCACCAGAGAGTTAAAGTAGAGGAGTGAGGGGTCCACCAGAGAGTTGAAGTAGAGGAGTGAGGGGTCCACTAGAGAGTTAAAGTAGAGGAGTGAGGGGTCCACCAGAGAGTTGAAGTAGAGGAGTGAGGGGTCCACTATAGAGTTAAAGTAGAGGAGTGAGGGGTCCACCAGAGAGTTGAAGTAGAGGAGTGAGGGGTCCACTAGAGAGTTAAAGTAGAGGAGTGAGGGGTCCACCAGAGAGTTGAAGTAGAGGAGTGAGGGGTCCACCAGAGAGTTGAAGTAGAGTAGTGAGGGGTCCACCCAGGCCCACCAGAGAGTTGAAGTAGAGTAGTGAGGGGTCCACTATAGAGTTAAAGTAGAGGAGTGAGGGGTCCACTAGAGAGTTAAGGTAGAGGAGTGAGGGGTCCACTAGAGAGTTAAGGTAGAGGAGTGAGGGGTCCACTAGAAAGTTACAGTAGAGTAGTGAGGGGTCCACCCAGGCCCACCAGAGAGTTGAAGTAGAGGAGTTCGCCAGAAGGCTATTAAAGGATTTACAAACTAATGACCACTGACCAGGAGTTGTCCAATGGATAGCCAGTGCACTGGTAGATTAGTAATTGGGCGCCCTGTAATTTTACTGCCGATGTTACGCTATATAATGGTTGTTATATAATGGTTGTTATATATGTGTTGTTGATATACTAAGGAGATATAACTTAGCTTCCATTCTTGATCTTCTCCTTTATAATGGTTAGTTTACCTGGATACAGTAGTCTGTTTAATTCATTCATAGCATAGGTTTTTATTATGTTTTGCAATCTCCGGTTTTACGCATTCCTTTTTGCCTTTAGTAATTTACGAAATCTGCAATATTTGCAGAAAATCAAACCTGTTTAAAAAATACACTTGCTACATATTATTATGTAATTGGATTACGCACTATCTATATATCGGTAACGACCATTCTCGACCGAACGACCTCTCAACGCTCTATTATTTTCAAACCGTGTACTTATTTTCAATAGCAATTTAAATGTGTTGAAGGCTGCCTTTAGATTGCTGATTTTCGTTATTGTCTCGTCTTCTCACAATTATTATTAGTCTTCTCTTGTGGAGTGTTTACTGTTTAACAGTGGTCTAGTTTCCACCTCACCCCACTTTTAGGTCTACAAACACTTTTAAACTTACCTTACGTTATTTTATCATTATTTTTAATTGTAGTGTTATGAATGTTATTTTAAAATCACACGAGAGATTAAGCTATCAATACATAATTATTGATGACCACTTGGGCTTGAAATTCAATGTATAAACTACACAGAATCCTCGAATTAGTAGTTACAGTACGGTATCTGCAAATTTACAAGTCTCGAACATAAAAATGGCTATTCAATTTCAACCGTATGCAGTATGCAGTCACTACTATGCACACTGAATCCTGACCTTCGGGTCAGTCTACATTTTTATACAATTATTCATTGCAATTGTGGTCACATGTTTGAGATTTGAAGCCTCGTGATTGTTATAGAGTTATAGTGCAGATTGCACAATCAAGAACTGAATGTTCAAGCTCTTGCTCCTGGTTCACTTTCATTTCAGAGCTAGAGCTAGCTTGATATTCTTTAAGGGAGAAAGCGGTGCCATCTAATTTCAGTTTTCATCGTTGTAGGTATTGTCCTTCTTGTTGGTATTGTGCACATATCATTCTCTTTAAACTTGAAATAACATCTAGGATGCTCTCTATAATAACTAGCAGAAAATAGGTAAAATAATGATTGACAGAGTACTGAGTACAGAGTACTGAGTTCTACTGACTGGCTCACTTTAATATTAAATATTATCAAATACTTAAATAACTAAAAACGAAAAACTCATTCATTTACCCACTCACCCACTCACTCACTTCCAACAGAATGGGTTGCGGTTGCAGTAAAGAGGAAGAACCGCTGGACCCTCCTACCCCTTCAAATCAACCGCGGCGGTCCACAATCCAGATTAGAGTCGGGGAGAATGTCAAGGGTGTCTTTTCTACGGCTATGTCTAAAAATATTATATTTGTCGGTGAGTTATTGCACTGCCTTCCGTTAAAAATTTATCCAAATTAACCATCTATGATAGGTTAATTAATCCCTCATATATTATATGAATATTGATCTATTTCTTTCAGATCCTTTATCTGAAAGGAACGGAGCCAAAAAACCCCCTTAAACTATAAATTAATTAATTTTCAATATACATGCAGACTGACTGAGTCAATAGTCATGACTTGCGGGAGACCATGGATTGTAATTTGCCGTCCAACTTCCAACTAAGGTAGTATAATATATAGAATCTCTGAAAAGCTATATATATATATATATTAGTTGTAAAAATAATCATTCCAGGTCTTGCCGTCAGTGGAATCTAAATCATAGTTCTGTTTAACTTCAGGATGACTGATACGTCATGATTTAAAATATTGTTACGATGATGAATAGAATATACTCATAACTGTAATACTTGTATCATGTTTACTTTCATACTAATTATAACACTTACTGATTCACTCACTGACTTAGCAGTTACTAGTTGCACATTCTCCGATTCACTCATTTGCACTCACTCACTTTCAATAGAATGGGTTGTAATTCTAGTAAAGATGAACCCGCCATCGCTCCTGAAGAAGTTTCAAAACAACAAAGAAGATCCACTGTTCAAATTAGTATAGGACAGAATATAGCGGGTATTCTCGCTAATCAGTCGTCTAAAAATATCGTGTTTTTTGGTAAGTCATTTCATCATATCCCCCTCATTTCATTTCAAATCATATACGTACACATTCTTATAAAGTTCATTTTGTGATTCATATATACATTTTATACATTTTGTATTCATTTTATACAATATATACAGTACAATTTTTATCCATACACCATTTATCATAAGTCATGTCATTAAGGTGAAAATTTAGTTGTTCATCAGTATACTGATGAGAAATGAAATACTGAAAAATCTTGAAAAAGTACCATGAAAATTAATTTAAAATTTGTGTACAAACAAACTTAAGTAATGACTTGAAATAGTTTGTAGGTATAGTATCATCGTTTAACTAAATCAGTCTCTTTATTATGGAAACAGGGCTTTAACTGCAACTGTTTCAACATTTGGTGCGACAAAATTCCATTATATTATATAATATGGGACAAAATTAAAGAATTCCTCTCCTACAGTGATTTCTATCAATAATTTTGAGTCATCACAAAAAGCCCTTTTGTCTTGGAGCGTTGAGGCCAAACGGCCGAACATTATTCTGTTAATTCTTTAATTTTCGCAAATAATTTGAATAACATTACTTTGACGTTATTCCGTTCTTTCTACACATTTAATCGGGCTGCTAATTCTTTAATCAGTGTTGCACGTGTTGCATTTAAAGACGATTTACTCCGGAAACAGCCATTAAGTTTTAAAAGTAATAACCGCATACTGGTGTATTAAATAATGTGTGAAACTTCAATCAAAAACTTCAATCAAAAACTTCAATCAAAAACTTCAATCAAAAACTTCAATCAATACGAAATATAAATATAGAGGACTAGAAAATTCTTTTGTCCTATCGACATTAATATCACGCTTATTCTAGAACCTGTTATACTTGTACTCTTGGTACAAAAGTACATAAAAAAGTACTTCAGACAGTTCTAAAGGTCTAAAGGTCTCCTTATACCGGTATATACCTATATACTACACTGGTATACCTATATACTACACCTAAATAATGACTTTGTAATCAAGACGCCGTATTTTAAATTGTAGTGTGTACGACAGAGGAATGTGGTGACTGGTGACTGTTGGTGTTTTAGTGTTTCTCCTGAGATTGTCTGTTTAGTGAAGGCTAGACAACATATCCAGGGCAGGTACAGTGCAGGATCACATTATTGTGTGCCAGATCAGTGTGTGTAGACTCAAGGACGTAACGAAGGGCCCCGCTGACCCCGCTGTGCGGGGGGGGGGGGGGGGGGGGGGCGCAGTCTTAGGGGGGCGCCGAATCGTCGTTTGAATGTGGGACAATTTCGAAAACTTAACTAAAGTACTAGCAAAACTGTGCGTTTTGCTCTAGATACACGCTTTTTTAGAGATTTTACCGGTGTATCCTCTAAAATCACCTAATTTGTTCAATTTCAACAGGGGGGCGCTTTTTCGGCAGGGGGCGCCAACAGGCAACGTTACGCCACTGTGACAGTAGACTGTAGACTGTCAGTTTTCACCTTGAACGATCTGTGCAGCAGTGGTTTAGAATATAATCATAATAGGCTATGTCTAGTATGTGTCGCTAATCAAGAACCATGCTGGAATGTTTTGATAATGAAGGTATAGAATCATAGAATGGATAGTTTTGTTTAGCAAATTAATGACCGTAGCAATTGTAACATAATAACTATTGTTAAGTTAATAAATCAAATTAATGCGGGCTCGCTTTTTATGTGTTTGTTAATTGAAAACCAGCCGATGCGGTTCGATCTCTTAATTGTGGTAATACAGTAATAATACAGTGATAATGCAGTTAAATTTAATATATCCAAACTATGTACTCTGAGTCGTCTCATGGCAACGATCAACAATGTCAATTGTTCAACAACATATAAGATAGACTTCACTAAATAGCAATAATTAGTTTTATATCGATTCTCCTCCACCATTCTATATATAACTCTATGACAGTAGAAAACATATATGTTATATATATGTTTTCTACTGTCATAGAATTAATCGGTCCGGGTAGCAAGATATAACAGTTGACTCTAGAA
Organism: Bolinopsis microptera; assembly: GCF_026151205.1. Lineage (NCBI taxonomy): Eukaryota > Metazoa > Ctenophora > Tentaculata > Lobata > Bolinopsidae > Bolinopsis > Bolinopsis microptera. The sequence continues at coordinate 16,558,281 of NC_087079.1, forward strand.
AATGAAGTGCAATTGGTATTAAGATTTTCTAATAATATGCTTAATATACCGTCTCTGATCTCTACTAAAATGTTCAGTACGAAAGTTACTGTTAGGCATCATCACTATATAAAATATATTACCACGTACTGGTTTATTTAATCGTGTCCAGTAAGCATTAAAGCATTGATAATTACCCATATTCATTAGAAAGTCATTAGATGGTCGACTAATTAGTTAATTAGTCATTAGTGAGTCATTACATAGCCGACTCATTACTTCTTACGTGTTCCGTGCTGTACTTCATGTGGATAATAGTCGGTTAAACTTTTATTCACGACGAGTTGCTCCTAAAATGCCGCGAAGCAGAGAAACCAAGGAAGAAATGTTACACATAACTATAAGTCTCTTTCCAGACTTACATAATATTTAGTAACTTTTACTGATACAAACTGGCAACAATTCGATGTTACTGTTTCCATATTTAGAATAAATATAAGAATACATTGTGTTCAAGGTCGTTAAGTTAATTAGTGCCTAGTTAGCGCTTGGCAGTATAAAAATGGGCGTAGTTTCTAGCGCCTTAGAATGAACAACACGTACATCTAAAATGTAACAATTGAAACGTAATTATAATGTAACTAAAGTGTAACTAAAGTGTAACTAAAGTGTAACTATAATGTAACTATAATGTAACTATAATGTAACTACCCTTATCTTCAGGTGGGCCAAAGTCCGGCAAAGGTGCTGTTATAGAGGAATTAGTGGAGTCGTTTGGGGTGAAGGTCATCTCCGCTGAATCTCTTCTTCACATTGCTCTACAAAAAACGCTCTCCACTTCTGGTGAGTATTTTAATATGTCTGCTAAATCCTAATTAATAAATAATTCCATAATTGATGTAATGCAGTTAGAACTTTAGAACAGATTCTGATTCATGGCGCCAAGAATGACTGTCTTTTTGGAGGATTATATTTTATCACGTGGCTTTTGAGAAGCTCCATTGACTTTGCTTGCAGTATCATGTTTCGTCCTGTTCATGCTATGTATGTAAAACATTTAATTTGCTTATATATAAATATATAACCAGATTGCAAGAGCAGTATTTAGTCAGCTATTTCACGGTACACTGACCACGTCCCATTCACTGACTCTGAGACTCTCAGGTCTCGATGTATAGTGTGTATTTGCTATACTTTGCTATACTGTACCACATTTTATGGTTTAATGGTTACATATTACTGTATCAAACCTGTACCAACCAACCAACCAAATCAAACCTGTACTGGCGCCCAATCTGTAATGACACCACATCTTCAATTTTAGCAGTGTAGATGCATACAAACTAGCCTGGGACCGCATCACTGATATAAAGTCTAAATATATAATTTTAAAAATCAAGATCAATTTACATCGATGAAAATGTAGTCATCGCTTTATTTCATGCTGTATTGTATATGTAGTGATTACGCCAGCAACTGCGATAGACGGTCTTTAAAAAATCGATTATATATTGTTAAAAGATATACATTGGCTCTTAAATGATCAGTGTTGATCATCGATTCTAATGTAACGAAAACGTTTTTAGTTGAATTGTAATCGATTCAAATTTGAGTCGATTATAATCAATATTTTTTCTTTTAACCGTTTATCACAGTTGCCAGTGCAGCAAATTCAGGGCGTAATTTGTGGTCAATACACTGCTTTTATAGAATGTAGCTTTGTACTCTATAGTCTGCTTCCGGTCAAAAGTAATGTACATTACATCAACATCAACACCAGCAATGCAGCGTTATCGGTGAATTGTGTATATAATGTAAATCAAACCCACAATTACATGCCAATTTACATGACCTGTTACACTTTGACTGCTGACTATAATTGCAACTATAATTGCGACTTGAATTGGTCGATTACAGTAGAACAAGATACGGCATTATGGAACAATGGATGTGAGAAGTTCATGTTTGCTTTTATCCCGTAGCAATTGTAGAATGTGTGTTATTCAAACAAGATGCTTGTTCAGCTGGACATCAGAAATGCCTGTATATTTTAAAGAAAGTATTTTTATTCATCTCAATTTAATAATCGTCATACTCGTATTGGGTATATTATCATAAACATTAAACAAATATGTAATCTAGATCTTTTAAATCATAATATCAATTAATCAATTATAAATAACTTTAATCGACTAGACTGAATTTAAGATTTTAAAATCTAACCCTGAGAATGCAAGTGTCACCAGGTAAGGACGGATCGAAGTTAGAAACAGCTGCTATGTTATCACAACTCAAAACCCAGCCCTCGCTCGTTACACTAGAGTGGATATTCGAGCTCATTAAAACGGAAGTGCTCAGGTATGTCACCTATTTGTAATCTTTTGCTCAGGTATGTCACCTATTTGTTATCTTTTGCTCAGGTATGTCACCTATTTTTTACCTTAAATTTTTAGTTTTTACGTATAAAATCCAGATCGAACCATTTCGCTTAGTTTAATTTTTCAAAATTTCTTGTATTCACGTTATCACGTAGTTGCGACAAAGGAAATCGCTCTAAATATGGTCAATTTACCGTCACTAAAATATCAGTTTCCTATGTTGCAACAAGTTTAATATAAGAAATTATCAAGATTTTTACTGTCAACTCTTTTCCGTCGCCGGCATAACGTCATTTCTATATTAGTTGTATTGAAAGATAATTGAGTCTCAAAATATATTGGCAGGAGGTTTTTCGGAAATTTTCAAATATTGCCACCGCCCACCCTATTCTTTGTTTTTTCCCAATTTATATCAATTATTTTAACTCGAAAATTGTCATATACAATTGTCATATAATAATATTTAGATTATATGCTATAAATTGTTAGTACTTTAGTAATTATAAAATCAAAAGTTAATAATAACTAAATCAAATCCCAGATATCCTGACATTGTACACGTGATAGACCTGTTGCCGAACAGCAAAATAATTCTCCGCGACAAAACCCTCTTCGACAACGCTGCAGAACTACTCCAAAAATTTGAAGAAACTGTAAGTTTTTTTTAAAGTAAGTTTTTCTTCGATCATCGTTGCGAAATTCTCAATTATTAACTTTAAAGATTTCCATTAACCATGGTCGTAAAGTAATTCGATGAGGATGAAGTAATCGTACATTCATATTTGAATAGTTGAATTATTGAACCATAATATATTTACATCTAAAGATTAAAGAATCACCACGATCGTCAAGACAACAGCGAAGTACAACGTATATCAGATAACATTAACTAAACATCATTATTATTGTACATGGTAACATTATTATCATTAACAAAAACAGTCAACTTCATCTCCTCCTTATCACAATGTCCCACTTTCTTCTCACAATCCTCCTCACCCTGGCAATAAACCCCTCCCTTAACCCCTTACTCCTGGATATAATAATCACTGGGTTCAGCGCCGCGTTCAGTATCGGTAACACCGTCCCAAACGTCACCGTGTAAACAATAAAGTTATCCCCGGTCATGTCCGTAAACATGAACAGCAGGATGAAGATGGAAAAAGCAGAGTTACAGACCACAAACAGGGCTGACATGAGGATGATGGTGATGGTCACGTGACGTTGGTTGTTGTTAGTGACCATGTCGGGGGAGTGGAGGGATATGACCTGGAGAATGCACGTTATCAGGGTTATTAGGACAGGGAGAAGGAAGGGTACCACAAGGAGGAGTAACATTACACTGAGTCCAACTGGAGGCGGGTACTTCTTCACGGCGTAGAGCAGTTCCATACCCATTACCGGGTACAGGAAATACACGTTATAACTGAAATCTTTAAACACCACGTACGACTGGTGTATGTCGTACCCTGCCAGACCCACCCACATCACATTGTACACCAAACAGACTCCCACCACTACTTTAACCCTGATCTGATGGAAGGGCTTCAGGATCATGACGGTCCTGGAGACAGCCAGCACCACGTTGTAGAATATAGAGGATTTGTAGCAGAGGGAAACAAGGGTGTAACAGAAGACGGTGTTGTGATCCAGAGTCCGCTCGGTGATAACACCACGTGTAAACAGCGCCACCACTACAGACTGGTGCATAACACCCACAGCAGTCAGGATATCAACCCCTGATATTAGGATGTAGAGAAGGGGGACGAAGGAGCGCCGGGAACGGCGGTAGTAGTCAATAACGAAGATGTTAAGGGTGACGGTGATGATACTGAGGAGGATGCAGGGGGCGCTGGTGATGAAGTAGGGTTCCAGTGCGACAGCTAGGTCAGCTGTTGTGAAGGTGGTGATGGGTGTTGGGGTGGTGTTGTCTGTAGGGACTGTTGTTGACATTTCCTGAAAAGAGCTAGAGTAAATGCGACGGGAAAATAATGAACCTTTTTTAAACTTCTATAATATATAGTATGGCATATCATGCTAAAGAGGATTCTGAGGCGATCGTAGAGGCAATAAAAGCAGTTATGTATCAAAAAGCTTTAGACAATTCTAGACACCACACCCATCAGTTATCACCTATCTCGAAGTGACCATAAGTGAGCTTAAAAGCTGTTAAAAGCTCTTTAAATTTAATAGATGAGTTCTAAACTTACAACCTCACGCTCCCATTCCAGGAAACAAAGTTGTATAATATCAATTCCATGCATAATGTTGCACTTTAATTGTCTGCTTATGTTGCTATAAGTGATAATTTTCGGCTTCAAACTCGCTGCTATTGCAATATGATTAAATGACAATTTGTACTAATTATATTAATTAGCTATTTTCACAGCCATAGCCTGATCTAATCGAAATAAGCAATCTGGAGTAAAATGTGGCCAAAAATGTGACAGTGTACACATTCAAAATTATAAAAAGTTAAAACCAGGGCCGGGATTAGTAGAGTGAAACAAATTTCGGCGGATAGAAACGCTCTAAGAAATGTAGTTTCAATATGTATGAATAAACAAACTTACGGAAAGACAACTATGGCAGAAAGTGGACTGGAAGTCCCAAAGATGACTCACTCGGAACATTCCAGTGACAAAACGGGGCAAGGTTTCTCGCGTCTAGACTTATTACCTTCTATAACAAAAAGATGGTTCGCCACGAGGATGGTTTATACGGGTAAATGTCCCGACCATTATCCTGAAATGGTGAAATGGTCACGGCTAAGTATAGACGAGACTAAGTCCACTGCTATTGAATAGCCTAGGTCTCCGTAGCCTAATTTCGAAACATAACCAGTCATCTCTATTGTTCCGAGATTCGTAGTGCTGAGACCAACCCTTAAAATAACTAAACAACTAACTTGAATAACTAAATAAAGAACTGTAAGACATACAAACATCGCCTTAGCCGCCGTACAAATATTTCAAACTTTCGAAATATTTTGTTGCAGAGTCTAAAAAAAACTATGGTGATAATTATCCGATAAAGACACGGCAGAGATTACAGACTAACGACTATCAAAGCAAAGACGAGGAATTTCTGCTCCTCTAACAGACTATGATAAAGCGACGAGCCGGAGATGATTATCCCAGGCTGAGTAATGCTACTGTTTGTTAGACTACACGACTAGTTCATACTTCATACAATCACACTTATAACTCAGAGGAGGGTATAATAGAGACTAGTTCATACTTCATACAATCACACTTATAACTCAGACGAGGGTATAATAGAGACTAGTTCATACTTCATACAATCACACTTATAACTCAGAGGAGGGTATAATAGAGACTAGTTCATACTTCATACAATCACACTTATAACTCAGACAACACGACTAGTTCATACTTCATACAATCACACTTATAACTCAGAGCAGGGTATAATAGAGACTAGTTCATACTTCATACAATCACACTTATAACTCAGACAACACGACTAGTTCATACTTCATACAATCACACTATAACTCAGAGCAGGGTATAATAGAGACTAGTTCATACTTCATACAATCACACTTATAACTCAGAGGAGGGTATAATAGTATAATAGAGACCACGATAATGATTCTGGGGTAGCTGGTAAATCCCGGACACACGATAGATATTTTAGAGGATATACAATAATAATATACATGGTAATGGCTAATAAACTCAGTGTCAGTCTGGTTAAAAACAATTAGCATCAGCTAATGATTGTACAAGACCTCCTCAACAGATGGGTGGAATGTCCAAATAACCTACAGCTTCCAGACTAGAATATCTAAGATATCTATATAAAGGTGCGCCGTATCTGGAGTTGGACGTCACCGGGACACAACGGGGCCCAGATGTCTTGGATTAGTCTTCAGAGATTGTTGTCCAGTTAACACTGCCGACATAGAAGAAAGATTTAAGAGATTATCACCAGTCACCCCCAAAACCACAATTATCACCACCAAAACCACCCAGATGCTTGTCTAATCGCACTAAATATCGCTATTTAATACGACTTGGTAGCGAATCAGGATATCTAGAAACTTCGGTCTTCCTAGTATATAGGTACATCTATCTGATTGGAGTTGCTATCGATGTTTTATTTTCTAAGGAAATCTTTACACTAACCCTCTGCACTGAAGTTTGTTATCAAATCAAAGCTAAGCTGGCTGCTGGATGCCCTTCTAAATCTATGAAAATAATAAAATAAAAGAGCACAGTTGCTCTACTAAGCCGGGAACATACGTCATACAGCTAAACTAAGATAAACGTGCAAGAGATATACAGCTTTTATCACCTAGAACTCATTGAAAGGTGTCACTTCATAGCACCTGGAGGAAGTGTCAGGATCCCATGCGTCCTATCTTGACATTTGTTATAGCCGAGGGACAGCCAATTAGCCAATTATAGACTTTGTGAGGTAGATATGTCACAGTTTAAATGATGGGAAGTTGCTGTTACTTATCTTTTTAGTGGGCAATGTTAATGTTACGCCACTGACTGCCACTGATGCTAGCTGATTATTCAATTGAAAATAATTTGTTATTAAAATTGGGACAATTCGGTCTGTTATTACGAAAAGACAGCTCTAAATTGTATTTATATTTTTCTTTCAGTGCCCAGTGGCGTTCGCAATGCATCTCTACATCGACAAGGAACACCTAAACAAACAGTTAGATAGTGCAGCCACACTGAAAACCCCTGAAGGATGCACTGCTCCAGGTTAGATCAAACACAAGGAAATATTTTATCCGAATACATTTTGTAATGTGTAAGGGAACTGATGGATATGAGGGTAACCAAGTTTTTATGAGAGTTAGCAATAAGTTTCATTTCCAAAATTATGATACAACTAAGAGTCTAAACCTTTGGTTGCATTCCCACCACCGTCACAACATGAAACCCACACTACTGCACTGTATCTAAAAAACACGCACTGTTGCTCTCAAACCAACAATGTAACAGAAAGAACAGCAGTTTCAGAGTTTAGATCCAGCATGACTTGGTCACGTGACTAGGTCCACAAGATGCTAACTAGTTTACCATGTGTCCCAGCTGGGTACCCTATTATTGTTTAGGCTCCGGGGCGAGCTACCTGCGTCATTCCCTGGAGTTAACTGCAGTTTAGTGACAGGTTCAGGGTGTGTCACGTGGTTCAGGGTGTGTCACGTGGTTTAACTGCACTTTAGTGACAGGTTCAGAGACAAGGGTGTGTCACGTGGTTTATACTACAGTGGTAATTGGTTGCATTATATAATCAGGAGATGTACATGTGTTATTGTTTTACAATAGAGCATTTAATGAGGGCTCTTAATGGTGATGGGATAAACTGTGATCAGCCAGGTACCGTCCCGCGGTTATCTGCTGAAGTGCTATCTTAATTAGTTTATATAGGGTGGCTCAGTATGTCTTTTAATGATCACTCATCTGTCACCAATAACCATGTTCACAACCTTTGGCTAAGCGATGTTACTATCATTGGGACTAGGAACTGACCGGATATGAATCCGGAATACCCCCCCCCCCCCCACTCACTATAAAGTCTCTGATTTCCGCACCATCATCAAGTAGAGCTAGAGGACACTGGTTGATCTACTGTGGAGTCAGAAAGTTGGAGTAATATCAAAAATAACATGCCAAGAAATCAATGTTATGTGCCTTGCCCAACTTGAGCATGGCACTACCCACCATGACCAGTGATTTTCTAATGGCCTTTGTTTCAATCCTCAGTTTATTGCTCAAGTTAGCAACGGGTTTGCTCGTCACAACACAGCAATTCTCATTAATAAAACATTGTTTGATTGTTCTGTTGTTGGTATTGGGACGTAATATCGCATAAACGGGTCTTTAACATTTGCTGACAGATTACAAGCTACCATGAGGCATGAACGTACTGTTCACTGAGAACACTGATGGGCCTTGATAAAGAGCCACGGACGGTAACCCCAGACCGGTCGGTTCCTAATTGGAATTTGGAACCTGAAAACGGAGACAAATTTCTTTATAATATTTGGCTACAAGTACAGTCAAATAAATTTAAGAATTGACCTTAATTCTTTAGAAATCACGTATTCGATAGGAATTTAAATGATTTTCTCCGGACCTGAACTTGTTGATAAGATTAAACTAGAAAACGTGCAGATTAGAATATGTGCTTAAAAAATGGATATCACTGTGGGGTTGCTTAGCTACGAAGACAATTAACCGAGATACAAACATAAGAGTGTGTCTTAACAAACCAGTGCCACAGTGGCAGTGCCACTTCACCACTGAGATCCCAAACAAATTACTCACAGTAACATCTACAGTTATTAGGAAATGTTGATATTCCGTGTGGTTTTTATCATGTGCAACATTGCATTGAGTTCTATATAAAGAGTTTTTTAGCTGGAGCTGTCGGCTATAAACATGTCGCTCCTTTGTCTCACATGGTGTTGCATTCACATGTTACGTGAAATGAATTACAAGTTCATGACCTCCCATTTCATCGCTTATCAGCTCTTTATCTAAATATTGATAACACACTCTCAAATGGTCTCAGCTTAAATATAGGAATATAGATCTAATTTATTGCAATAATTTGTCGGCCCCTTTATTGCCATGTTGATATATACAACCAATATGTATAACCGACTAACCATATAAACAAACAGTGGTGAGTAAAAGAGTAGTGTAACATAAAGATGTGAAGATAATTCACAAAGACAATAACCTGTGTTTGCCCAATCCACACACCATATGATACATCAATGGACTGTCTGTGTGATATTAACGTACCAATATGTTCAGGTGGTATTAATGATGAAGCAGATTCAGCTGTGACCAAGAAACGGCACGCACTGTGTGATATTAACGTACCAATATGTTCAGGTGGTATTAATGATGAAGCAGATTCAGCTGTGACCAAGAAACGGCACGCACTCTACGAAGAAGCCCTGTCTGTATGATATTAACGTACCAATATGTTCAGGTGGTATTAATGATGAAGCAGATTCAGCTGTGACCAAGAAACGGCACGCACTCTACGAAGAAGCTCTGAAACCAGTCCAGAAATATTTTAGGGAGTCAGATAGATTGGTGGAGGTGGATGTGTCTTCCATGTCTCACGAGAGAATATGGTCAGTATTTGTGGTTATTTTTATAAATTATCGAGTTGAAAATATGCAAGTTTTGTCAACTAAATTAAAATGGTTATACGACTAGATATATCTCAGATAAATGGCTTCCGTATCAATCCCATTTGAAAAATCATCATTAATGGAAAACGGCAACGACAACTGTTTTCTATCAATTATACAAAATTAAATTAAATCGAATTGTTACAAAAATCGTAAAAAAACGAGGTCCAAGATTTTCAAAATTGAATAAAAAATGTTTAAAGGCCTATCTCAAAATTTTGTATGATCAATCTCTTCTAAATGGTCCCTAGAACATATCCTGAAAGTTTCAGGGTGATTGCTCAATAATTGTGGGAGAAGATAGATTTTTAGACTCGATTTTCAGAATTTGCGATTGAAAATCGCTCGCGCAATACAATTACACATAAGCGCTGACCTTAGACCGGCGATAATTTCGGCTAGGAACAATATTTTTCCATGGGACCAAAAGCAGCTGATAGATATCACTCCCCTCTATTAGAAACAACTTAAAAGTCGATTTCGAGAGAATATTGATGAAGACCCCCCCCCCCCCGGCCCCCTTAATAGGTCGCAAAAATAAGTCAAATACAATCGGCGGGTTCAAGAATCAAGTCTAAAGTGCCCAAAAATAATATTACGAACATACCAACCCACTTCTATTTCAGGTTCAAAGTGGTCAGAATGTTCGCTTCATTCGATTTGTCAGAAAGAAAAAATAACAATCTTATCGTTATATTCGTTGATGGTAGGAATCTGAAGTATTTTCGTCAGTTCTCTGAATCGTTTATCTCCTTTTTTTCTCCTTTTTTTCTCCTGTTCTGTTTTACATTTGCTGTATGAAGAGCTTCTATACGTTCCCACGGCATTATCAACATGATTTAAAAGGTGTCTCCATAATCCGTATTGACTCCTTAGATAATTTGATTCTGTCTTCACATTCAAATCATTGTCTGAAGACAAAGTATTCACCTTAAAATCAAAACACTGTAACGTTTAACCAATTCTCAGATGCGTCAAAAGTACAATCGTTAATTGATAGTAAAGTCAGATTAATAAAGCTAGTGGACATTGTCGATGAACCAGACGCTGAATTTGTGAGTAAAATTATTCTTAGTGGTTTGATTTGATTTAGTGAATCTTTTTGTCTTAAAAGTTAAAATCCGTCTAGTTCGCAATTGGACTGGCATGATTCAACACGGTCTACCGCAAGAAAGTACAGGCACGCGCGAAGCTGCATTTTCTACGAAAGTAGCTATGGTATAGCAGTTACTGTAACATTAAGGCGGTCGATATTTTGATATTAAATTCAGAAGTTATTCTAAAGTAACCAAAAAGGCTACATCTAAACGACGAATGTTATTTCTAAAGAATAAACTGGTAATTTGTTTAGATAATAGTTCAACAAAGCAATTGTGTCAAATGTAACATCAAGCTATGGAAACATTACAGCATTACCGTCACCTCCTTCAGGATTTGATGATGGAGTGTTTATTATACCAAATAACAGAGCTAGGCTGCCCACATGTGTGCTATGCTGTCGACATCAAAGGTTCAACGTTAGAGAAAGCTGAGACGCAAGAGGTACCGCCTACTGTAGGATCATTATTTTTCAGTTTGCAATAATTTCACTATTTTGGTTGTGAGCTGTGCTTGACTATAATATAGGAAATTTGCAGTATCTTTGATCTTACTGGTCATTTTTGTTCAGTAAGATCAGTAAGCTAAGTGAACTTAGCTATATTTTATCCACAGACGAAAAAGTGTCTGGTGTACGAGCTGAAAGAACCATCTAAACTATCCGCCCATCTTAACAAATATCAGAAAAACATGTTGAGTGAGGAAGATGGAGCCACTTCTAAGAGTTGGGATGACAACGATTACATTTGCTATAAAGCACCAAATAACTTGACATTACTATTTTCTGAAAACTTTGACAATAAAAGAGCGGAAGTGATAGCCACTTCTTACTGTAGCATGGACAAAATGTAGATTATATCATATTAAATTTCTAAATCATAGCCGCATGCTCCCAATTCTAGATTCGATGTAAATGTAATGAGATTTTTATATAATAAGCTTATTTAAATTATTGAATGATTGAGATTCAATTCGAGCGTTAGTGTTCATAGGTGTACCACGGTTTAACACATCTTGGCTGACTTATGTATTTGACACAAAATGATTTGTATTCTCTCAGACCACTGTATATAGAATCTTTTTTATCTTTTGAAGACCGTCTTGTGGACTATTAGTCTCCAAAAAAACATATTTTTGGTATTGGTTCATAGACGTTCTTTGAAATAATAGTTTTTGTACTCTTAGCAGTATTTTTTCATCAGAATGGTTGCCATGGTCTGATTTTGAAGGGAAGCTCAAGCCACGAGAGGGGTACTTTTGATATTAATGGCTTGATATGTTGGGAATGATCATAAATTGTGGCTTTTGAGCATCCAATGTTCGTCTCCTTTGAATATTTTGAAATGTGATTAAAAATCACACGCCTTTTCTACCGAAGTGAATACTGATGCTATCAATATTACGGGCTGGTTACCATGGCAACTATTTTGGTTCGCTCTTGTGAGATGTTTGTATCTTACTTAAGAAATGTACATAAAATTTCTATTGCCTAATGGGAAAATTCGTATTTTTACTTTTTGGTTATTTTCTAGACCTCAGCGTCATACATTTCTAAATGTATTCCGGTGTGATCTGGAACACTCATCTAGCTACAAAGTTTATTAGTCCTATCGGTTCGATGATAATTCTCAAACAGCAATTACCAAACTATGTGACCTGTTTTCCCGTTTGTCGATAATGAAATATGATACGGCGGTTTCACTAACTTCGCTTCCACTAAATCGCTCGCCCAATTAACCAACAAAAGTTCTTGTGAAAAGGCACTGATGGTACGAAAGTAACGTAATTCGATGTATTTTTGAACGCTGGTTCCGAATCACTCCCATGACGAAGGATAAAAATGCTTCCCTGAGGAGTTATAAGAAAACAACTGTTTGGGTCGTCGCGGTAGGAAAATTCGATTGTTTATGGTTAGGGTTGGTTAGCTTTTTTATGGTTAGGATTTATGTAAAAACTTTTTTTCGGCTGCAAAACCCAAGTCATAGTCATTAGTCACGTGATAATTTTGGGCTAGCGAACTAATTTGAGCCCTCAAAGTTCGACCAGAAAATGAAATCACGATTGAATTCAGACTCAACAACAAATCCAGACTCTCTAAAAACACCGAATGTAACAGAATACTGGCGAATACAATGCAGTTGACCTATAATTTGATTAATTTCTGAAGAACTTGAACTACTTCCAAATAACGGCCCAGCACAACAATCTGAAGACTTTGTTTTTTCCTGTCTATCATTATAACTTGATTTTGAAGTCTCAATCGTCAAGATTGCTAAAGCGTGACATCAAAAAGTTCCCATTTACTGAAACCTTTTCTGTTAGTGTTAGAAATAGAAATATTCCCGTCAACTTGGTTTGGTCTGATAATAGTTTTAGATTTCTTGCATTCATTTTGTTGCGACAAAGGAAAAGCTGCTCTTTTTCATCGAAGGTAAATGTGAACACAACACATTTCGAGCAATTATCATCAAACAATGCGACTAATTACTATGTAATGTGCGAGTAATTACTATGTTCGAGATTTTACAACGGTCATGTTTGCTTCAACCCAAAAGTGGTATTTAAGTACGAAATTGATCCGTACAAGTCTTATAGTCGTCTTGCGCAATTGTACTCATAAGTCGGTTGCTCTTTTACTCGGATATGTATTGCATTATAGTTATAGTTATAATACCGCGGATCATTTAAATATTACGTTTGTTTTTCCTATCTGAATACATTAAGTTCGTCTGGATTGTGGGTCCTACTGCAGTCTGATAATTATCTCAGAACTAGTATAGAAATTCAAATTTCTTTTTCCAGAGAAGATAACTGTTTGCTTAATACTATGCACATAACTGAAGTATATCTACGGAGACCAGACATTTCCAATTCCATCCAAATCCAGCTCATGATTTCATCCTCCTGAAGGTCTTGTGTAAGACTTGAGAATATATAGTAAGGCGTCGGCGCTAAGTCGGGTTTAATTTTAAGGCTTCACATTTTGGGGATGAAACGTCCGAAGGTGACTTTTTGGACTCGGATGATACAATGTCGTCTACTTGCAGGAGCTTGGATTATACAGCCAAGTCAGCAGTCTTACGATTAGTACCGTTTAATATCAAAGTAGTGACTCGTCCCGTCAGTAGCTTTGCGGGACCTTTGCAGTTTGCAGTTTATATCGCTAACAGTTACAGATTCAGTTATAGTCTGCAAAAATGAAAGACAACTTTTATGATGTTCGAATGTTCGGGAACTTTTCAGCAATCACAATGTCAGACTGAGAAGGCGTCGTGAAATAGTGCTCTATGCCCGGTTGGGTTAGCTAACAAACATCAGCTGTCCCTCATGGTTGTGTTTATCGTGTAACGCGTTGTCGCGTTGATGTATTGAATTAAAAGCTCTCTGTCCCCATGATAATGACCTAATATGTTGATAGTGGTACCGCAGAATCTACGTGATTACCGCATGTCTATAAAATTCGTTATTTGATTCCAACTCATGTTCCATCATATCCCTTACATTGACTATAGGGCTCGGTGAAACGCATTTTAGTGAATTAGTCTGCTCTTCCGCTTCGTTTCGTTTCCAGTGTCGAAGCACGAATGAACTTCATTCATCTTTATAATACAATAATATGCTCAGTACTGAAGGGATCGTTTACACATTACGTAGATTATGGCCAACATTTTAGACCCCTCCCGGCTCGATCCCCTTACGTAAAGCAGCTTTACACATAAACATTGTTCAGAAATTATAGCTTTTCCAAATCTCCTGATCTCCCTAGGCTGGTTTACGTAATCTGTGAACGATCCCAAACTATTTTAGATGGCTAGTGAGGGTGCTTATCGTGAAATTGCTTCGGGATCTGGCTCACAAGTAAGTTTGGATAATTTATATAATTTCAAGTGGATTGAATATGAGAAATAGAAGAAGTCTACAAAAGTGGTTTTGTTTTGAATTATTCCGCTGATCTTCTCAACATCTGGAAGCTAGGCTTTATAGCAATAATTATCATCATACTGTGTACTGATGTGCAAATATTATCATATTTTTCTAAGCTGCATTGCTCTGTTCTGGCTCTGCTTCATGCTGTCCTGCTGCTTTAGTAGTTATGTATTAGTAATTATTCATCTCTAAATTACAAATGTAACGAGAAATAATTATGATTGATGATATTTATAATATGTACAATACATATACTTAAGCTGGGCTCAGCCTGTCAGTGTCATTCCGCCGAATCTTTATCTGGCTATATGCTTATGAACATTATATATAGCCTTGGGTCCCCAGGTAATACATTAACATATTATACATATTATCATTCAATTATCAGCTGTCGAAATTAATTATCTTCTCACTGAATTTTGAGATCAAAGATTTTAATTTGAAATTTTCAGATGACAATTTTCCCAGTGGAGTGGGGGGGGGGGTGTCGCGATGGCATAAATATCAGTTTGGACAAAAGTGTTAACCATTTTATACCATTTCAAAATTCAGAATTTGTATTTATCTATACCCTGTTTCACATAACATATTTGCTGGTAATAAAATAATAATAGAGTGTATACACAACTTGTCTTTTTCAACCTGCCGGGTGGAGTGATTCAGACGAAGCTGTATTTTTAATTCGTGCAGCGTGCTAGTGCTATATAACATCATGATACAGTTGGAGTTGTAAAGATTCCTGCAACATTTCCTTCTGACATTACTTTTACTTTATATTGGTGTCTCAATTTATATAATTATATGTCGTTTTTGTGCGTTCATTCAATTTGAAATGTTTTTTGATAAAAAATGAAAACAACAATCATGCACAATATGACAATTGTCATATTTTATGCATTTGCGCCGTTTATTTTAAGCATTAAACAGTTTAAAAAGTTGTTTACTAAAGCATTCTGGCATAGTTAGGCAAATAGGTCAACAGCCGGTCGGTATTGTACCTATTTGCACATTTCATATGTGTCAAGTCATTTCAAACGTGTAATTGGATGAACTAAGTTGATGGCATAAAATTTCAGTTTGGAAAAAAATTAAAGCCATCTATCATGCCATACAAATCTATGCCATTTTATGCCATTGCCCCCCCCCCCCCCCTTCCCCCACCCTCAACCTACTTATTTGAGGTCTTGGAATCCTTACATAGGTTGTAACAACATTTAGTCGAGAATTTTGTTGGAACCCATATTCTGCACAGAGGAACAAATATTATCATATGTTATACCATTGCATAATATTATTGGCGGGACACGAGGGGACCGGGCCTCTTTCGTGATACATTTATCAGTGTGGAACTGTCCTGAGATTGATCGCCTCCAAACGGGGGACAGATTTTTGACAGATGCTATGTTCTTCGGACGGAGATTCCGTAAACTCTTTTTTTTTCGATACTTTTTGTCCTTGCCTGTTTATTGATTATTCAAATATTATCAAATTGTGCGAGTGAAATAGGGAGAAGGGAAATGTTTGTCAATAATAATTCATACTGCCCTACTTCGTAGGACAAAAATGAGACTTACTT
Organism: Bolinopsis microptera; assembly: GCF_026151205.1. Lineage (NCBI taxonomy): Eukaryota > Metazoa > Ctenophora > Tentaculata > Lobata > Bolinopsidae > Bolinopsis > Bolinopsis microptera. Next base: position 16,574,440 of record NC_087079.1, read on the forward strand.
TCAACAGCTATGATTTTTGAATCTCTGTTAAGGTTTTAAATTTATTTATAATAGAAGTTTGTCTGGCCATTGTTAAATGTTATCACGGTGCCATGGGGATAACATTAAATGGTAAATAAGATTACGGTAAAAAATGAAAAAGTTGAGTCTGTCCTCACTCTTCGTCCTCGGTAATTTGTGGTTAAATTCTTTAGAAAGTTAGAGCAAAGATGTCCAAAAATGTTAACTTTAATTCACAATTATCGCACGTAGTTAAGCTTACTGAACTTCATCGACTGGTCATATTATAAACAATCAGTTATATTCAATATTGGTACGGAACAATGGACAATCACAACATTTTTTCTATAGACTGACCATTAAGTTTCGTATCAATTTTCTGACACATCCCAGCATCTCTGGATGACAATCTATTGAACTCGAGTTGACAATGAAGGTATATCACACAAGTTCAAGTTTCATGACTGCTAGACCCTTCCGTGAATAGGACCATGATTTACAGTAACAAATTAAACTTGTAGCTCAGAAAATTTATCCTGGCCTGGATGTCTCACTTATACTCTTTTAGCACCGAATCTGTTTTCTTCAGTTTCCTCGCAATCGATGATCTTATGTATACTATACAGATGTATATAGATGCTCACAATGAACAGTTTTCGAATAGTACAAACTAAATATGATAATTGATCAATCCAGTTTGGTTCCAAATCATGGTGCCTATTTTGGCTCAATGACTATGATTACCTTAATTTCTGCCTATTTATCTGTCATATAACAAATAATTTAAGAACATGAATAATATGATGTTATACTTATGGTGACCTAATAAGAGCATTTTCTCTTTGTCGCAATAAACGGAATCATCAGAAATTTTCATCAGAAACATCACAACAATGCGACCAATAAACGATGTTCATATCCGGATATAACATGACAAATTCTTGGCTAAAGCGATTACTAGTGTTACTGTAAACCTCAAGCTGCAACTTTATTTCACTTTCAGTCGAAACCAAAAATGTCTTTTCTCGGGGGCCTGCGAAAGTTTTTCGATAAAGAGTTTGCGGCTGAGTTTCTGTCTACTCTTATATTGGTGGTGAGTTCTATATTAACATAGTCAATATAGTTTTTACTTATTGCATGAAAAGCATTAATAATTAGCATTAATAGTTAGTGTTACTGATTAGCTAGTAGCCTATCAATCTATCCGATAAGGGCGATAACAAAATTAACATTTTGATACGATTTGTTACTCCTTGTCATTTCGTATCATGATACTGATTCGCAGTTGTTCAACTGACAACGATTTCTTATTTTTAAATAAATTATATTATAATCACATAGTTTAAAAACTATGTGATTATAATATAATTTATACAATTCCAATTACTTAATTCAAAACCAACAATTCTAAAATAGAAGGTTTTACTGATATTATAGTCATCTTTGAAATGTAAACAAGATTTTCGTAAATATCGGCGATTCTTCAATAGTTGCTTGGAGACGGTTCGGTGGCTCAATACAAGATGCTTAACAAAAGTGCGGTGGAACCTTTTCTGTCAATAAACATCGGGTATGCGTGTGCGGTGACGTTTGGTTGTTACATAGCGGCTGGAGTATCAGGTTTGGTATATAATTAAAATAACTTAGTTATGGGTCAATGATTCATAGACGTTTCAAAAAATCCATCAGAAGGATTACTATCGCATTTTTATTTTTGCACCACTGTATAGTAAATTTAGGGTATAAATGTATAGTGTATACTGTAAAGTAAATTTAGTAATGAGCTATCTTTACAGGTGCTCACATGAACCCTGCGGTAACCATAGCCCTGGCAGTCGTGAAGAAGTTTAAATGGAACAAGGTCCCTAAATACATCACTGCTCAAATGTTGGGTGGCTTCTTTGGTGCTCTCCTCGTTTTTATCACTTATGTTGGTAAGTTGAAAAGGAATTTGGTAATGATATTGCGGATCATTTAATTGCTAAAAGTAATACAAGTGACTTAATCCATTTTTGTTCTTGATCACATCGGTCGAGAAATGATTCGAATTTCACATAATCTGAAATAACTTAGTTAAACTCATTGTAAGTGTGAACAGTGTACGGCATAATCTTGATATCTCCAATCCTGAATCCGGCAGATCGGCTACTGAAATCGGGAGACGTGGTTGAGGAAGAGTCATTTAGGGGGATATTTGCGACATACCCGCACCCCGACACTACAACAGGTGGTCAGCTGCTTGATCAGGTTGTAGGGACGTTCCTTCTCATGCTCATTGTTTGCTCTCTTGGTGACAACAACAACTCCGCTCCCCCCAAAGGTGATGATTTGTGTTTTGAGGTTTTAAGCATGACAGTATTTTACACGAACAACACTTGATGTGGACTCCTTTATTCCGTCCTCTGTACGTAAATCAAATTAGAATTCCGTTGAAAGTACCAGGAAAGATTGACAAAATTCCACTTTTAGGTGTAACTCCTATTCTGGTGGGTGGTGCTGTGTTATCTATTGGTCTCTCTTTCGGAACCAGCTGTGGATATGCCATAAACCCTGCGAGGGACTTCGCTCCTAGACTCGCCACAGCTCTACTTGGATATGACCACGTATTCTCGTTAGTTAATTGCATTTATTTGCAGTATTTATTGTTAATATCATTATGCAAATGGTCCATGCAAGTGCGACGAAACTATATAAATACCTTTAATTAGGTCCAAATTACCAGATTCAGCCAAAATAACAAATTCATATCAATATCACCATACCTCAGAGCGGATAACTACTACTTCTGGATACCGATAATCGGTCCCATCATCGGGGCAATCCTGGGTGCAGTAACCTATCTAGTCTTCATAGAACAGCCTGGGATCTCCTGCATCGGTCAGAAAGGTGCTGACTTAGATCCCTCCAATATTGTTAGTAACGGGGCTTCTGAGATAGAGTTGGAGAAAACCGCTGCTTGATAGTTGGTGTAGAACAGATTGATTATTTTAGTTTTAAGATAAACTGGTGATATTATGTATTACTATTTCTGTATTAGTATTAGCATCATATTCTATTAGATTATAATTTAGACTCTCAGATATCAAGAAAAATGTGTAATTGACGCGTGACTGATCATGATGTGTGATGGGGCTGTTTACTGCATTGTTCTAACTGAGCTGTATTCATTGGTCACATGACCACGGTCACATGATCACATGATCACATGGTCACATGGTCACATGGTCACATGGTCACATGGTCACATGGTCACATGACCACAGTCATCATTACTTTATTGCTTTGTTGTGTATTCAGCTCAATTTTTATGTCACGAGTCAACAACATTATTCGATAAACCAGTATAGCCCTGCGCTTTAGGTTTTTCAGTTCATGTGTTATAAAATTGTTATCTCAATCTGCATCTGATCTTTAATGTAAACCAGGGTTTAGGCCTGGCTTATGTAAATGCAAGAAGTAAACACTTTAATAAATAATATTATATTAACTCGCAGCATGTTTTCAAGGTTCGAAAAGAATTCCACAGATAATATAATGTATAGAATTATTTATTCTTAAAAATACAACGGAGGTTTTCTAACAGTTCACAAACACCAGTAAATCCAATTCCAAAGTTGATTGGGTGTGCTCCCTACAATTCGAATTTTCAAATTTTTGGTGACGGAATCCTCGAAACAAGTAGGTACAGTATGCCATCTGCAAAGCAAAAACTCTCAAATATAAAACACGGCGGTGGTATATAACCCAACGTATGGGTACCTGAGTTTTGGGCCCCCCCCCCCCCTTATATTACACTTTGCCGCAGCCTGAAATTTTCTGTAATAGTATACCGTGAACACCGTGGGGGAATCAAAACACTATGAACACTTAACTTTGACCACTATGACGGCACTAAACACTTACCAGCAAGAAAACTCGTGGCTACTTGATAGTAACAACTTCTTCTTTTAAATAAAAATCTTAGTTCAATCATGGCAGTGGTATCAAAAAATTATAAATGGAAATGGAGATGAAACCCTCAGTTATCCTTATTTCTTGGTACTGTGTCAGGTTTTACTGCACCGTCAGACATTAACAGCCTTAAAATTTATTAAAATTATTCTAATTTCCGTAGCAGATAAATAAGAGCTCAGAGAGTTTGGGTTTTTTAAGAGTCGTAGACCTGTGATCGGTAACAACACTATATTGCGTCATAGGATCATAGGACATAATAATAGGGTTAGGGCTATTGCAAATAAAATGAAGATCCTTTTTCGTGATAACATATAGTTGCGCAACATCGCAACTATATTACGACAGCACTATTATTGCGATAACTGAGTAAATAAATGCGGGAACCGTCTCATCCCATAAGCAAAATGAAAAACGATGGATGATCAATTTGTTCACAAAATTAACAGCTGAATTGCATTTAAGATTCACAAACCTTTTCCCAATGGCTTGAACGCTATAGGAAATCTTTTGGCTGTGTTCCGAGCATAATGTTAATCGTTTGTGGTACTTGTTTGAAAAAGCATTTGTTTCTTCGGATCCTGAAAATGAAAGTGAGGTAGACATAACCTCCGAGTCCTCACTTAAATTTGGTAGAGCTAGACTTACAGTAAAAAGTTTCACATGCATACCACGGTTAACACGTTTTGCAATTTTAAGGGGGGGCCCCGGGGGGGGGGGGGGTCTTCATCAAAAATTCTCTCGAAATCGCCTTTATAGTTGTTTCTGATAGAGGGGGAGTGAATCTATCAGCTGCTTTGGTCCCAATGAAAAATATTGATCCTACCGAAATTATCGCCGGTTTAAGTTCAGTCGCTTATGTGTAAATTGTATTGCGCGAGCGATTTTCCAATCGCCAATTCGAAAATCGAAGTCCTAAAAATCTCACTGCAAACTGCTAAGTTTGAACTGCTACTTAAACTGCAGATTGTGTAACCTAATGTTCTTTCTAAAAGCTTCAAAAACGCGGTCAACTTCAAAAACTTCGGAAAGTTAATGCGAATACATTCAACAGTAACATTTAAACAATGAGTGTGATCAACAACAAGATCAAAAAGATCAAAACCACGACCCCGCAACTCTACCGAGACACAGAGAGAGAGATCGAGAGAGAGAGAGCCCTTTGCAGCTCTCATACAACTGTAAGCTTGAGCGAACACGCCGTGCTTGACTCGGGACGTATACGTATAGTATCGTAACATTATTATATATATTATGAGTGTGAGTGAATTATGAAATTAAGAAGCTGCTGTACCACCGACAGTGAAGTATCGTGTCACGTGACCTGACATTTTCTGACAAGATGGACGTTCTAGTAATATGTGTAAACTGTTTAGTAGTTAGTACTTGACGAAATGTGCGGTGAAGCAAAATTAAGGCCATGTGGCATCATGCCACATGGCACTGGCATGGCATTGCACAGCTTGGATCTTATCGTTATGACTGGTTCCTATCTAGATGAAGAGTTCAACGTGTATAACGTGAAGAACGCTAGGAACGCGAAGAAAGTTCCGAATATTAAATAAGATTGTGCTGGGAAGTGTAACCTTTATATTATTACTGTAACCAGCGCGGCTAGCCATTAAGCAGAGAAACTTTAAACCTGGAATTTTTACCAGCTGAACGACAAACTGAGCTGACTACAAACTTCTACTACCATCTAAAGATCAACATAATATTGAAATTAAAAGGAGATAACTGAGAGCTAACCTAGTTTACAGAGACTCGGTCTCACAAAATCAATGCGGGAATAAAGACCGGTAAATACCATAATTTGATATCAAACGACAAGAAAATATAGCCGGGCCAGACAAGAATCTTCAAGTTTACTGTTGTTTTCGTGTTTACCAGTCTAGATTCAAATTCATACCACAGAGTACCTACTTTAAAGTTGTAAATAAGATACAAAGGGAGGATTATAGAACCCTGATAGTATAATACTAGTATGGAAATAGGGTCTTAACTATTTGACCCTGGGAGATAATCATCTTCACTTATACGTTACCGTAATTTAAAGTACCTTAGAAGCCTTTAGAGGCCTTTATATAATACGACTTACATTCTTAAAACTTTAAACATAACCTGTACCTCCTAGTTTGCTTACTAAACCACAAAACGGACATATCAAAGTTTCAGAAGCTCGAAGGGGGGCATGCTAATCTCTAATGTTCAGTATTTCCAATCCTTTGTAATCTGTCGTCGTAAGTATCCTTAAATACTTGTTATGGTCTTAGCACGTAGTTAATACCATCATATTATGCATCGTTATTTGCATTGCAATTATGCTTGTAATCTTTAAAATGTCAAAGTGCTTAAAAGCGAGCATAGAAATTCAGAAGCGTTTTAAGGTACGATATAATTACTGCTTACATATAACAGCTATACCTCAGTGATAATTAATATGTTTAACGCAGTTTGCATGAAGCCAAAAAATGTCTTATTCAGGCTAGGTCATTTTCAGGCTAGGTCATTTGACCAGAGGTGAGACAGAGGTTTAACGTGAAATCAGCAGATTAAAGGGGGCAAGGTTTCCTCGGAAACATTAATATTTTCTGGGAATCGAGATTCAATTAATCGTGCATGCAATACAGTTACACTGCACGTAAGCGCTACCGTAATAACCTATAATAATAAATACCTTGGCTGTGATCAATATTTTTAAACAAAGCAAAAATCATCTCTAAGATCATTATTTCTCTGACAGAGAACATCGTGAAATCAATTTCTGTAATCCACCATATTGATACCCCACATCTTGTCAATCCGATTCCTAATGTTAGAACCTTATCAGCTTAATGATAACTTTCACCTAGTAGCCTTGATCGATAACCTGGCTTACTTAAATACCAGGGTCTGCTTAAAATCTTTACATTTCATTTTAAAAAGTCTCATGCAATCAGTTCGTACATGGCCATGGTAGAGACTGTCCATTGGATAAGATATTGCTGATGAAATGACTGTCCGGTGGATGTTAATTTACGTATTCAACATACTGTGGTTAAGATGGAGACGTTACAATTTACAAAACATGGTCTCATGACTCATGGCAAACCTTTGAGCCGTTGGAGACAGCCTGCACTAATAGCTAAAACATGGAAACAAGACGTATTATAAGTTGTTCTACCGCAATGGCACAACAATTGTGATACCATCCAAAACTCGTGGAGAAATGTTTAAAATGTTTCCGTCGCGTACGTCAATTGTCGACATCGTAAGTTAATTTGATTTAAGTATTCAAATTGCGTTTAAATCGACAATTATTATCGCGACAACAATAATTTCTAGGATTAAGACTCTTTTTCCCAGTAAGCAACTCTTAATTCGCATAATATGACAATTAACAAACAATCAACCAATTAAAGGACTCCGAGGCCACAGGTATGCGAACATGAACATGTCTAAGAAGAGTGGTCTAGGTCAAACTCGAGCCAGTATCTCAGCGGAAACAAAGAATGTGCTGGACTTGGTGAATAGGAGTAATTAAACTATACGTGCAGATGGCGACTATTGGTAGAAAGCAATCAAACAAATACCATCCACAACTAACAAGGTATAATACCTTCCTATATAATTCAGCTTCAGAACATGGAGGCTAGACTAAAGTAGAAACTCACAAAGCATCACTCACAACTAACACTTCATAATGAGAATATTATACTGTAAGCTATGTAGGTATGTTCAGTGGAATTTTCCGTGGAATCTTGAAAATCTGCAGGATGCACTGGAAATGTTTGTGAAAGATTTTTGAAGCGGCGTCGTTGGAGGGGGCGGAGATATTCATATATCCAGTTTCAAAAAGTCAATCAGGTGGCAGAATATTTTCATCGACACACAAAAAGACCCAAAAGCATTGACTATGACGGATGGCGTCAAATTGTGGCGGAGTTTGGCACCACCTGGCGGAGTTTGGCACCACCTGGCGGAGACTGGCACCACCAGGCAAAACTTAATGATCGTTATTTCATTAAACTTACAATAGAACAAATCAATGCAAAATTGTTTGATTGATGCGTAAAACAGGTTTAAAACAACCGTTGTGAGAGAGAGAGAGAGAGAGAGAGAGAGAGAGAGAGAGAGAGAGAGAGAGAGAGAGAGAGAGAGAGAGAGAGAGAGAGAGAGAGAGAGAGAGAGAGAGAGAGAGAGAGAGAGAGAGAGAGAGAGAGAGAGAGAGAGAGAGAGAGAGAGAGAGAGTTATAGAAGCGTAACAGTGGAAACCATGACAAATCCAGTACACAAAACAAAACTACCACAACCTCCCCACACAACGAGAACAAGGTAAATTAAATCAAACCCTGTTCAAACGAAACCTTATCAATTACAACTCGCAAATTAAATAGCCTCTTCTTCACACACAGACGTACCCTCTCTCAAAGAGCGTACATAACTCATAAGGAATTATTAAGGATATTGCACATATAGAAGGGAGTATAGTCTGATGAATGCTGTGAGGCAACCTGATCTACATGTGGGACATACAGTCACGCCAGCTGCACTTCAAACCTATATAGCAGCTCCGTATATATAATAGCATATAATATGTGCAGGTAATATAATATATATAATAATACCACCGTCCCATGCAAACAACAATCACACGCTTTGACAGTTAATGACAACTGAATAGTACTACTGGAATATTTAATACAAAATATGGAATATACAGCTTAATTCTGACGTAATTTGTTGTACTTCAGAAGGAGGTGGTGTATCATATGCCAGATGTATCCCGGTCTCTCTCGCGTACATAATAGACTTCAAACTAATGGGAGAAGGCTAACTTACTAGTAGCAAGTCTCTGCAACACAACCTACTGCAAGTTACAGTCCAGGTACTGTTAGATAGCAAGCAGGCAGGCAGCGTCTCCACAACCCTCGTTACATAAAGCATAAAATAATATCCAAATGGAGCGAGCGTTAGAGCAACTCGTATCGCGGCACGGGTCGATCATTAAAAAGGCTACTGTTTACGTCAGACCCTTGGAGAGAGGGTTGTTACCAGGGTTGAAACTATTGAAGGTGTGAGGTGAGGCGGCAGTTGCAGCACACCTTCAACAGTGACTAGCTCTCAGAGCTTGCTGAGTTTCGAGAAGACGAAACGACATGCCGCAGCTACGCTTATTGAACATTAAATTTGGTCTTTGACACATTAGGCTATCAATTATTCCATATTTGGTGAGATGGAGAGTTGAGAGAAAGAGCGAGCTGGAGATGGTCACCGCTTTTAGCAGACCTATGTTAGTAGTAGTACCGTCTTATTGTCTGGTAAAATACTGAACAAATTACAAAGAGTTACAAAGACTAAAAAGAGCGGACAAAGACTCGGGCTGAAAAGCGAGAGAGATAACAGAAATTAGCGGGGGCACGGTTATTTGTAACATGTAACGTTACTCCACATTTATTAATGGGTATATAAAGTTAAACGTGAGTGAAAGTTGCCTGGAGGTACTTATGAGCTGTTGGTGTTAAAGTATGGACTACTTTAGTGGGCGGGAAGTGCAGGTTCCGGTGTCTTCTTACTAGCACTGGTGTGCACTGTGCTAGTTAGTACTTACGTATTGTTACGAGTTAGACTCACTGAGTCTAACTACGTCTAACTAAGTTTAACTAAGTCTAACTAAGTCTAACTAAGTTCTGCCCAGACTAAATCGAGTTTGTTTTTAAAGTTTTAAAGGAACAAATTGATACATTATAAGAGGGATTGCACGATGAAAGATGGTTGGGCAGATATATGGAACTAAGCCGATCAGAAACTGTGTCTGGCCACTTTGCCAATATAATATTAAGTTGAGGTTTAATAACACGACTATAAAGATATACGGTAGATAGCATAGCTTAGTGTGTATCACTATCAGTGTTTTATCAAAGTTGCACTCCCAACGTGCACTCCAAACGTGATCACGGTATTATGTGTGGGCGGTTTTTCAAATCAAATCATCAAATTGTTCGATAGTTTTGCTTGCTGTGCGATATTGTGATCGATATTGCTCCTATCTTATTACACTAACATACTATGCGAATTTAGCGCATAACATGCCGCATTACATGCCGCATACAGGTAAACTTACTAACTTAGCATTATCTATATCTCGTAGATCTTGACCGTAATTAAACTGACAGCGATTTATTACCAATATTGGCATGAGTCCTTCATGAGCACAGATTGATAACAGAGTGCAATTTGAGCGTCGGCACCTCTAGCTCTGGGGTGTTTAGTCCACTCGTTTTATGATCAGAGTACGATTACGAAGTGGGGGGGAAAATCCCTTCAGTAATACGAGCTTAAGTTCCGTATTGCCACTACTATTTACCTAGATAATGTAGGTTGGGAATAGTACTCAGCAGTCCCTGTTAGTCCCCGTGTACTATTAATTATGTGCTGTGGTCATACGCAATAGCTAAGCAGGTATCAGAGAAGGTACAGTAAAACCCTGATTTACCGCGGCCATTTCTCCAAGGTCCACGGGAGATCGGGATTTTCCAACAAACTATCTTAGTAGGTTACATAGTAACTACAATAAGTAACTAATAATAATAACTACAATAAGTAACTAATAATAATAACTGGTAACTACAATTCACTACAACACCTCTCTACACACTGAGAATAAGAAGCGTCTAACGAATACCATTGAACTAACTGTAGCGAGTACAAATGTGATCGAACACTTGACAGTTTATATATATAATTATATATTACAGCTTGTCACTGTATATTATGCAGAATATCACAGAAGTGTGCCGGTACTTGATATGCAGCACTTGTTAATCACGTCCAGTACGTCGTACTAGTCCAGCTCTATAAAAGCAGCTTACTCTCGCTGCCACTAATTATATGTCGAGGATAATAACATGTTGTAGCTTACTAACTGTCTCATTTACTGAGATGAAATTTAAAGGCCTGCGAAAGTTAACTTTTGGACATTAAGGATGGAAAGGATCCTCTTGAGAGGGAAGCTTTCCTCAATAAATACGTCCAAATAGGACAATTTTGACTTGGTATTGTAAGCATTAAACGCGATTGAGAATCTACACAAAAACCAACAGGATATTTTATTGTTTCGGGCTATCAGTTTTAAAAGCTAATATATCGAACAATGTGTGAACTGTGTCAAACGGATACAACCAGTAATTCTGAATTTCTTGTAAACTAAAACATAATATTGAGAACCTAATGAACAAAATGAACGTAAATGTGGACAATGAAAATTCCAAGTGGTCGGCGTGCGAAGGAATTATAATTTGATTACCGTTATATCACCGATCCCAATGACGTAGAATGGTAGCTCTGTTTAAAAGATTCGATACACGACTAAATTACAAGTAGCGTACTGAGTGGTGCCAGGAGCTCAGGAGCCAGGAGCTCAGGAGCCAGGAGCTCAGGAGCAACATAATAATAACCACCTCTCGTAATATGATATATCTTCAACATTCATTGCAACGTTAATTTAGCAAGGTCTCAGAAACTAACCATCATATTTTAATACCAACGATGTACCGTAGTTTAATGATGTACCTACACTTCAACGGAAGACAAAGGTAAAACAGGCGGCGGATATATATCTATAGATAAGTTCAAAGAAACACAAAAGTCACAACTACGCATTAAGTGATGGTTGTGATGGCCTAGCAAAAGCGGCAACTCACCAGTCGTGATATTCTGTGTAGTGTATAGTTGCTCGTCGCCAGATTGATTAATATGCAGGAGGTTGTCATGAGCACGTAGTTATCGCTGCTGCTGCTGCTGCGGTGGCGATGTTGGCAACCCTCCAAGTTATTTCGTTTAGTGGAATTATTGAAGTTTTTTTACAGTCGAGGAGGAGGGAACTAATGAACTATGGAAGTGAGACAGCTTGATTTGAAGTGTTACTGGGAGAATGAGAGGTATTGAGTAGTTAACAAGTTGAGCGGATATCTTGTTAATACGAATAAACTGGTAGAATTCTTGATTAAGTGATGCGAGAGGACTTGATGACGTGATTAAACATTGAGAATGATGATTAACGATTTGGCACTGCACCAACTATTAAACAGATTGGTCTGCAGAACTCACTAATTTAAGTAAACCACTATGTTAGAGAGAGGGGACCTGCACTTAATACATATTAAGTAATACGACCCCACTCTTTCAGATGACTGATGACAAAATAACCATGAGCTAGGTTCATGAAAGTGGCGTGAAAATAATCAGCAACAAACAAATCATCTCAAAAACATATCCACCCTAACAGAAGAAATCACTTCTATCACATCGTATAGGAATCATAGGAGGTTTTATTGATACACACAACACACTAAAATTATAAACATAACGCCAACAAGGCGACCAACACAGAGCCATACACAAAAGATGTGATTATCACAGATGTTGCAATAAACAATAGTTTGTTATATCATGTGACGTCAGACCAATGATAATCCAGTTGATAAATCGATATTTAAACTTCATGATTATATTATGACGACAATAAACTTTGTTTCTATTAGGTCGTCTCTAACAATGGTCTAGGTTTCTGTTTTATGGGCAGCTATTGGCTGAGGAGTAATAAGCAGGGCACATCATTGTCACCCTTCGCAAGTAGTGGAGTTATTTGATTTCCCATTCCAAAGATAATCGAAATTAAATTGGATTAGCAATGTCACAGATGTATCTGAAGATTAGCAGGTAGGGAGCCATTAATAACTAATTTTAGATTTGTTTGGAGAGGCGAATCATATACAGTTTAGGCTCTTGAAATCTACGATTAATAACTAATGTGCTTCAATGACTGGATTATTGGCAACTTTGTTTCTGTCTAGTTCTAATGTACCGTCACAATAGTGACTTTAAATATAATGATCAATCAATGACTAAAACTTGTTTCAAACCTACCAGTACCATTGAAATTATCGTAATTTAGATACAGTTAGTCACATTTATCATTTGTAGAACATATCCAGTATTACTGACTAACATGACATTTGATGTGGCATTAAGTAAAACAAAATTTACCGTAGACCTGTATTTTAAAGGCATTGTACCTTCATTTTGAGGTAAAACACTATATATTGGTAAACAATACCATATACATAAGCCAGGGGAACGACCTGGATTCCATTCTAAGAGAAGCATGTTTCTTATGAAAATTCCTGATGATTCCGTAAATACGACAACTACGGAAATGCTCTTTTTAGGTATTTTCTCTCTCTTTACGGTACAGTATCTTCTAAAGTTCCTTACATAATATACTGTAATACTGTGTAACTAGCACGAATATTTATTGCTGTAGAACACTTGACTTAATATATTTATCAATCCATTTAACAGTTAACTCCAAGAATTTTGAGTCTGAAATGTCAAATTATGTGCAATGGTGATCGATAATTGATATTATGATAGTTATAGGTGAACATAGGTTCAGTCTCTCTAATGTGAGGATATTAGCTATACCGTTGTCTTGTGAATGAAACAATAACATTTCATAAATGAAGTAAAATTACTTACCAAACACACAAACAATTCGTCTGTTAGTCGCATGAACTTTACTCTTCCTGATACCAGTTCCGACTTTGATGGCAACGCTTATCCGAGAGCTTCTAGTGGGTTTTTTTGCTTTCTTTAACGGTACTATCTCAGGAGTTTTATCACACTGTACATCGTTTTTAACCGGGTCTATCTTCTCCTTCGCCTTGCTTTGAAGACAGCCCATAACAACACATTCATGAACTTTGGGCTACATGTCTGAAACAATTGCAATCATTTGAAAGGATCTCAGTTTTATTTGCCATAGTTAACCACTTTAATGAGATACGCATATTTGATTATGGAATATTGGTATAGTAAAAATTATCCAATTAAACTTTAATTTCGAGGTGTTCAACATTCTATGGCAGAAAAAATAAGGTGTTTTATTCCTTAAACCTGATGATTGATTGCATGGGATATGACCAACTTTGATTTTCAATTTTAATTTGTGCATCTTTAACAGAACCACATTATTATTATTAAATCAAAATAGCAAATAATTTAACTTACTATCCGCCATCTCCTTTATGAATAATATACTCTTCATAAAAATTAATACGAATTCATGTCCGTTTATTTTATTCTTTTAACTGTCTTTTTAGATCTATTTTCGGTCTTTCATTGTGGGAGTTCCCAACATCATTGCGCTGGCACATACTATTGAACTGCTAGAGGAAGTGTTAGATCCCAGAGAAGCCCCCACCCGCTTAACTACTTTATCTCAGTAGCAGCAAGAGCCCTGGTTTCTGGTCATATTGAGTACATATTCCCTATGTGCCCTTACACCTTAGCTTCGTACTGCTGATAACACCCTATCAGCTCTGTGCAAAGCAAAGGGCATACAATGCCATTCCTTTGATGTACCCAATTTAAGAGAACTCGTATCAGGGCCGTAATTCCGAATTGGTAGGTAGTAGATTTTAAAATAAAGAATTAAAAAAAGGGGGGACCCCCAACCCATGTAGCTGAGACACGTCACAGCAAGTAGACCAAAGTGGCTCTTGCTTGTGAAACGTGTATCAACTACCCGCCGAGGCGGTGGGTTGGGAGTCCCCCCTGGGATCATTTCGTCCGTAAAGACCTCATAGCTTGTCTTCTGAGGTATGAGATTGAAGGAGTGCTATGAGTGTGCTTCGTAGCAGATCTTCGTAGGTAGTAGATACCCAAGGTATCATTGGACACCAGGAAGCTTCGAAGTTAGGAGTCAAGACCTGTTTAAGCCATGAATCCAAGAGTGGTGCACTAAGGACTTTTATGCAATCAATATTATCTCCTTCTATTCAGTCAACTCAACCGCATAATCGGGAAATCTATGAGTAATTTTTAAATGATGATAGACCCTGTCAAAACGTTTGTAAACTTTTAACGGTACCCTGCAGTTTATTGTAATCTATAGTTAGTTAATATAGACGCCACGATAGTCTATGTAATAAACGCCATGTTTTGGCACAGAATTTTTTGTTTCCGACGCGATTTTAATAAATTTTGTACCAAAAGTTGCCTTTAAGTATGAATAATGCAAGTCTATCGTGCAGCAAGATAAGGTCGAGCTTTATGTGGGCCTCCTATTCATTGCAAGTGTGTAAAAGGACAAAAATGAGTAATTTATTAAAATGCCTATAACTCCTAAAATATCAAATATTTTGAAATAATTTTTAAATTATCATAATTAGATGATCATGATCAGACGCAAAAATTCACACAAGTTAACAAATTTTAAAAATAATATTCTTTCAAATTAATCCTTTAAATCTTAAAATTATATTAGTACTATATCAAAAGTTTTGTTTTGCTGAGCTGAGCTGCACTGATTACGACTTTGCTTCATAAAATTTAATTTAAAACAACGGATACTGTAGAAGTTATAGACCAAAAACTAAAAATTTGCGTTTTATTCGCATTTTAGACAAAAAATCAAAGCAAAATCAGAAAACAAAATTTGTGCTACGTACCTACAACTTAACGCGCTTATGACTACCATGCAACAACACAAATTAATTTTTTAAAACTCACGATGTCAATCCTTTGCAGCTCAGCGTCACAACGGTGCATCTCGCCGATCTGGTTGCGAGAAACATTATTTGATGCGCGGCTCGGCCCAGTAGTGCATCACGCTACCATGCGTTACTGTGCCGCGCGCCGCACACTCAATTATGCTTCTCGCTAGATTGGCAAAATGCGCTACTGTGCCTTGCCGAGCTGCGATGAATTGACATCGTCAATTAAATATTTTATCCACTTTTAGTGCTACAACTTTTATATATTAGTACTACTCACAATCTTTGGGTGAAGCAAATATAATAATGCGCGCCGTGGACAGTGAATGGACAAAATTGGGATTTAAATGTTAAATAACAAATATATCAAAAATATTTCTCGCGCCGCGCGCATTTTCACCACTCTTCATCCTCTCTGTGAATCAAGCGCTGTTGGAACTTTCCTGATACCTTGCCAATCCGTGTTAACATTTGTTTAATGATAAATTGGAATTATCTTAAATAACTTGCAATGCAGTGGAACAAATTTATTTTGTTTTGTTGATGGGTTTAACATCTCATTTGTTGATCGAGTTGAAATAACTGCATTATGCCACTGTGTTGCTACCGATATAGCAGTACTGTTGTTAACAGTGTCTCCAAGAATCCAAATCTTTTGGCTGGGTCACCCCTCTTAAAACTCTTAAACAACGGATTACCTGATTATATTAAGTTAAGACAATTTTACCAATTTACCTAGATACAAATTATGTGGCAGAATGACGGATCCAATTGGCTAGTATAGTAATTACATTCCTGAATTCTTCAAATCCTGTCACCATACCTCAAGTTCTTAGATATGGTAATGTTTGCACTAGATTGGATATCTTTACCTCCCATCTTCACAAGATATTCAAAATTCTTGAGTCACACCTAAGATTTGGAATATCGGTATGGGGTGGGTCGAGTAATAATATGCTTCAACCTATCTTCATCACTCAGAAAAAATGTATCAGAATACTATTTGGTGACCTTGAAGCATATCTAGATAAATTTAGAACATGTGCCAGAACACGTTGTATAGATGAACAAATCCTAGGAAGAGAATTCTTTGAAAAAGAGCATACAAAGCCGTTGTTTAACAAGAACGGCCTTCTTACCGTCCACAACCTGTACAAATACACATGTCTATTAGAACTGTTCAAAATTGTCAGATTAGAATCTCCAATCTCACTCCTATCTTTACTCCACAGATCACCATCACAAAGACGTTCAGACCAGTTCATCACCCCGAACCCATCCTCCTCTTTCATTTATCAATCAACAAAAATGTGGAACGACTGTCGAAAAATTGACAGTTTGATAAGCTTTACTAAGTCAACGAACTTAGTTAAAGTAACACTGAAAAGTGAGTTACTCAAGATACAGTCCAGGTACGAAGAATTAGAATGGACAGAATTAAACTTTGATAAGAATGAGCTTGTATTTTAAAACAGAGTCCTTTGACTTTATTATTTTGAAATTGAAGAATCGTCTGGCCATAACTCATTTCGTTCGCATTACAGATTCACATTCACTTTCATTTTCACTATCACGCACAGTACAGGGTCATACCTCAATACCAAATTATTATAGGGCACAAGAACAAATTTGTTTACAATTATCAAAATTTGTTGAGCCCAGCAGCTTACTTCCTATCCTCTCTTCCCCCGTCGTCTGGAGCGTGTGATTTTTGTTGATATCCGAGCTCTTGTTTTTATCTTTTGGTTAACTTTCTGTGATTGGACTCGGTATTTTCGTCCCCGCCGAGTGGGACGATGCTTGCTCGCCAGTTAAGCTATACTTTAGATGACACTAATTTCTACAAACCACAAAATATTAAATATAAAATGTGTCCAGTATGGCGCAAATGCATAATTTGATAATTTCTCGACGCTGTCGTCGGGGTGAGAGTTATCTGAACCAACTGCATGCCCCTACGATTGCGTCACCACTGGTGAGCAAGCATTTGTTTGTTGTTTAGTTGTGTTGGAAGGGAACATTACTTGATTAATTCATCCATTAGGATTTTAATAACGATGAGCTAAGATATACCGTTCATCTTAGACTATTGGATCAATCTTATTATATGATTAGATTTTATAAACGAACCTGGCATACAAAAGATTGTAATGCGGAGGTTGGCTGGCTCTTCTATAATAAATACGACACTCCAACTTACAGAATGCTTGCTAGAGATAAAACAAAATATTATCAGACTATACATGCAGCATGAGTAACTGGTGGATAAGCCTTCGGTAAAAACGGATCCGGAAAAGTCAATGCGGCACTCGGGTCCTTGGTATTGTCGTCGGTATATTGTCCATTATTTACGTTCTGCTTTCATAGTTCAAACAATAGTGAGCTCTAAATATACAGCTTTAAACCGATTAAGTATGAATGAATGAAATACCTGACAATCCGCACTCCTATAATTCAAAAGCATGAGTAACTCGTAGTGATGTACGATTTCTAGAAAGTTTAAATTAAATTTGGCGCTCACAGGTCCTCGTGATCATGTGATCGCCACATAATGTTCTGTAAATGCGCAGGGCACCTTCAAGCTTAAATTATTCACCATACTGAGGCAGTCAACCAACGCGCGGCTTTATTTTTATGATATGATATGTTTTGATTGTTATTAATAAATACCAAAATTTAAATTTGTTTTACTAAAT
Source organism: Bolinopsis microptera (assembly GCF_026151205.1). Classification (NCBI taxonomy): domain Eukaryota; kingdom Metazoa; phylum Ctenophora; class Tentaculata; order Lobata; family Bolinopsidae; genus Bolinopsis; species Bolinopsis microptera. The sequence continues at coordinate 16,592,624 of NC_087079.1, forward strand.
TTGTTTTACTTCTAATTGATAGAGGATATAGCCGTGATAGACTGATTTAAGGTATTAAACGTTGTCTGAGGAAATATAATAACGTTTTCAGGAAGTTCGGTATTCTAGATGACCATAACAATATTAAAGAACTCCCCTGATATCTTTTGATTTTATTGAAAACGGGTACTTACTCTGCTAAACTGAAAAAATTCTGAAACTTAGGTGAATAAGTGTACAACGTGCTAAACCGAAGTTCAGACTGACCAGTGAAAATGGGCGAGCGTACCAAGTGTCATTTTAATTAGATGTTTTAGTCAGTGATTTATTATTGAAGCTTGTAATTACAATAACTAATGCTCCTGTAAATACTTTAATTAATTGTTTGTTCCGTTATTCTTTTTCCTTCCTCTTTTCCTTGTCATCCCCTTTAGTTTTAAGATTCTTGCTATAAATGGCTACAGCTAACACTATTAATGCTAAGTACCAAACAACAAGTGGGAGGTGGATCGTTGGTATACCGCGCCGTTAAATCGATTTAACACCGCAATTCCAGTCGCAAGCCTGGGACCACTACTAGCATTGTCACAACATCTACAAAGCTGCCATATAGCCTGACTGACAATTTTCTCGACTGACTGACAATGTTTCTTCTTTTCCCCATTTAGAATACAAAGATTAGTACATTTTAGCTTATGATTAATATTATATTTTTACCTATAGTTTACCTAGATTAAGCCCTAAGAATATTCTCAATCTTTTGACGGGGCCCACCTTATTTAACCCTCAACTACGGTTTTCCGATAATTCTCTGAGACATTACTGTAATGTGAAACTTTGCACAGATGAAACTAATCCTTAGCTGGGTGGGGCTGACTCACATTCCTATCTAGATGAAGTGTTAACAAAAAGCAGCACACAAAAAGCATTCATTAGAAGAGTCGAATTTCTTTGGGGTCAAAATGATGCTCTCCAGGATTTATCCAACTAAACTAGAAAGATCATAAAATAAAGACTCTGCAAACATCTCAGAGAAATAACACCACCGTAAAGATTAAAGAGGGAGGATCCTGGACCCCGAAATCCACCACTTTTCTGTACTTTCAGAGGTACCAATGTGGCAGGAAACCAGGGCTCATGCTGCCGCTGAGCTAAAGCAGTAGAGGGGATGGCGGCTTCTCTAGGATCTAACACGTCCTGAAGCAGACCAACACTATGTCCCAACGCACTGGTGTTGGGATGTCTGCCCCCGGTGCCTGTCCGGGTCAATAAAGCAGTCAAGCATCATGTATGTTATGTTGAGCATTCTCAACCAACAAATGTGGGAACTCCCACAAAACACCAAAACAGATCTAAAGAGACACTTAACAACATTGGAAAAATAGACTGCAATTTGTTTATATAATTTATAAAGCGTATATTATTGCCCACGTTAAGGGGCCTGTTAATAATTTATTAAATTATTAGCTATTTTAGATTTAATAATAATAATAATAATCCTTAGCTATCTCCCTAGACTAGGTAACACTGGGATTCGAACCCTAGAACTTCAGTACAGAAGCTGGAAGCTCTAACTAATCGGCCACGTAGCCATTTGTACGATCAGACGTTAAAAATCAAAAAGAAGAAACATGGAAATATTTAAGGTGCATAAAAACGATTGTGACATTACTTAGGATTATCCAAATTTGATACCAATGTCCATTTGAGCACGAACACTTACAATTCTATTCATTTTAACATTTTCTGCTGCTCCTACCGTAGCGAAAAGTTTCTGTGAGAGGGATAACGAAAGCGAGACCCTTTTTTTTCAATGATACAAGAAATTTAATTTTAGCACATTTTACAGAATAAAAAGATGTACAACAATTCATAAAATATAATGCCCATTTGGTGTATGACTTTTTGTCCTTGACTGCTAGTTTGGTTTTGGAAGGACAGGTAACTAACGGGGCAAGGAATGCGCATGCCTGAAAGCTTTTGCACACACCGAAACGCTAGTTCAGTTAGGTTTTTAGAGACAAGGCTCATATTAGGACTACTTTACATGTGTGCCAAAGGCAGTTTGTGTTGTGCAGATAAGTGAAAATTTCTATTAATAGGACAAACAACTATCCAGACTATCACATCCACTTGCATGGGACTTGAGCAGATAACTTAAGAAGACAATCTACTAGACCTTGCATTCTGTATGTCATGAAGGGAGAGTACTGAGTGCTTTTGTTAGCCATTTGTATTCCTCAGCAATAAGAGCCTTAGGGGGAGTTCCATCCCAATCTTACAGATCTTACAGGGCTCATGCTGCCGCTGAGCTAAAGCAGTAGAGGGGATGGCGGCTTCTCTGGGATATAACACATCCTGAATCAGACCAACACTATGTCCCAACGCACTGCAACTGGTGTTGGGATGTCTGCCCCCGGTGCCTGCCCGGGTCAATAAAGCAGTCAAGCATCATGATGTTAAAACTTTTTTTCTTTTTTTTTGGGTTGGGGCACCCACTTTACCTTCCTCTCGGAAGGCTACGTCCGTCTGGTGACTAACGTCTATTGGGGTCCCTCCGGTTGTAGGTGTCACAGGGTACGGGCACTCGGCATGGGCTAGTGCTCCTTACCCTCCGGAGGATAAAGCCTGGTGAGCGACGTTTCCCCGAAGGAAAACTGTCATAATGCTCGTTCTCGGGAGAGCACCACCCATGCCTAGGTGATCTCCCGGGCGCTCTTTTAGAACAGGCTGCCCCCTGTCTTTTCTAGTGAGCTGACAGGAACCTACAGGGCATACCTGAGCATCTAGTATCTCTTGCCCAAATCTACGATTTCTTTTATTTGCGCGCGTCTTTGCGTCGTGCGCGCGCGGTATAATGTTGACAATAAGAACCTACCAAGCAAATTTGTGTTTTGTGAAGACCCTTTTTTGTTTAATTTGAAATTTTGGGCCGCGTGTGACTTTTCTTTGTTTGTGTGTTTGTGTTGCTTCCGTTTACCAGAGTTTTTCTGGGTGCTAATTATCCACTAGCTGGAAAAGGAGTAAGTGCTAGATATCCACTAGCTGGAAAATAACTAATTGCTAGATATCCACTAGCTGGAGCGGCCCGGGGGGCGGCGTGTGAGTGAGTGGGGGTGGGTTCGCCTGGAAATGAGACTGGTGTGATCTGATCCAGTCAGTATGGTACACTGTTGCCAGCTGACTCACCAGCAACAATGCAAGTCCAAGAAGAAAGAAGGAGAGACACTGTCCGTTATCTGGGTGAGCCACCACCGACCGTGCTCCCACTTCTGTGGGGCTGAGGGTGTTGGCTCCAAGAACCAGCCGTGAGCGAACAGCGCCTGACCCCCTCTATGGTTAACTTGAGAATAACAGGACTATGCCTTTCTCCAGGCCAATCCGTTCAGTAACCAGCTGACCCAGCATCACCTTTGGTGGAAGATGTGGTTCGGATTGGACTTCGCTAGGATTTGTCAGTTCTTCTGTAGACACTAATGCTCCCTCGAGGAAAGACATGAGCCCCGGCGAAACTGACCAAAAACGTGGCAGGGATTCTCACCCTCCAATGTTAAAACGTTGAGCATTCTCAACCAGCAGATGTGGGAACTCCCACGAAGGACCGAAACAGATCTAAATAGACAATTAGCAAAATCGGAAAAGTAGACTCGAATTTGTTTATATAATTTATAAACCGTATGTTATTGCCCACGTTAAGGGGCCTGTTAATAATTGATTAAATTATTAGCTATTTTAGATTTAATAATAATCTTACAGATCGATGAGATTGAGAGTTATCAATTGTCCTCATGTTAGCTCATTCTGTCATGAGAGTGACAAACTGTGGATCAGATATATTTAGATCCCTGCACGGAGTTTCTTTACCACTTCATCTATATGATTTCCAGTATATTAAAGATTTCCAGTATATTAAAGTAAGATAACCATTTCCGAACAGCAGAATTCACAACTCTGATTTCTGTCCTTTCATTACTTCTATCCAATAGAATCACTTCCAAGGTTTTGGGAGCTCCAACATGATGTAATTCGTTAGCAAATATTCTCTTCACAATTTAAAATAAACTTCAAATTTTACTTGACAATTGAACCATCAACCTTTTCTATGTAAACCTTCTTGTTCATACTCATTTCATACGTAATTGGATCAGATAATGATTTTAGGGATAATATCCGGTAGTAGAGACAAGGTAGGACAAGTGAAACTACTGTTTAGGAGGAAACGCGAGCTTTCAGTGTGCTACACTTTCATCAGGCTCAAATTATTTGTTATATAGTAGTGTTGAAAGTATTAAAAATAATTGGATCACTTTGCTTAATTACTTGCCAAAAGAAATGCTATATCTAATTTCTTGAGAACATTGTTTTAATCTTTAACCTTCTTTTAGGGGATTAGCAATGACCCTGTTCCATTTTGGTAACTGCTTTGCTCTGGCATATTTCCCCTACCTCATAGTGTACAAGAACTCTAAACTGTGAGTATAAATTAGATTATACTCAATCTGTTAACTATTTACTTAGATTACTTAATCTGTTGCTAATTTATTTAATCGAAAATTAAGATTATTCAATTATCATAATTAGTTTAGCTTGAATTCTACACACAATTTACTATCTTCAGTGTTCCAATATATTCCTTGATTTTATACAAATAAATTTTGTATTTCAGATCAGAGTACAGTTCGTTTTGGCCATGTGTGAAAGCCGGAGGTGTATACTGTTTGACACAGCTATGCAAGGTGAGAATGTCTTGCTAATCTAGCTCTGCTCACCTCTTGGGTTAATATCGGATATCTTTCCTTAAATGTCTGTGTAGAGCTACTTAGTTTTAAAATATCTGCAGGGGAGCCTGTGTATTTTATTATATTAAAAAAACATACATATGTAAATTTATTGAAGTTTGTACTCATTTTTCTGTATGCAGATGATAATCCTGGCAACATTCTTCCCCACCTACGAAGTACCAGTGGGGAAGATTGACCTTCACGGAGAGCTCATGAAGGGAGCAGTGGAGCTGTTTGATCTTATCGGACTCTTCGTCATTATATCTCAACAGATTGGGAGAGGTGATCTCAAAATATTGGTCGCTGGAGTCGGTACGTTCTTGAACTTTTGTTAACTTAAAGATATTAAAAACATTATAAGATTTAACGTAGAGCCTTCGTTGCATTAGTATTCATAACCCACTTATGGAACCAAAAGATTCCCCCTTTGCTTGACACAAGATCTAACATTGTTCTTGTCACCAGGATGGGCCATGGCTGAGCTGATCAGCATGAGGCTCCTTCCTCTTTGGGTCGGAGCACGCGGTATCGAATTCAGCTGGAAGTATATCCAACTTAGTTTCGAGGCTAACATCAGCTTGGTTCGTTTTATTTTCTTTACTTTTTTTCTGTTGAATATATGTAATAAACTTCTCTGTTGATTTGCTTTTGTGTCATTCGGATTTAATCAACTGTTAAAAGTATCAACAAGATAAATTGTATCAACGAGATAAGTGCTACTCGAATTTACAGTTCTTTTCTCTACCAGGCTCATCACATAATAATGGCGATGTTGATTTGGATGTGGACGAGGAACAACATAGAGAAGTCTGTGCTCCCCCTGATAATATCCCTGCTTCTCCTCTGCAGCTCCAAACAAACCCTCCTTGAGTAAGTTTTGACCTTCGCGTTAAGCTGCTTTATGTTCGCGAATATCAGCCGAACAAGATGTACGGTCAAGCCATTGAGAAACTAGTCTGTACAGTGAAACTTCAAATTTCAAATCCGCATTTGTAATTGTATCGGATCAATTTTTACCAGAGCAACAAATTTCTAATCGCGCAATATTATATAATTCAATATGGAAAATTGTTGTACAACTTTAAGTGGTTGTATTTAATTTTAGGACAAATAAAGCTACAAATTCGGGTCTTATCTCGGAAAGTGATAAGGAAGTTTCGAAAATATTTTTTTGGTTTTATGGGATATATCTCTTTTTTTGTGTTTTTTGAGATATACATCCGTGTTTTTCGCTTTTTTTAACGTTTTGTGATAATACAATAATATAATATAAATACAATTAAAAATGATATAGTAGATGAAATGCTAGTGTTTGATCAGCTGTTTTTCTTGATCCATCTTCGTTTTGGGAGTCCTCGTCCTACAACACGGCCGCCCTTCATTCATGGAGTCTGCTTTGTTTCTGGTCTCCGACGTGAGAGTATGATCCAATTCTAGACAGGAATAGTCTTGGTAGTCCTCGATCTTGTCTATTTTTTCTAGACTTTGCGAACTTCATCTCTTCACCATACTGTTGGGTGCATGCTTATAAGCGGGATAAAGCTAGAATTAGTCCCACTGAAAAGATCTTCGAAATGAGTCCAAGATGGTTCCGATTGTCTTAAATCTTTTTTCCTCCTACCGTTCGAAGGTAATGAAAACGTAGGCTTTACCGGGGTACGTGTTTCACCTTGGGACGACCAATTGCAATCGTTATAATCAATTTGTTCGTCATCTTCGACACTCCCGGGAAGAGCCACTAGATTGACGTATGATATTATGTCGTCGTCAGACGCTGAAGGTGATTCATGCATGAGGAATATGGGCTGTATCCAGATATCCTCAACTGGAGTCTCGTAGACAGAATTCCAGTTTGATAACGATAAGAGAATCATTTTGGTTTTTGAAGTATTCTTCGTAGATTGTCCTTTTCCGTCCTGGAGTACAGAGAGGAGACGGTAATGAATGTTGCTTTGACTAGAATCAGGAACAAGCAGGCGTGTATGACTCTCCAACACTTGTTGACAAGCCCCAAGACAAGTGAGTGAGAGTCGGTTAAGGTACCAAACGCGATTAACTGAATGAGTGCTTTTCTGAGTCTTTGATATTGTAGGATGCAGAGTTCTGCTCCTTTCTCAAATTTGTCAGATGATAGTAACTTCAAATTCTTCAAGATCGTCTTTCCGTTAGTCATAACGGTGTATGCAGTAGTCGGTAAGACCGAACTTTCCATCACACAGAAAATTGTTAAACATTTAATATTATCGTGCAAACTAGCAAACTGAGTGGAGACTCTCACTTCGTCACCAACTATCAAACTAAACTAGCAAACTACTTAAAGTAGAGAGTTAGAGTGCAGACGTCCGTAGGATTTGAAAAGCCACTGCTGCGATGTTATCTTGTAAAGTGACACTATGTTCAGAAAGTTGCCCCACCTGTCTCAAATAATCCGGATTCACTAACTTAACGTAACGCGCAAAAACTTAATATTATCAAAAGGTCTGGAGCGCACGCATTTTCGGACTAATTGATGTGACTATTCTTTCACGCGCTCTGGACTAGAATCCACTAGTCACTATCCACACAGCTAACACTATTAATGCTAAGTACCAAACAACAAGTGGGAGGTGGATCGTTGGTACCATTAAATCGATTTAACACCGCAATTCCAGTCGCAAGCCTGGGACCACTACTAGCATAGTTACAACATCTACAAAGCTGCCATATAGCCTGACTGACAATTTTCTCGACTGACTGACAATGTTTCTTCTTTTTCCCCATTTAGAATACAAAGATTAGTACATTTTAGCTTATGATTAATATTATATTTTTACCTATAGTTTACTTAGATTTCCTTGAATAACTCGCATATGGCATATTTATTGTCAAAAATTGCACAAACATCTTATGAATTAGAGTTATAGGGTTTGCTCAAATTCCCAGTAAGATCTGTGCAATTTTTCGGATCATATAATTTCAAGGCAGGCCTAAACAGTGGCGAAACTTTGCTTGTTGGCGCCCCCCCGCTGAGTGACGAAAAGCGCCCCCCTAAAATTTTTTGTCCCTAAAAAAAAAAGAAAAAATAAAAAAGGTCGGGTACTTTTTTTCTCGCCCCCCTACAGCTTTTTGCGCCCCCTGAAGCAAAAAAGGGTACCCCAAATATTTTTTTCGCGTCGGCCGAACGCTAAATTGGACAGGGAAATACACAAACAAGGCGTTTTTTCAGTGAAAGGGCCTAAAATTCAGGAAAATTGCGCCCCCCTTATACGGCGCCCCCCCCCCCCCCCCCCCCCCCCCCCCCCCCCCGCACAGCGGGGTCTGCGGGGCCCTAAGTTACGCCACTGGGCCTAAATGGTTAATGGGCCAAATTATGAACTTTCACCTACATAATGTGTAGATGGCCTGCGCGATCATCACGTTCCTGCAATTCTTGTAATCCTAACTGTTCCCATTCTCAGACTGCTAGGTACACTGTTCCTGTAACTTTAGTAATCCTAACTATTCCCATTCTCAGACTGCTAGGTACACTGTTCCACGTAACTTTAGTAATCCTAACTGTTCCCATTCTCAGACTGCTAGGTACACTGTTCCACGTAACTTTAGTAATCCTAACTATTCCCATTCTCAGACTGCTAGGTACACTGTTCCACGTAACTTTAGTAATCCTAACTATTCCCATTCTCAGACTGCTAGGTACACTGTTCCACGTGTCCTCGTTTGGTATACTCTCCATTAACGTGCTGGTAACAATGCTGGTCGGGCTAGTCGCTACCCATCTTTACATTAACCTCTGTATCCAGGACAACTCCTGGGGCAACCCCAAGGTACCGTTACTTCTCTTATTTTATTTCCACGTATTATTTCCACGTTCTTACTAATTATTTTGTTGAGCAAATTTTGTCTATTTTCTTTAGGCTGTTTTTTAAATTCACAGCACTGTGCCGGTGTCTAGCAAATAAGAACAATATGATATAACAGCATTTGATCATTTCCTTTATTTCAGTATCATTAAACTCCCACACTAAGTTCCTGCAAAGTGACTCCCTGAACACGTCCACAACGGGATTCCAGTATTGGGAAGACAAGTTATATGAGTTTCCGGGATTTGTAACACCTTGAGATTTCACTATCGAAATTCTATTATTATTAGGGATCGTTCATATATTCACATATCTGTAAGCCATATTTTGAACTTTCAGACCCCATGCTCCCCCGTCTTGACACGTAGCTACTGACGCAGAAATTACACTAGCGCAAGCTTTTCTCCCTAGGCGTAATATGTGAACGGTCCTTTGGTGCAATAATCGAATATTTTCTTGGACGTGGTATGTTTATTTTCAACTCCATTTACTTTTATTTTAAGGTTTAAACTTTGAGTATCTATTATGTATGTTGTATACTGTTTTCGAACGCATTTATTTTGTTGTTTGCTGATAAAATTGATGAATCTACATTCTCATTATATTTTAAGGGGTAGTTTAGAACTTAGAATAGAATAGAATGGAATCAAATTTTACACAGCTGAACACAATTGCGACACAATAGATAATCTCCGTTGTTGTCTCAACGAGTACAGTGAGTACAAGCAACACGCCCATTATATTTACCAACAACTGAGCAATTATTGCCAAAAATCAAACACATGTCCAAAATTAATAGATTAAAAACGACAATCCCAAAAAAAGGGTATCCTACGATCAAAACTACTTCAGTTACAGTTGTAGACCATAAGCAGACTCGTAAGATGTATTTTATACTTAATAAAGCTAGACATGATATCCTCTACATTGTTCAGCTGAGAAACTGGCCTAGTGCCAGCCCCGCACATAGCACGTTCTAGCGCTCTAAGTTTATGAAGGGTCTGACCCGCATGGACCACCAGTCTCACCCTCTCTGGCAGGGTCACGTGCAAGTTGAAGACCTGAGCAGCAGCGGATTGGTTGTCCAGTATGGTCTCAGCGAACCTGGAGCCCTCTGTTAACAGTTCCTCTAGATCTGGAGCAGCTATTGTCAGTAGATGTTCAGTTAGTTCTTTGTAGTTGAGATATCTTTGGAAGCTATTCTGGACTCTTGCTAGTAAACCTGTGGTTATAGGGATTTACTTAAATATATATAACTTATAGAGTTGTTCATATTCCTATGCTCTTTCCAATGATTTATGAGATGGCACAATAAGTTTATCACAGGACAACTCCGAGTGAGTGGAGATCGTAGGGCTACCAATGGCAATAGGCAATTTACCCCGCCGATAAGAAAACTTACCGCCGATATGTCTCTGCTCTGCGTTGAGTTCGTGCAGGAAGGTAAGTTTCTGTTCGTTGGAGCAACTGCAAGCCTCGATGTAGGCTACTTTAATCGCTAAAAGAAGGGTAAATGTCCATACCCGCACCATTAAATACTGGATACTAGCCCCGACTAATAATATTAATTAGACTTAGAGACCAGTTATAGAAAATAAGGGGTAATAATATAATGAAAGCCGTCGAGCTGGCTGCATATATTTATAACCAAAATTAGAAACTTAAAACCATAACATTATAGTAATACTCAGCGTTTAAACTAACGAATGCAGAATGGGATTCAAGGAAGCGTGTCATGTGCGAAAGTGCATAGTTTTGAAAATGATTTAACTCCTTGCTTGTTCAATTTCATTTAAGATCTGAAATCCGGAATGCGAAAATCGATGTAATTTTCAGGATCGAATTTTAAATTTTTGTTTACTATGACATGCTGTTTTTCAATTAATTTAGTGTTATAGTGTTATTAAAGCCTAGCTATAAGTATACACAGTAAAATAATCAAAGTTCAGGCGATTTAACGTCATAAACGGACGGTTCGCCGTTCGCATGTTAAATAATGCATCCTCTTTCAAAAGTAGAAAGTAGATAATGATATCATAATATCAGATATCGTCATCTACCAATGATCAATGATATAATTATTATAGTGGTATGTCTATATTTCTTCGAAATCAAAATACTGCATACTGACCGCAGATAAACAGTAAATAAATGAAACGTTGCCCGAGTCGCGTGGGGTCAGTTCATTTTAAAAGATCGGCCAATAAGATCAGCCAACATTGATAATATATCAGATAGTGCAATCAACACTAACAGAAACGTGAGTTTTTTTAGTGCTATCACTCTAAGTCAAATAATTTCTTTTACTCGGTTCCAAGTTCGATTCACGCCCTTTTTAAATCTCATCGCTCAACTTTGAACTTTGTCCTCCATTAAAATCCTCAAAAATAGAACCCATTTTCTAATGTTTTCTGGTTATTATAACGTCATTTTCTGGTTATTATAACACCATTGACGTATTATATTTATACGTCAATGGTCAAACAGTTGCATTGGATTGAAATCACATGTGAAATAAGTAAGGGCTCTTACTAATAGTAATACTAATTCGCTCGCGCCCAAAAATTTCACGTGACTTTGGTTTTTATGGTTTTGCAGCCGTAAAAAACAGTTCTACATAAAACCTAATCGGAATCCTGCAACTCTAACCCTAACCATAACCCCGAAGCTATCCATAACCCTTACCAGTACCACAACCCTAACCCGCGAGCCCTAAACAATCGAATTCATGTTTTACTAACCTGTCACGTGACCAAAACGGTTTTTTGCCCATAACTCTCCAGGGAAGCATTTTTACCCTACGTCATGGGGGGGTGATTCGGAATCAGCGTCCAAAAATACACCGATTCATATAAATTTCATACCCAAAGGGCCTTTTCACAAGAATTTTCTTTAAATTTGGGCGAGCGATTTATCTCGAGATGGTTTCTGATGAGCGGTTTCTAAATGGTCAGCATGGTGACTTTGTTCCTCGTTTTAAACGCACTCAGAACCCAAGCAGCAACTTTACGAGCACGTTCGGCTATAAGGGTAACGTGGGGGCTCAGCTGAAACCAGCATTAGTCATTACATTCCTTTTCGAGAAAAACCTTACTTTAACACTAACAGTAACAGAGACCACATTGTTGAGGTAAGTCTCAGGCATGGCTGGTGGTCAACCCAAAATCCAAATTTCAACAGTTAAGAACCCGAATAATTTGCTAACTTTCGACGCATTAATATTTTGGGAAAAGTGCAGTGTGCCGTGGACCTTACAACATCGAATATTTTGAAGAAGTCGTTATAATTGTTGACAATATTGCAACATTTGGTGACCTCCTACTCCTAGGCTATGCCTATAGCATATCTGAACACAAATATTTATTCTCTACTTTTTGCCTTCAGGATAGGAAGAGAAACAACTCGGTCGACAAAGTTTACGGAACATTTTTTTTTTCTCAGTGACACTGCTTGTTAAAGTCTCGGTGACGGGGAATAAATATCATTCTCTCATGATCAGTGTGTAACTGTCCATAATGTAAAAGTTGTTATCTCACTCTTGTTTACGCTAATATAATGCATTAAATAGGGGAGCAATAACTGGGAGGGAGATAACTATTGTTAATATCTCCCTGGTACTACATTTAGGCTGTGATTAACAGGTAAATAGGAGGGAGATAACTATTGTTATCTCCCTGGTCCATCCTTAGTCGCTGAGATGTTGCTAATTATTTTAAAAACAGAAAGTGCCACAACTTATGTTCTGATAAATATTTTTGCTTCCAAATTTTACAGAATGTCAATAACAAGTAGTCAAACATGTGTGGCAAGTTTTGTGTGAGTGTGAGCTTCACTGAGCTTATTTGACCAATTTAAAATAATTAGCAACATCTCAGCGACCTGTAACAATTTTAAGAGATAAGGATGTGTCCTCTAGAAAGTTTGACTCTGGAATGTTATATGTAGTAATATTATCGGTCGTTAATTTCCGATGTAAATGCTGCATTCGCTAGCATCATTTCGTAGATCATCAGAGAATGCATTTACATCACTGCTTATAATGCGATAACAATGAGTTATATCCCTCGCAGGCTCGGGATATAACTCGTTTTATCCAACTCGGCTCCGCGGTGGATAAAACTATTTTCACCGTGGTGAAAATAATGTTATTGCATTATAAGCAGTGATGTAACTGCTTATTATTTTATTTTATGATGCACTCTGAAGTACTTATACGACACACATTATAGTTTACATTAGAGAAGATGTTTGTTGGAATACAAAACTTTGTTTGCTAAATAATACAACTTTATTGAGATACGAGGACAACACAATAAAAGAGTAAGAAGGTATTTTTTAACATTTTGACTTGAATATCTGACTGAATATCTAAAAAGATTGCCAGATATTCAAGTCAAAACGTTTCAAGCATGCTTTTTCAGTAGATGTGTTCTAGTCCGGTCAGTTATGGCAATTTACCTGCATGATAGTAGAGGGCTGATTTTGCGAGCTCTCAAAGGTCTTAAGAACCGAAAAAACTTCGGAGCCCTAAAATTCAGACTGGGAAAATCGCCCATTTGGCCAAGCCCATTTTTAGTACCAAAATGTCCAGGCACAATTTGAGAGAAATATATATAATGTCATTCCTAACATGTTAGGGGTCTAAATCTATGTTTTTTTTGCACGACGAATCGATTGGCAAGGTTCTAAAACACTTATTGTTTTGCAAAAACTAAAGAAATAGTATTTTACGCGCCAAATTTTTCAGTCGCGATTAATAAAATTGTTCAAAATCGATTTCCTGAAATGTTTGGTATCTTGTATCTAAACCCATGTTTTTTGTACGACAGGTCCAATATTGACAAATATTCGCAATGAGCACATTTATCTAAGACTTATGAATCATTATATGCTCTAACATGCTTATTTGTAGAGAAATTGGCAAAAATCGGTAATTTTGGCTACACCAATACAATTACCAATTTGGTAATTCGTTTTTTCTTTTTATTGCAAATTTTCACGTTGCAATTTTCAAGATGCGGTTTATGGCTATCGATAGGGCTTAATATGCTATTGTATGGTTTTGATACAATCCTTCAGCACCTGACTTATTTTTTTGCAAAAAATAAGTGTTTTAGAGCTTTAAGAACCTTGCCAATCGACTGGTCGTGCAAAAAATGGGCGTGGCCAAATTGGCGATTTTCCCAGTCTGAATTTTAGGGCTCCGAAGTTTTTTCGGTTTTAAAGACCTTTGAGAGCCCCCAAAAAATGTTCAGCCCTCTACTATGATGCAGGTTTTGACCTGATTTTTACCATAACTGACTATAATAAACAACATATTTGTTGAGTATGAAGCCCCGGCTGATAAGAAGAACGCAGTAAGCGTCTGCAGGAAACAGCTGGTGTTGAACATTATCTTACAATTCGCCGTCTACCGTCTTCAAACCCGCTTCTCGACTGATAAGAGAGTTGCACTTTTATAATTGAAACATAATAATTTTGTGTATAACTATAATTACATATGTTAACCCTAATTAGTGGTGATTTTTGCTAATACTAATTGTTAATTGTATCCAATAACCCTAATTGAGTGTGTTTACTCCTCATTAACATCTTACTATGTATATTTAAAGCGAGACGATATATATGGATGGATCCGTACTATTTTACTGACACCACGGCATCAACTTTAACGCGACTTTCCGCAAAAACCGTAAAAGATATACAACTGAAACTTTTTTGACTGGGTGTTACCTATCAATAGCTGGCGCTATCTAGCGCCAAAAATAATTGATTACCTTCATCATCGCTTGAGATAGCCATCCAGGAGATTTCACCCGAGAAACTGTTCTTGAGGTCGATTCCTTTTCGCAGAGTGAACTTTTTGGATGCGGTCTCGTATGTGATACCTCCACAGTCTAGTAGGGGAAGGTGGCATTTAAGGTGAATTGATATTTTACCAGTGATTTTGCATTCCTTAGTGTATTAAATTTCAAGATAATCGATTAATTTTCTAATTTATCATCAAATTAACTGCAAGTTTGAACTGACCGGATCGTATGAGACATTCGCTCTGAGCCTTCAGAAGAGTGTCGTATTTGGCGGTTCCTGCGCTGTAGCCGCTCAGATATTTACCAGCGTTCTTGCTCCAAGTCCCTGGAAGAAAATATTTCCATTACCTCAGGTATTATATAGACAGTTTTTGGGAGTTCCAAATAATTTCTGATTATTCTGATTTCTTGCGACAAATGATACTGCACTGTTAGGATAAACGACGTTTCAAAGTAACAACTTCGTATTCATGCTCAAATTATTTGTTATATAGTAGTGTTGAATTGGTGTCAAGACTCAAGAGACTAAAATAATTATTACCTATTCAATTCGCGTTTTTGACACCACTTGGCCGGGGTCCAAATTTTGTAGTATACATAATAAGCAGTTACATCACTGCATATATTATTATAATGTGATAACAATAGTTATCTCCCTCCCAGTTATTGCACCCCTATTTAATGCATTATATTAGCGTAAACAAGAGTGAGATAACAACTTTTACATTATGGACAGTTACACACTGATCACGAGAGAATGGTACTTATACCCCACCTAAAAATAGCGCACCTGATTTTGTGTATAATTACATATGTTAACCCTAATTAGTGGTGATTTTTACTAATGCGAATTGTTAATTGTATCCAATAACCCTAATTGAGTGTGTTTACTCCTCATTAACAGATGAACATGAAATTGGACTGGTACAGGGGTTTGGAGCCTGTCCTCGCGCTAGACCCATGTTTCTCTACCGATCATGTCACATGACAGCCTACCGCACACAAAAAACAATCACTCCAAGTTAATTTTCGAAAGAAACCCGAGTATCTCAAAACCACCAAAAGAGGACTTTCTTATTCACAACGGTTTCAAGAAACGAATTCCTCCGCAATCAACACAACCCATCTGGAGTAAAATATTCACACCACACGTCATTACTAAAACTTTGAAATGTAGCTTTAGAGAATATTGGGGGTCCTGTATCAACACTTCTCGGAAATTAGAATTCTATCGTGACCTAAAATCCAAATTTAACAAAGAGTATTACCTAGACAGTGTCATTAAATATGCAGACCGTGCTAATATCACAAGACTGCAGATCAGTGCACATCGACTCGAAATTGAACTTGGCCGATATAATCAAACTTCTCGTGATGAGCGAATATGCTCCTGGTGCAATTTAGTCTTAGCTTCTGGTATTATTGAGAATGAAGATCACTTCCTTAACCATTGTGATCTTAACGCTGCATCGAGGCGAAAAGTCCTAGACTGTAGACAAGATCCAGTCACTCATATCAAATCCAATCAAACCATCTGCGACATCTTATTCTGTTCACACTGTCATCCCTGGAGCAAACGTCCTCAAATTCATCAGCAACAACAGTGAAATCATTGAATTAATCACAAACGAAAGTCAAGTCCACCTCACGAGAGTCGTTGCTAGATTTGCCACTACGTGTTTTAACAACCGCAAGAAATTCGTCGACTCTCTGGCCAATACATGAACACTGAAAATCACTGTACCAGCGCTTTTGTTTCTTTTCGCGCAACAACGAGTGCAAAGTGGCCTGGCTCAATACAAGCATTACAGCATTATCAAGGCGACTGTAAACAAAATATTTTTTGTCAAAATCTTTATTTTTCACTTTTAGTTTAAGTTATATTAATATAATAAATTCAAATCTTATGATATTGTTATTATCTTAACAGTCACTATTGTAGCTCAAGATTTTAAATTTGTATTCCTTGTATTCCTTGTATTCCTTAACATCTTATTATATTTAAAGCGAGACGATATATATGGATATATGGATGGATTCGTACCATTTTACTGACACCACGGCATCAACTTTAACGCGACTTTCCGCAAAAACCGTAAAAGATATACAACTAAAACTTTTTTGACTGGGTGTTACCTATCAATAGCTGGCGCTATCTAGCGCCAAAAATAATTGGTTACCTTCATCATCGCTTGAGATAGCCATCCAGGAGATTTCACCCGAGGAACTGTCCTTGAGGTCGATTCCTTTTCGCAGAGTGAACTTTTTGGATGCGGTCTCGTATGTGATACCTCCACAGTCTAGTAGGAGAAGGTGGCATTTAAGGTGAATTGATATTTTACCAGTGATTTTGCATATCTTTTGTGTATTAAATTTCAAGATAATCGATTAATTTTCTAATTTATCATCAAATAAACTGCAAGTTTGAACTGACCGGATCGTTTGAGACATTCGCTCTGAGCCTTCAGAAGACTGTCGTATTTGACGGTTCCTGCGCTGTAGCCGCTCAGATATTTACCAGCGTTCTTGCTCCAAGTCCCTGGAAGAAAATATTTCCATTACCTCAGGTATTATATAGACAGTTTTTGGGAGTTCCAAATAATTTCTGATTATTCTGATTTCTTGCGACAAATGATACTGCACTGTTAGGATAAACGACGTTTCAAAGTAACAACTTCGTATTCATGCTCAAATTATTTGTTATATAGTAGTGTTGAATTGGTGTCAAGACTCAAGAGACTAAAATAATTATTACCTATTCAATTCGCGTTTTTGACACCACTTGGCCGGGGTCCAAATTTTGTAGTATACATAATAAGCAGTTACATCACTGCATATATTATTATAATGTGATAACAATAGTTATCTCCCTCCCAGTTATTGCACCCCTATTTAATGCATTATATTAGCGTAAACAAGAGTGAGATAACAACTTTTACATTATGGACAGTTACACACTGATCACGAGAGAATGGTACTTATACCCCACCTAAAAATAGCGCACCTGATTTTGTGTATAATTACATATGTTAACCCTAATTAGTGGTGATTTTTACTAATGCGAATTGTTAATTGTATCCAATAACCCTAATTGAGTGTGTTTACTCCTCATTAACAGATGAACATGAAATTGGACTGGTACAGGGGTTTGGAGCCTGTCCTCGCGCTAGACCCATGTTTCTCTACCGATCATGTCACATGACAGCCTACCGCACACAAAAAACAATCACTCCAAGTTAATTTTCGAAAGAAACCCGAGTATCTCAAAACCACCAAAAGAGGACTTTCTTATTCACAACGGTTTCAAGAAACGAATTCCTCCGCAATCAACACAACCCATCTGGAGTAAAATATTCACACCACACGTCATTACTAAAACTTTGAAATGTAGCTTTAGAGAATATTGGGGGTCCTGTATCAACACTTCTCGGAAATTAGAATTCTATCGTGACCTAAAATCCAAATTTAACAAAGAGTATTACCTAGACAGTGTCATTAAATATGCAGACCGTGCTAATATCACAAGACTGCAGATCAGTGCACATCGACTCGAAATTGAACTTGGCCGATATAATCAAACTTCTCGTGATGAGCGAATATGCTCCTGGTGCAATTTAGTCTTAGCTTCTGGTATTATTGAGAATGAAGATCACTTCCTTAACCATTGTGATCTTAACGCTGCATCGAGGCGAAAAGTCCTAGACTGTAGACAAGATCCAGTCACTCATATCAAATCCAATCAAACCATCTGCGACATCTTATTCTGTTCACACTGTCATCCCTGGAGCAAACGTCCTCAAATTCATCAGCAACAACAGTGAAATCATTGAATTAATCACAAACGAAAGTCAAGTCCACCTCACGAGAGTCGTTGCTAGATTTGCCACTACGTGTTTTAACAACCGCAAGAAATTCGTCGACTCTCTGGCCAATACATGAACACTGAAAATCACTGTACCAGCGCTTTTGTTTCTTTTCGCGCAACAACGAGTGCAAAGTGGCCTGGCTCAATACAAGCATTACAGCATTATCAAGGCGACTGTAAACAAAATATTTTTTGTCAAAATCTTTATTTTTCACTTTTAGTTTAAGTTATATTAATATAATAAATTCAAATCTTATGATATTGTTATTATCTTAACAGTCACTATTGTAGCTCAAGATTTTAAATTTGTATTCCTTGTATTCCTTGTATTCCTTAACATCTTATTATATTTAAAGCGAGACGATATATATGGATATATGGATGGATTCGTACCATTTTACTGACACCACGGCATCAACTTTAACGCGACTTTCCGCAAAAACCGTAAAAGATATACAACTAAAACTTTTTTGACTGGGTGTTACCTATCAATAGCTGGCGCTATCTAGCGCCAAAAATAATTGGTTACCTTCATCATCGCTTGAGATAGCCATCCAGGAGATTTCACCCGAGGAACTGTCCTTGAGGTCGATTCCTTTTCGCAGAGTGAACTTTTTGGATGCGGTCTCGTATGTGATACCTCCACAGTCTAGTAGGAGAAGGTGGCATTTAAGGTGAATTGATATTTTACCAGTGATTTTGCATATCTTTTGTGTATTAAATTTCAAGATAATCGATTAATTTTCTAATTTATCATCAAATAAACTGCAAGTTTGAACTGACCGGATCGTTTGAGACATTCGCTCTGAGCCTTCAGAAGACTGTCGTATTTGACGGTTCCTGCGCTGTAGCCGCTCAGATATTTACCAGCGTTCTTGCTCCAACTCCCTGGAAGAAAATATTTCCATTACCTCAGGCATTATAGCAGGAACCCGTATAACCTTAAAATGGTGTCAAGACTCAAAAGACTAAAATAATTATTACCTATTTAATTCGCGTTTTTGACATCACTTGTAGTTGGGGGTCCAAATATTGGGCTCTAAAACACAAAATCAGGTGCGCCATTTTTAGGTGGGGTATAATTAGTACCATTATGTAACTCTAATTAGTCAGTCACTAACTCTAATTAGTTAGTCACTAACCCTAATTAGTTAGTCACTAACCCTAATTAGTTAGTCACTAACTCTAATTAGTCAGTCACTAACCCTAATTAGTTAGTCACTAACTCTAATTAGTCAGTCACTAACTCTAATTAGTCAGTCACTAACTCTAATTAGGTAGTCACTAACTCTAATTAGGTAGTCACTAACTCTAATTAGGTAGTCACTAACTCTAATTAGTTAGTCACTAACTGTATATTTTTTATAGGGTACATTTTGTTACTGATTGTACAGTGAAAATCAAAAAGTTGCACATGTGAGGACACGCCCAAATATTTTTAATCTATTACAATTGCAAATGAATGGGAAAAGCGAGCGACCGATTTCATTCTCGGTATAATCAATTTGCATTTGCGGACGGTAATTATTCGAATTAATATCATTTCCTTTTGCTTGGGAGAGAGAGAGACACTGCATGTTGCGGTCCACTCTACCCATGATTATGGGTTTTGGTCAAATAAATACTGACAAATTTATATATCCTACCTGGTACGATAAGTTCGTTACACAAGCCAAAGTTGCATGTTTCAATTGCACAGGCATAATCCTTCAAATCGTCCAAAGTATTTTCAAATTCAGATTTTAATCCCCTACATTTATCCAATCCTAATGACACATCTGCCGCCTTCATGCATTTATAACTTTTCATATAGCTGAACCTGCTACCCTCATAGAAGGTCGTGGCAAGAGATGCGCACACGTCTTTTCCGGCCGGACACTGAGAAAAGACAATTTTATTATTTACCACCATATTTTCACATATAAATCAATCAATAAACATACATTCGAATAAATAATACCCAACTAAATTTTGGCCCTAGATGCTTAGATGGTAACATACTATAGGGCCAGGGGTCGTTCACATATTACGCAATCACTTTTTTTACCATCCCCCCCCCCCCTCCGTAATCAGTTTTACACATAGCTATTGTATCAAGATTACACTAGCGTAATCATTTGGAAACCACCTCCCCCTCGGCTGATTACGTAATATGTAAACGACCTCCTATTATAAATAGAATTGAGTGGAATAAATCCATACGCTAGCAGTTAACTGGCTATACCTGTTGAACGCTGTATTTGGTACAGGTATTTTTAACCCCTGATTTCAAATTTACGTCCAGGCATTTCCAACAAGTAATCGATTGAATTTGAGCTCGTGCCACCGGCACCATTGCCACTATTATAGCTATTGCTATATTCATTTTATCTTCTTTGCTTTAGGCTACAGTAGATATATTGTTAATAAATGTCAGTTTTGATATTGAAAAAACAGGACTGTTTATCCCGACCTAGGATACAGCCGATGAAATGTAACTCAACGCAATGAAAACAACCGATGATACGATAATAAGGACTTGCACGTGCAGACAAAGACGAAGTTTCACTCAATAAATCAAACCGGTTAAGAGAATAAGGAGTAGGATCGTTAAAACTGTTCAGGGATTATTTACAAAATAACACCGCAACTTATTATCTATCCCGTTTCTTAGCAGTATCCCAGAGGGGTTTATAGCAGCCTACAAAAGCTACAATCAGACAGTAAGCTCAGCTACAACAACAATAAAACAAACCTTACCCTTATTCTTAAATCCAAATTAGTAGATGGTAAGTTGTGAAGGCCCGCCATCAAGTAGCCCCCAGCCACTCACAGCACGCCCTCAGGTCACGTGACAGCACGTCACAAGGGTCACGTGACAGATCACATGTCATGTAACCATGTGACAAGCTCGTTAATTAAATGTCAAGGTCACGTGACAAGATAATTGACCAATGAGGAGCCAGAACGTCATGATGAATCAATCAATAATCCCGACTAAAGAATCTAAAGTCTGATTAAACGGTCGCCAAGCAGGTTCCTGTTACTTGATCACTGGTCACGTGTTTAGCTTAAGCATCATGTGACATGAATGTTATTGAACCTCGAGATCACGTGACAGGAGTCACTTGATTACCCGTCAGAACGTCATGATGAATAATTCAATAATCCTGTCTAAAGGATCTAAAGTCAGATTAAACGGTTGCCAAGCAGGTTCCTGTTACTTGATCACTGGTCACGTGTTTAGCTTAAGCATCATGTGACATGAATGTTATTGAACCTCGAGATCACGTGACAGGAGTCACTTGATTACCCGTCAGAACGTCATGATGAATAATTCAATAATCCTGTCTAAAGGATCTAAAGTCAGATTAAACGGTTGCCAA
This sequence comes from Bolinopsis microptera, assembly GCF_026151205.1. NCBI lineage: Eukaryota > Metazoa > Ctenophora > Tentaculata > Lobata > Bolinopsidae > Bolinopsis > Bolinopsis microptera. The sequence continues at coordinate 16,614,263 of NC_087079.1, forward strand.
GCAGGTTCCTGTTATTTGATTACTGGTCAAATGATTCTTCACGATTTACCCCGGTCCAGTCACCACTCCAAATAAGCAGAGGGTGACATAACGAAATGTGGTGTAGGGTTACCATCGCTCGACCTCCTGGAAATTACAAGTCTTATCATCAATTTTCTGACATTTAAGCAATAGCTACAGTATCTGAACCACATTTTCACCCTTTAAGATATAACAACTGTTAGGTAGCCTAGTGGTTAGAACATCCGTCTTCTGCACAAAAGGTTCAGGGTTCAAAGTCGAGTCTAGGGAGTAGCTAAGGCTCCATACCATTCACTATTATTAACTATTAAATTTGCTTGTTATAAATTTGATAAATTTCGAGAGACAAATAAAACTACCGTTTAATTGATAATTTGTTGTTGTCAACATTATAATCATAAATTGAAATCATCAAGAGTAAGATTGGGTACATAAATCATTGTATAACAGTTGCACGTTAATGGTGTTCTAGTACAGGTAGTTAGTTCCACCAACTACTTATTCAGATAAAGTTTGAGAATCTTATCGACAATAGTTGTGTTTTCGTTCATAAGTTTGTTTACATCAGATAGACTTGTAGTGGTGATAACTGCATCCAATAGAGATCGTTCTTCCAAACTTAAAATATCTGTTAGGTCTTCTCCGCTGTCAATTAAACGCTGCTTCAAGACACCAAACAATTCGGTTTTCATCATGTATGAGAATAAAATGTCAAAACATTTATTTTGCTCTTTACACAATTTACTTTGTAACAGGACGTCTAGAGATTTAAGTAAACTCGATATCTTTTTACTGTTTGGTTGTTTGATTGGTACTCCTTTCCGCTTGCCTACGTGTTGCCAGTCAGTATCAGATTCTAACTCTTTAGCACTATTCGTCTTACTTTCGTCTGGTTTCCACTCTCTCTTCATACCAAGTTACTAGCTAGGTAACAAGGTAATCGAGGAGACAGTTTTCAACGTAACAACGATTTCAGCCGGTTCGGACAAATCTTTATTCTACCAACTGAACAACAAATCAGTGCACTGCCATCTGTACGCGTCCTCACACACTGTTCTTAAACCAGAGTTAGCTTTATACCAACATAGTTCACGAAATATTTACTTGTATGTACCCCTAATCATCGAATTACCACCCAATTTCACGCTATTACAACTCCCTGCAACTCCACTGCTCTTAATTACGCCTTATATGGATGTGTAATGAGCTGTGCAAATATCACGTGCTAGAAGCAGCTCTTAATTGCGCCTTATATGGTGCGTAATCGGGTCTGCATGATAGCTCAATGTCACGCGCTATACATCCAACCAGTAAACGCGCTCAATCGATATCTCGTGACTGTCACGTGACAGCTATCCAAGGAAATTCTCTATATGGCGCCTCCGGTGTAAACTAGGAAAGAGCTAGTTTGAGCCTTAAATATGCGGGATATTTAATATTTACTAACTTCTACCATCACCCAAGCAGGTGGCGGTGGAGCTGAAAGTTGGCCTGTGTGAGATCGCTATTCCTGCGATATCAGACAAGAGCACGCTTCACACATTCTGGCGAGCCTCCCTTTACAGGAGGACTCTTATGGAATTGAAGTAAAGAAGTACTTATACTTTACGTGTAACCTAGATGGTTAGCCAGATCTGAAGACGACGGGGAGATCGTCCGGAAGCTGATCGCTACGGATGAAAACGGAGTGCCTATAAGCTCTGCAGAAGGTGGGCCTCTATTCAGAGTTGTACGGAACAATGTTGATTACACTTCAGGTTTAATAACCTCTAACCAGACGAAGTTTTCGTTACAAAAAACCGGAAATCGTTATCTCTTTAACTTTTGAAGTAAGGCCCTGGCCAGTAAGGGTTTCTGGGCTCGTCTAAATTTCTTCGAAGTATAAAATTATCTGCATTGATCTGAAACGAATTATTAAAATAACGGACTACCTCATATAAGGCTTGGTCAAATTGTTTATGTCCCCAGAATCAATCTCACCAATCTGGACAAAAGGTATTTCAACTTTGTTCTGAGATCTTTGCTCCAGTAATTAGTAATGTTGTAGGTTTATAACCTACCAAGACTCGTCGACGGTCTTGTCGTAGTATTCGGAACAAATATTTTACGAGTATCACCTGTTAAATCCAATGTACTAAATAAAAGAATTTGTAATCAAAATAATTGTAGCAACATTTAAATAAGAACCATGTCAGCTGTAAGTACAACTACAATTTCAGTATAAATGAAATTATAAAAATAAAAGCAATCCTAAAACCGTCAGTAAAATTGAAATATTTGCTTCGCATCAGTTTGAAAACGATACATGAACTAATATTCACACTGCCACCATATTCAATATTCGATCCCAGCCACACCAAATGATTCAAATAACGACTAAAACACCACAAATAATACATTTATTCTTGCGGATGAAGGGTGCGGGCGAACATGGCACATGCACTCATATACTCCCAGGAGTCCCCCGAGGTTTAGTATAAAGCGGTGTTTTAAGTCTAGTAGGGGTCACTGTCACTGACGCCGGCCTGAACGGGGAACCTATCTTAACTGGAGTAGTTAACATTGAGTTCATAGTTAGGGGCGAGTCCCACTGAGACGAAGTGGATTTGAGACGTCTGTAGCTGGCGGTGGTTAGGAAGACGATCCCAATGACGATTAGAAGGACGAGGAGTCCCAGGACGACAGTGGGGAGGAGAGTGCTGATAAGTTCGGAAAACTCCAGTTTGATGGGAGGTGGAGTTAGGTCGGGTTCTGAGGGTGTTATCAGTACTTCGTACACTTCCTTCTGACCTGATGGAACAGAGTTAGAGACTAACATACTGAAGTTATTAGTTTTAAGATTTTACCGATTAATTTGATGAAAGGTGCGAGGAAAGAGTTTGGTGTTTTTACCAGCAGTTTCTAGCGAAACAAAACAAAGCAGCTAACCCAAGACCCAAGTACTAACCAGAAGTAGGACAGAGAAAAGTGAGAGAATGTACAGCCTGGGTGTTCCAGTTGAGCAGGGATAGGTGGAAGTGAGACGAGGTTTTAATAATGTTCAGATCACCGCCAGCTCTGTCGTCTAACGTCACCTGAACAAGGTTCCAGCTTTGAGCTAGTTTGTAATTTTATAAATAAATATAAAATTATATAAATAATAGACTGACCCGACGGTCACTGCATTGCCTGGGGAGTGGCGTCATGTTTCTCTATGCTAATGTTTTGGAGAATTGGCTACCTAGAAAATATCGGATTGTGCGAAGCAAAACTTTAAAAGGCAAGACAGAGTGGTTCCCCCTAGTCTATGATATTTACCTGAACAAGCGAAAAGTCTCCCTCCACAAGGAAGATATCAGTAGTAGGACTCTCTGAAGAGAGAGAAGTCTTCTCTCCAGATAACTTAAAACCTGTAGAAAGTTATGAAACTTGCAGTTAGTGGTATGTTAAAGTGTCTGTATCTGTTATTAGTACGGTCTACCAAGATAATCTCTAGTCACGATGTGTGATGTCATTACACGTGTTCTACTCGAAGCTGCTTAAAAAATAATTGTTTCTGGAGGTTAAAAATGTAAGGGCAAGTTTACTCACGTGATACGAATGGTATCTGGATGGAGCTGGATACAGCACCCTTTACTTTTACAGTCACCAGCGGAGATACGGTCGATACAGCTGCAAAAAATAATCGGTTAGATCTGCTGAATAAGTGGTTTAATTGGTGGTTTTGTAACTAATATGATACTTAAGTTTCTCACTTTCTGTCCCCTTCTCTCTTTCTCTCTTTCTGTCCCTCCCTCACAGCCTTACCTTACATTCCGTAATTTTTAATTAAGTTTGAGTGTGTTCTTTCACTCTCACTGGTAATATTTCATAATTTTGTTTGAGGTATGTACATTTTACTTCGGTCACTTGAAATTGCTTTTTTTCGGAGGCTTCGGTGCTGGTTTCGACTGAGCGGGTTCATACTTTTGCAACTTCTTAACTGCCAAAATTGTTACACTAGTTGGCCATTGCATTGGTAGACACAATCTTAGCAAAATACTGCTAAATTGCAGTATTAAATTGCAGTACCTATTAAATTACAGTATTACATTTTCATATTAAATACGCAAACGATATCCATCTTGTATGCCATGCTCCCGGAAATTATTAGACTGAAAATAGTCCAAATTTCAAAGAATATCTTTATAATCATTAATGTAATATCTTAATCTCGGTATCGTGTTATTGCAACGGTCATCATGTATAATGTTCTATTCAGTATTCTCAACAGTCGATATATGTAAACTATAAGCATTTGAATAAGATGTGGGTAATAATAGGGAGGCGGTGCAAGCCTTTCAAACAGATTAACAGATCAAGTTAAATTATATTACGTGTCATATCAGCTTTTAAATTGATATTACAACCCTGTCCATTAAGAAGGTGGTAGCCACGTGACCACTTTCATCCATTCAGCTAATATTCATGATTCAGCCAACATATTATTCAGAACATGCTAGATTGAACAGTTTAAGTGCTGGTTCCATCTCACTGTGGCAACATGTAGGACACATTCCTTGTTAATGTTAAATTAGGAACAAAATAGGTACGGTCCACCTTACACAATTTCGTGTTTTGGTAAAGTTCGTTTTACATTCCCTGCAGAATATGCGTTTCTCATCTTAGTCGGTAAGATAAGATAAAGTTACGTTAGCCGTAGGTATACAGACCATTATATCAATGGAAAGGTTGTTTAAAACGTGAGTTTTTAACGGCAATTTTAACGCGTTTAAATCTGATATTAAACACAATCCTAGCCAATAGCACACTGAATAGACCAGTTGTTAAAAACGCTCTTTTCAAACATTATACATGAAGTTATACGCAATAAACCGCTCGACTAAACACAGGATTGAACACATCTCAAAAAATCGTTTAGCCGTACTTAACTTATTTGATAACCTTGATCAATATCTAACCTTTTAATTGATATTTTAGCCCTGTCCATTAAAAATGTAGGAACCTTGTTCAGCCAATATAACAATGATTACTAGGAACATTTTGTAGAACATTTCTATCAGAACAATGCAGTAATCTCCTCGTGGCAAAAGTAAGGTGTTTTCTGCTCATATGTTTTCCCCCATCAACGTTTTATGATTAAAAAGGCAACAGGATCGATGCGATGGTAGATTAAAATCTATAACTAAAGAAAACGGGAGAAATTCTTGTAAAGTACCCTCTTTGGAGGATGTGCGTGACTCATCCAAGTTTGTGAGATAAGATAAAGGTAATGTAAATTAACTTAAAAATTAGCCGTAGATTTACTTGATACTTCTGATAACGTAATTTTAAAATTACACGAAACTTTATCTTGATTTTGAAGACCTCCGATATTCGAGAATTGATATTCACTAATAAAACGATTTTGTAAACTAGAATTATACCATATACAGGGAGTACCACGTACAGAAAGTTTGACTTTTTTTGATAAACGATACAAAATATTATATCATGAAGGAGCAGTTGCTAAAAACTCTACATCACATTGTGTACGAGGGACCATATTGTCTAACAAAACTTCATACCGACTACCGAGCAGTGATATAACTTCATACCACTCTTCTCCAAACTCAGCACAAGGTTTGGAAGTAACAAGATACGGGATCTGCTGATCAGAAACCTCGTGATGATATATAATAGTTGAGAGATAAGAGAAAATTTGATATACCTTAACTGGAGTGACTGTATCGACATGCCATGCAGTTGCACGACTCGTGATTTTATGGAATTGGTATGTGCGCTGTGTTTCAGTAGCCGGCCTCTGCAGTCTACAGTCTGCTATTTGTTTAGTCCTTTTAATTCTGGTAATCTTTTATTATTTTAAAACTTAGATCAACACTTAATTTATTTTTAAAGATCACAATTCTGACATAAATGAATACTATCGTCACAGACGATAGTATATTGCGAAACTTTTCAATTTGCAGTTTCTGAAGAAAAACAACTCTGTTTTATATCGAAAAAAGTTATCAACTCCATTTTTCACAATCACTCTGCCACTGGTTTACGCACACCTTTGTAATATTTGTAATAGTAATACTAATATGATATTTGTGATATTATGTTCGTAATTACCAACGTAAAAGAGCGCAAAAATGGGTCAAATAGGTAACGTTTTCATCTTAAATATGGTTTCAAATAGTATCAATCAAACGGCATTGAGCCGCATAATTAAACTCTTATATTTTAACTTTCTAGCTGGTCATGGTTATAATGGATAAGGACCCAGTGGAACTGGGCTACAAGAACGTAGGAAAGAAGACGGGGATGGATGAAAGGGACTTTGTGGTGTTTGCGGGGTTTCTGATACTGATGGAGGGAGTTGGGGCACTTATGGGGATGATGACGGCACCTGGCGGAGCAGACCATGCTAGATTGAATTGACCATTGTTAATGGTCTGGCCCGGCGCGCGCTACTTCGTAGCACTTGCCATCGGGCCATTTCGAGAAGAAAGCGGCGCGCGCTACTTCGAAGAAATTGAGACGAGTAACATCCGTCAATAGATTGAACAGTTTAAATGTTATCAATCTGTGAATTTTTAATCTGTGAAATTTTGAACAAATTTTTGAAAAATTTCGTGCTTCAAAAATTAATTTTGGTACTAAAAGTTGCGTCTGACTAAGCTCATTACGATCCTGTAAGAATTATTTCAAAATATTCAATATGTTAGGAGTCCCACATACAGCTCGACGTTATCGTGCTACACGGTGAATTTTCATTATTCACACTTAGAGGCAACTTTTGGTACCAAATTTATCGAAAATCAGAGACAACAAATTCTGTGCCAGCTCATGGCGCTTATTAATATTACATAGCAGTGGCGTAGGACTGATGAAAAGTTTGAAAATTAGAAATTTTCAGAAAATGTGTTATTGGACTGCCGATCTGGGGAGCAACCTAGGGCCCTCTATATATTCATGCCCATTGTAGGCTGCAACCCCGATCCCCGAGACTTCGTCCTACTTTCGTCTGGTTTCCACTCTCTCTTCATACCAAGTTACTAGCTAGGTAACAAGGTAATCGAGACAGTTTTCAACGTAACAACGATTTCAGCCGGTTCGGACAAATCTTTGTTCTACCAACTGAACAACAAATCAGTGCACTGCCATCTGTACGCGTCCTCACACACTGTTCTTAAACCAGAGTTAGCTTTATACCAACATAGTTCACGAAATATTTACTTGTATGTACCCCTAATCATCGAATTACCACCCAATTTCACGCTATTACAACTCCCTGCAACTCCACTGCAACTCCAAGCTCTTAATCACGCCTTATATGGATGTGTAATTAGCTTTGCAAATATCACGTGCTAGATGCAGCTTTTAATTACGCCTTATATGGTGCGTAATCGGGTCTGCATGATAGCTCAATGTCACGCGCTATATATCCAACCAGTAAACGCGCTCAATCGACATCTCGTGACTGTCACGTGACAGCTATCCAAGGAAATTCTCTATATGGCGCCTCCGGTGTAAACTAGGAAAGAGCTAGTTCGAGCCTTAAATAGGCGGGACACCGCTAATATTTACCTACTTCTACCATCACCCAAGCAGGTGGCAGTGGAGCTGAAAGTTAGCCTGTGTGAGATCGCTATTCCTGCGATATCAGACACGAGCACGCTTCACACATTCTGGCGAGCCTCCCTTTACAGGAGGACTCTTATGGAATTGAAGTAAAGAAGTACTTGTACTTTACGTGTAACAGATGGTTAGCCAGATCTGAAGACGACGGAGAGATTGTCCGGGAGCTGATCGCTACGGATGAAAACGGAGTGCCTATAAGCTCTGCAGAAGGTGGACCTCTATTTGAACTGTGTGGGGTTCAGAGCTGTTGTACGGAACAATGTTGATTACACTTCAGGTTTAACAACCTGCACTATTAACAATGTTGATAACACAAGCGATAGCGCCCTATCTGATGTCTCTTCTTCCCAGTTTCAGATCACTGCCTCTAACCAGACGAAGTTTTCGTTACAAAAAACCGGAAATCGTTATCTCTTTAACTTTTGAAGTAAGGCCCTTCGAAGTATAAAATTATCTGCATTGATCTGAAACGAATTATTAAAATAACGGACTACCTCATATCAGGCTTGGTCAAATTGTTTATGTCCCCAGAATCAATCTCACCAATCTGGACAAAAGGTTTTTCAATTTTGTTCTGAGATCTTTGCTCCAGTAATTACTATTAGTGATGTTGTAGGTTTATAACCTACCAAGGGCAAGACTCGTCGACGTTCTTGTCGTAGTATTTGGAACAAATATTTTACGAGTATCACCTGTTAAATCCAATGTACTAAATAAAAGAATTTTTAATCAAAATAATTGTAGCAACATTTAAATAAGAACCATGTCAGCTGTAAGTACAACTACAATTTCAGTATATAAATGAAATTATAAAAATAAAAGCAATCCTAAAACCGTCAGTAAAATTGAAATACTTGCTTCGCATCAGTTTGAAAACGATACATGAACTAATATTCACACTGCCACCATATTCAATATTCGATCCCAGCGACACCAAATGATTCAAATAACGACTAAAAACACCACAAATAATACATTATTCTTGCGGATGAAGGGTGCGGGCGAACATGGCACATGCACTCATATACTCCCAGGAGTCCCCCGAGGTTTAGTATAAAGCGGTGTTTTAAGTCTAGTAGGGGTCACTGTCACTGACGCCGGCCTGAACGGGGAACCTATCTTAACTGGAGTAGTTAACATTGAGTTCATAGTTAGGGGCGAGTCCCACTGAGACGAAGTGGATTTGAGACGTCTGTAGCTGGCGGTGGTTAGGAAGACGATCCCAATGACGATTAGAAGGACGAGGAGTCCCAGGACGACAGTGGGGAGGAGAGTGCTGATAAGTTCGGAAAACTCCAGTTTGATGGGAGGTGGAGTTAGGTCGGGTTCTGAGGGTGTTATCAGTACTTCGTACACTTCCTTCTGACCTGATGGAACAGAGTTAGAGACTAACATACTGAAGTTATTAGTTTTAACATTTTACCGATTAATTTGATGAAAAATGCGAGGAAAGAGTTTGTTGTTTTTACCAGCAGTTTCTAGCGAAACAAAACAAAGCAGCTAACCCAAGACCCAAGTACTAACCAGAAGTAGGACAGAGAAAAGTGAGAGAATGTACAGCCTGGGTGTTCCAGTTGAGCAGGGAGAGGTGGAAGTGAGACGAGGTTTTAATAATGTTCAGATCACCGCCAGCTCTGTCGTCTAACGTCACCTGAACAAGGTTCCAGCTTTGAGCTAGTTTGTAATTTTATAAATAAATATAAAATTATATAAATAATAGACTGACCCGACGGTCACTGCATTGCCTGGGGAGTGGCGTCATGTATCTCTATGCTAATGTTTTCGAGAATTGGCTACCTAGAAAATATCGGATTGTGGGAAGCAAAACTTTAAAAGGCAAGACAGAGTGGTTCCCCCTAGTCTATGATATTTACCTGAACAAGCGAAAAGTCTCCCTCCACAAGGAAGATATCAGTAGTAGGACTCTCTGAAGAGAGAGAAGTCTTCTCTCCAGATAACTTAAAACCTGTAGAAAGTTATGAAACTTGCAGTTAGTGGTATGTTAAAGTGTCTGTATCTGTTATTAGTACGGTCTACCAAGATAATCTCTAGTCACGATGTGTGATGTCATTACACGTGTTCTACTCGAAGCTGCTTAAAAAATAATTGTTTCTGGAGGTTAAAAATGTAAGGGCAAGTTTACTCACGTGATACGAATGGTATCTGGATGGAGCTGGATACAGCACCCTTTACTTTTACAGTCACCAGCGGAGATACGGTAGATACAGCTGCAAAAAATAATCGGTTAGATCTGCTGAATAAGTGGTTTAATTGGTGGTTTTGTAACTAATATGATACTTAAATTTCTCACTTTCTGTCCCCTTCTCTCTTTCTCTCTTTCTGTCCCTCCCTCACAGCCTTACCTTACATTCCGTAATTTTTAATTAAGTTTGAGTGTGTTCTTTCACTCTCACTGGTAATATTTCATAATTTTGTTTGAGGTATGTACATTTTACTTCGGTCACTTGAAATTGCTTTTTTTCGGAGGCTTCGGTGCTGGTTTCGACTGAGCGGGTTCATACTTTTGCAACTTCTTAACTGCCAAAATTGTTACACTAGTTGGCCATTGCATTGGTAGACACAATCTTAGCAAAATACTGCTAAATTGCAGTATTAAATTGCAGTACCTATTAAATTACAGTATTACATTTTCATATTAAATACGCAAACGATATCCATCTTGTATGCCATGCTCCCGGAAATTATTAGACTGAAAATAGTCCAAATTTCAAAGAATATCTTTATAATCATTAATGTAATATCTTAATCTCGGTATCGTGTTATTGCAACGGTCATCATGTATTTAAATGTTCTATTCAGTATTCTTAACAGTCGATATATGTAAACTATTATAAGCATTTGAATAAGATGTGGGTAATAATAGGGAGGCGGTGCAAGCCTTTCAAACAGATAAACAGATCAAGTTAAATTATATTACGTGTCATATCAGCTTTTAAATTGATATTACAACCCTGTCCATTAAGAAGGCGGTAGCCACGTGACCACTTTCATCCATTCAGCTAATATTCAGGCTTCAGCCAACATATTATTCAGAACATGCTAGATTGAACAGTTTAAGTGCTGGTTCCATCTCACTGTGGCAACATGTAGGACACATTCCTTGTTAATGTTAAATTAGGAACAAAATAGGTACGGTCCACCTTACACAATTTCGTGTTTTGGTAAAGTTCGTTTTACATTCCCTGCAGAATATGCGTTTCTCATCTTAGTCGGTAAGATAAGATAAAGTTACGTTTAGCCGTAGGTATACAGACTATTATATCAATGGAAAGGTTGTTTAAAACGTGAGTTTTTAACGGCAATTTTAACGCGTTTAAATCTGATATTAAACACAATCCTAGCCAATAGCACACTGAATAGACCAGTTGTTAAAAACGCTCTTTTCAAACATTATACATGAAGTTATACGCAATAAACCGCTCGACTAAACACAGGATTGAGCACATCTCAAAAAATCGTTTAGCCGTACTTAACTTATTTGATAACCTTGATCAATATCTAACCTTTTAATTGATATTTTAGCCCTGTCCATTAAAAATGTAGGAACCTTGTTCAGCCAATATAACAATGATTACTAGGAACATTTTGTAGAACATTTCTATCAGAACAAGGCAGTAATCTCATCGTGGCAAAAGTATGGTGTTTTCTGCTCATATGTTTTCCCCCATCAACATTTTATGATTAAAAAGGCAACAGGATCGATGCGATGGTAGATTAAAATCTATAACTAAAGAAAACGGGAGAAATTCTTGTAAAGTACCCTCTCTGGAGGATGTGCGTGACTCATCCAAGTTTGTGAGATAAGATAAAGGTAATGTAAATTAACTTAAAAATTAGCCGTAGATTTACTTGATACTTCTGATTACGTAATTTTAAAATTACACGAAACTTTATCTTGATTTTGAAGACCTCCGATATTCGAGAATTGATGATATTTTCACTAATAAAACGATTTTGTAAACTAGAATTATACCATATACAGGGAGTACCACGTACAGAAAGTGTGACTTTTTTGATAAATGATACAAAATATTATATTATGAAGGAGCAGTTGCTAAAAAATCTACATCACATTGTGTACGAGGGACCATATTGTCTAACAAAACTTCATACCGACTACCGAGCAGTGATATAACTTCATACCACTCTTCTCCAAACTCAACACAAGGTTTGGAAGTAACAAGATACGGGATCTGCTGATCAGAAACCTCGTGATGATATGTAATAGTTGTAAGATAAGAGAAAATTTGATATACCTTAACTGGAGTGACTTTATCGTGACATACCATGCAGTTGTACAACTCGTGATTTTATGGAATTGGTATGTGCGCTGTGTTTCAGTAGCCGGCCTCTACTCTCAGTCTACAGTTTGCTATTTGTTTAGTCCTTTTAATTCTGGTAATCTTTTATTATTTTAAAACTTAGATCAACACTTAATTTATTTTTAAAGATCACAATTCTGACATAAATGAATACTATCGTCACAGACGATAGTATATTGCGAAACTTTTCAATTTGCAGTTTCTGAAGAAAAACAACTCTGTTTTATATCGAAAAAAGTTATCAACTCCATTTTTCACAATCACTCTGCCACTGGTTTACGCACACCTTACTTTGTAATATTTGTAATAGTAATATAATATTTGTGATATTATGTTAGTAATTAAAAGTAATTAAAAGAATTCAAACTGCCATAAATGAATACTATCGTCACAGCCGACATGGTTGCAAAACTTTTCAATTTGCAGTTTCTGAAGAAAAACGACTCTGTTTTATATTGAAAAAAGTTATCAACTCCATTTTTCACAATCACTCTGCCACTGGTTTACGCACACCTTTGTAATATTTGTAATAGTAATATGATATTTGTGATATTATGTTAGTAATTACCAACATAAAAGAGCGCAAAAATGGGTCGAATAGGTAACGTTTTCATCTTAAATATGGTTTCAAATAGTATCAATCATGCCGCATAATTAAATCCTTATATTTTAACTTTCTAGCTGGTCATGGTTATAATGGATAAGGACCCAGTGGAACTGGGCTACAAGAACGTAGGAAAGAAGACGGCTATGGATAAAAGGGACTTTGTGGTGTTTGCGGGGTTTCTGATACTGATGGAGGGAGTTGGGGCACTTATGGGGATGATGACGGCACCTGGCGGAGCCATGAGACCGGATGATGATTGGTTAGTAACCGTGGCAACCACAGTAACTGTAGTAACCACAGTAACTGTAGTAACCGTAGTAACCGTAGTAACTGTAGTAACTATAGTAACTGTAGTAACTGTAGTAACCACAGTAACTGTAGTAACTGTAGTAACTGTAGTATCTGTAGTAACCGTAGTAACTGTAGTAACTGTAGTAACTGTAGTAACTGTAGTAACTGTAGTAACCTTAGTAACTGTAGTAACTGTAGTAACTGTAGTAACTGTAGTAACTGTAGTAACTGTAGTAACCGTAGTAACTGTAGTAACCGTAGTAACCACAGTAACTGTAGTAACCACAGTAGTAACCGTAGTAACCGTAGTCAACGTAGTAACTGTAGTAACTGTAACCTTAGTAACTGTAGTATCTGTAGTAACTGTAGTAACCGTAGTAACCGTAGTAACTGTAGTAACTGTAGTAACTGTAGTAACCGTAGTAACTGTAGTAACTGTAGTAACTGTAGTAACCGTAGTAACTGTAGTAACTGTAGTAACTGTAGTAACTGTAGTAACTGTAGTAACCGTAGTAACCGTAGTAACCACAGTAGTAACTGTAGTAACCGTAGTAACTGTAGTAACCACAGTAGTAACTGTAGTAACCGTAGTAACTGTAGTAACCGTAGTAACCGTAGTAACTGTAGTAACTGTAGTAACTGTAGTAACCGTAGTAACCGTAGTAACTGTAGTAACTGTAGTAACCGTAGTAACTGTAGTAACCGTAGTAACTGTAGTAACTGTAGTAACTGTAGTAACCGTAGTAACTGTAGTAACTGTAGTAACTGTAGTAACCGTAGTAACTGTAGTAACTGTAGTAACTGTAGTAACCACAGTAACTGTAGTAACCACAGTAACTGTAGTAACCACAGTAAGTTTCATGTATAAAACTTGTAGTGAGCTATGTTATCCTTCATTTTCTTTCGGTTTATGCAGTAAGATAAAATGGCATGCGTTATAGAATTGCTGCCATCGTCAAACAACGCGGAACCAGTTAAATATTACTTATAATATGGCTGGCTATAATTAAATCATGGTTAAAACACACATAACCCCGGCATGCGCAGGGATTATATTTCAATTTTTCCCGCGACGCGCGGGAAAAATTTATAATAATTTCGAGTGCGAAGCACGAGGGATTATTATGAAAATAACCCCGACGTGCTTTAGCACGAGGGGTTATTTTAATATAACTTAAGCGTGCCGGTGTTATGTGTTATAAACCCCTCCGGGTTAGTGCTAGGACCAACAAATTTGACATTTTACTCTTAATTCTAGCTATATGAGATCAGTATGGAAAATATGAAATGGAATTGGGGACTACCAAATAAATACAACTAAGGTACTATGACATTTGAAATTGGCGTTATATCTAAACATTATTCCTCAGTCAGAACGTAGAATGAATATCGATAAGGGGCGTCGAGTTAAGCCTGGCAAGCGATAAAAGGTGGAGCTAATAATGATATCGTGTCATGAAGTTCATCAAAGTAGACGACTATAATAGTTATTAATACATGGCTTATATCAAACACGACAAAATTAACCGGACAAATGTAACCGTCGAGACAAGTTCTGGAACTAGTCCAATTAATGTAAGAGTTTAAGTAATGTAAGCAGTGTGCTGGAGTTTTGCCAGCGCCTGCAGTTAGACCGATACGTAGATCAAGTGTATTTATAGTTCTTACGTTAAGCCATAGGTCACGTGACATTTTTTACCAATGCGCGTCAATGTAGTTAGTCACGTGATACACGTCATCAAAACACGTGACAGTGCGCGGTTGAAATTCTCATGGAATATCAAAACAAAACAAATCTTGTTGAGCCAAATTAGCGGGGCGGGATTATAGAAGCTGTGCCGGGGTTATTTATTCAGCGGGAAAAAACTAACAGCGGGAGCCGGGATTATCAGAATCTATTTAGCGGGAGCCGGGATTATCAGAATCTTATTCTAACCCGGAGGGGTTTATAAACTAAATTTCGCGGCGGTGTACGTGTCTGGCATATTTTCAATCTTTATTTTTTGGCTTACTTTTTATCTTTATTTTTCGGTGACGCGCATTGTCATTAATGCTGTAAAGTGCGAACCTCTTAGCTAAAATCACGCTTTTATTTTGTAACGTCATTTTCCTCCCCTTCATCACATTGAGACATTGAGGACCAGGACACACTCACAGAATGTAAATTCGCCATTAGAGGTGCAAGAAATGATTATTTTGTGATTTCTGCACAATTAACAGATATAAAGAGATGAATGACTTAATTATGTGACATTTGAATCTTTTTGGACCACATATTAAAATTTGGTTAACTTTCATAGCATACTCCTTGAGATACAAGTATTTTAAAATGCTTCACAAAATTTTGGCAGTGAAAAATCAATCTCTAGTGCCACCTTTTTATGAACGTGTCCATATAGCAGATTAAAATGTTAACATACGTGTATAATTATATACTATATATACGATACACAGATACTTTTATTTTGCATCAACTCCCTTTTTAAAGACGAAGGTTGCACAATTCTTGCTGCAACCATTCTACTAGTTTTATGAACGTCATGGTTCTGTGTCAGTGAATCTCGATTTGTAACAATGGCCTGAGTGTGGGTTACTTCTAGCAACCATGCTATCACGTGACACAACACACACGTGACACCAGTGGTCGACCGGGGCCCCGGTCCCGGTCCCGGCCCCGGCCAAAATCACAACCCCCGGCCCCGGCCAAAATTTGGCAATTCGCCGGGGGTAAACCCCGGCCCCGGCCCCGGCCAATAAATTTACCCCCGGCCCCGGCCAAAAAACCATGCATTTACCGGGGGCACAGCCGGGGATTTCATGATTGATTTTGGCACATTTTTGAAAAAAATCAAACACAATTTAATGGTTATTATGAAAATTCAAAGTTATTTTTTCAAATTATTTTTTATATTTTTCAAAATTATTATAAAATTCACGTTTCAATTTCTGACTACAGTTTGGAAAACTACCCCCAGCCCCGGCCCCGGCCCCGTCAAAATGGAAGATTTCCCGGCCCCGGCCAATTCTCAGTGGCCGGCCCCGGCCCCGGCTATATTGGGGCTCCCCGGCCCCGGCCCCGGTCAGAATCCTGCCCCCGGTCGACCACTGCGTGACACAACACACACGTGACAAAACACACACGTGACACAACGCACACGTGACACAACACACACGTGACACAACGCACACGTGACACAACACAGACGTGACAAAACACACACGTGACACAACACAGACGTGACACAACACATCACGTGACACAACACACACGTGACACAACACACACGTGACACAACACAGACGTGACACAACACACACGTGACACAACACACACGTGACACAACACACACGTGACACAACACAGACGTGACAAAACACAGACGTGACACAACACAGACGTGACACAACACATCACGTGACACAACACACACGTGACACAACACACACGTGACACAACACAGACGTGACACAACACACACGTGACACAACACACACGTGACACAACACACACGTGACAAAACACACACGTGACACAACGCACACGTGACACAACACACACGTGACACAACGCACACGTGACACAACACAGACGTGACAAAACACACACGTGACACAACACAGACGTGACACAACACATCACGTGACACAACACACACGTGACACAACACACACGTGACACAACACAGACGTGACACAACACACACGTGACACAACACACACGTGACACAACACACACGTGACACAACACAGACGTGACAAAACACAGACGTGACACAACACAGACGTGACACAACACATCACGTGACACAACACACACGTGACACAACACACACGTGACACAACACAGACGTGACACAACACACACGTGACACAACACACACGTGACACAACACACACGTGACAAAACACACACGTGACACAACGCACACGTGACACAACGCACACGTGACACAACACACACGTGACACAACGCACACGTGACACAACACACACGTGACACAACACACACGTGACACAACACACACGTGACACAACACACACGTGACACAACACACACGTGACACAACACACACGTGACACAACACACACGTGACACAACACACACGTGACACAACACACACGTGACACAACACACACGTGACACAACCTGACAAAACACACACGTGACACAACACATCACGTGACACAACACACACGTGACACAACACACACGTGACACAACACACACGTGACACAACACACACGTGACACCACACACACGTGACACAAAGTATATGACCGTCAGAATACACCTTTATAACCTTTATAAACATTTTACAGGTTCGACAATCTAGTGAAACCATCCTGGAACCCCCCTAACTGGGTATTTGGCCCAGTCTGGACTCTCCTTTATTTTATGATTGCTCTTTCTGCCTTCAAAGTGTACCGGAAAATCGGTTTCAGTCAGGTAAATTAAACGTTTGAGTGCTTAATCATGATTTAAGACGAGGTTTATAGGGTAATTTTACTGCAATTACCTCATGAATCATAAACTATCGATCCCACGAATTTCATCATGATGTTATATTACATGCTGTTCAAATGAATTAACTAAATAATAAACGGTTGCAACGACGTAACGTCTCAAATTCTGATTACAACCATATATTAATATAACAAGACCTCAGGCGCCAAACGCCATGACCAATTGCATTTACCAATTATCTATATAATATAATAATTATATTATCCGTATCCCAGGCCCTTCCTTGGATGGTGTTCTTCATCCAGATAACACTCAACTTTGCCTGGCCTCTAATCTTCTTTGTGGGACATCAGCTTCTAGGGGTGAGTTTTGTAGCGCTTTTTAAATCACGTGACGCATTTCTTATCAAATCAAGTGGACTGATACTGATCATTCTGAGCATGTGTGGATCTGAATAATCAGTAGTGGATTTCTTTAGAACCAAACATTTGTTCATTGGTGATCGGGCTGTGTCATCCACTGCCTTCTTCTGAAGCCTCTTGTACAATTGGTCTGAGTCTTTGTTTACTGTTCCACTCTAAAGACAGCAATATAACTTTTATTCGACTTATTTAATATAGTTTAGATGGCTAATTATTAATAATCAGCAGTCAATTTATCAAACAACTGATAATTAACAAATTTTCAGGGGTTGATCGATATTCTTCTGATGCTTGTCTTCATAATCCTCAACATCTCAGTCTTCATCCCGGTAGAAAAGTCAGCAGGACTCCTCCTCCTACCCTACCTAGCATGGGTCACCTTCGCCACCTATCTTAACTACACTCTGTGGAGACTCAACCCTGATGCATCTACCTCGCATTTGTGTTACATCTTCTCCGATAATGTCTTCCTGTGTAACAACTGATAAGCTTCGTAACTTAAATAACGTAATGGTTAAATAATCTAGTGGCTGAGGCGTGAGAACTACCCAAGACAATTACTCGAATTGATTACGGTTGCGGAGGTAGCACCATTTGGGCGAAATTACCAACTTAATTACTACATATTTCTTGTCTTTTGATGTATTATTATAACAGCATTTTTAAAAGCATTGAGCAAAGCAAAATCAAAATAATCTATATTGCGTTATCAAGATTAATGATTACAAGATTTGATTCCACATTTATTTCTATTAAGCAGTCTGCCGCATATGATTAAATGACGTGACCCTCTCTAAAATTGTTCCCCAAAAAAGCCACATCGTCTTACTATTTAACTGATCGAAGAATAATCTCGATTCTCGAGCAATGCCCATAAAAAGTTAACAACTTAAAGAGTTAACTACATTTCCTAACCCTCCCTGCGACCTCTTATAATACTGGTAACATCATTTTAATCATTTCTTTGCGGAGTTCCTAATCAAGGTCGCCTTTCTCCAGCTCTTTACATGATGTACGATTTAGGCATGACAACGGCTAAAGTGCCCCTGGAATTGGGCTACAAGTTAGACTACGAGCCGTCAGCACCGCGGATCAGTAAGAAGGATTTGCTGATGTTTCTTGCGTTCCTGCTGCTGACTGAGGGAGGCGGTGCTATTATCGGGATAGCATCTGCTGGCCAGATCGCTACATGGTAAGAATATGGGGGTGCATTTGTTGTTTTAGTTTAATTTTTAAGTTTTAGAGGTTGGCCAGTATTATTTCTCAGTTATATTCGGTTAGATTTAGCAAGCTGATTTTCATGACGATTTGTCATGTTTTATCGTGATTCCAAAGAGAATACTGTACTAATTTAATATAACCCGCAGGTACAAAGATCTGGTTAAGCCATCCTGGAACCCACCAAACTGGCTCTTCGGGCCCATGTGGACTACTCTATATTTCCTGCAGGCCGTCTCCGCTTTCATGATCTGGAAGAGCATCGGATTTAAGAAGGTTACATTTTGCAAATTATAGCTCTTTTTTTTGCTAGTTTTCTTGGCTTATTCATTCGGCAGGTGAAAATTCATGCTCAAAGGTACATGGTGATTGAAATGTTTAAAGGTCTCCTACTCTTATTAGAATATATCTACATCAGACTATTTGCTTCTCTCATGATAACTTCTTAACCTACAGGCTCTACCCTGGCTCCTATTCTTCACTCAGTTGGCCCTGAATTTTGCTTGGACACCCATCTTCTTCATAGCTCACCAACTCCTTTGGGTAAGCGTTATTAGAAACACCCATCTTCTTCATAGCTCACGAACTCCTTTGGGTTAGCGTTATTAGAAACACCCATCTTCTTCATAGCTCACGAACTCCTTTGGGTTAGCGTTATTAGAAATCTTAGTTGTTTTTTATGAACCCTGATTATAACAGTGTGTGATACACACTCTCTGGCTCGTAGGATTAACCCCCCTACAGCTAGTATAGCGCCTCGGCACAGAGTGGCTTCGGGTTACTGAAAAAGGAGATAAGCACCTCAGGCCATCCCAACGTTCGGGAGAGACCTGCCCTTGTTGTTGTTGTTGTTGATTATAACATTGTTATGAATTGCTCGTAGAATCAAGATTAACAGACAAAACTTCAGGCATCAGTGGAAAGCACATTCCAAGCATTCTTTATCCTGTTCACGATAACGATATTCGGTGACATAAACAAGACAGCAGGGCTCCTCTTGTTGCCTTACTTGGCCTGGGTTACCTTCGCTACTTACCTTTCCTTCACCATCTGGCAACTGAACCCTGAAACTCTGGGATTGTGGATCATATTCGATTGATGTGGGGCACTAATTGATGGGCACTAATGAGGCACTAATGGGGCACTAATGGGGGGCACTAATGGGCACTAATGGGGCACTAATGGGGCACTAATGGGTCGCTCGGGTATTCGGGTAACGTGTCGAAATTTCAATCCAGGTTCCAGAGTGTAAGCGGATTAATTTTTTTGCAGAGGATCGGGACAATGACAGTATTGGACTGCTTGGTGATGTTGTGTGCTTTTATGTTTTAATATTTGCTAACGTTAAGAGCCGAGACCGAATTTTTATTTTGAAGTTTTAAGAGGCTGTTTTGAGTGAAATTTTGAGTGAACATTAAAACTTTTTTTCGTGACCCAACAAATGAGGATGTTTCAAAACTCGTTTCCAAATTTTGAGTGCCGCTCAAAATTCAACAAATGAGGCTGTTAAAATTATTGTAACTTGTAGCTTATGTATTACAATTTAAGATTAAAATAAAATTCATCATAAACATGGTAAATATTTCTGTGATATCTGGCTCCCTTTAAACAGAGATTATATCTCGTAGCTACTCCACCGCGGCTGGCCGCTGTTATTATTACTGAGACAGATCAGACTCAATACAATATCTTAGTTGCCAACAGAACAACATCTTTGTAGTTGTTAGTCACGTGACATACAGCTATATCTGCCAGAGCAACCTGTGTAATCATCATAATTGCTTTCGCTATCTTAGGGACGTTCCGTGTCGTTGTAGTACACACGTATAGATATATTGAGCGATACAGTTTTCAAAAAGATCTTGCTCAAGCGGGCTTCTACGCTTATTGCTAATTGCACTGCAAATCCTAAATTTGATGAAAATTTGGCAAAGACAAGCTTCTTAATTAATTAAGATACGATCTTTAGTAAATGCTGCTATAACTGTCTAGGTCTGTGGCTAAATTCATTGGAAGTTGCATCGAATTCTGT
This sequence comes from Bolinopsis microptera, assembly GCF_026151205.1. NCBI lineage: Eukaryota > Metazoa > Ctenophora > Tentaculata > Lobata > Bolinopsidae > Bolinopsis > Bolinopsis microptera. The sequence goes on from NC_087079.1 coordinate 16,635,270, forward strand.
CACTTTGTGGCTGTTGAAACTTAAATAGTTATATAGTTATATAGTTGTAACATAGTTATAATATAGTTACAATATAGCTATATAGTTATAATACAGTTAATTTGTCTACGAGGCGGACGTGGTCAGGTGGTATCACCTTTAACCAACTGGTCGCATTTGATTTGATAATCATAAGTTTAGCTTCAAGTGCCAAAATCTGTAAAATATGAAGCGTTATGGTATGAGGGGAACCTAACAGTTGGTGTATGGATGTATAGTGTATAGTGTATAGTGTATAGTGTATAGTGTACCGTACACAAATTAATGTGTAACTCAGACACGTGTAAATTTATACGTACTACGCACGTGTACTCGAAATTACAGCAACTATCGATATTACGCAGTGTTTTGAGAGATACTGACGTTCTAATGTTTCACTTATCTTAGCTGTTGTTATCAGTGTAACTCTATTTTCTAGAGTTATTTCGGGATCTATTGATTAAAAATGTGATAAATGTGTGTATTTAATTTGAGGTGTCAGAACTTAATGCCAGCAAAACAAAGTTGGATATTATATTTGTCTTTCTTCATCTTTATTTTGATGTCTTAAATCTTTAACCTTTTAATATAGTATTACAACTTACAAGTAGAACAGATAGAAAGTGGTAACGGGTCCGATACAGTGAAATAGGTTCGCCTGATTGCACAAGAATTAGGTGAATTTAATGGCAAATTATACGAACTTAAAGGAAAGCATAAATCAGACCAGTCAGTATTCAAGAAGGCTAATGTCTGTAACCCTTGACTTAGTGGTCGAGCTTCTTGGTTAATGCCTAAATCCAGACATGAATCATGGCCATTTACAAATTTGCGGTAAAATTTACAGTTTGTAGATTCTACTGTTTAGCTTGTATTTTGAGGATATTAGTTGACGCTGTAGCGAATCCAGTTTATAACTTTTATAGTTTACAAAACGAAAAATCAGGAATGAACAAGGAGCTAGTTATTTTGACGGGACCTATGTATTCTGTATATTGTAATTGCAATAAAAGATGTAACAGATGATATTATTGTTTGTTTTGTCTAGAAATTGGCCCCAAACAGGAACAGTGTACACTCGTTACTAATGAGCTAATGCACAGCACTATCTTATCAATAGTATACTGCACATGTGCTATATTGTGCAATATTGTGCTGGGGGGGGGGGGCCAATGGCATAAATGGAGAAAATGGAGAATTACTCATAGGTTTTTCCATTTTCTCCATAGAAATAGTCTCCATTTTATGCCATTTTATGCCATTGAAAACCTGAAAAATTTAGAATTTCGAGAAAAAATATTTTTTAAAAAGATATTTTCGGCCAATAATGAACAGAGTATCATGAAACATGGAGAAAAGTGGTTTTCAGAAAAACTTTGAAAAATGTTGACTTAGAAAATTTTCGGTCCAAGTCATTTACAATACGTACCTCCCGTATCGAGAGCTCCCGATTCCGAGCTCGTGTTGCAAAGGGGAGGCCTGCCTTCCGAGATCGCATTACCTCGAGTCCAAAATTGTGTATCGAGGGGAAGGTGTGGACTTCGAAAAACCGAAAAAATATTTTCGGCAAATAATGAACAGGGTAGCATGAAACGTGGAGAAAAGCGGTTTTCAGAAAAAATTTGAAAAATGCTGACTTAGAAAATGTTCGGTCCGAGTCTTTTTCGATACGTACCTCCCTTATCGAGAGCTCCCGATTCCGAGCTCGTGTTGCAAAGGGGAGGCCTGCCTTCCGAGATCGCATTACCTCGAGTCCAAAATTGTGTATCGAGGGGAAGGTGTGGACTTCGAAAAACCGATAAAATATTTTCGGCCAATAATGAACAGAGTATCATGAAACATGGAGAAAAGTGGTTTTCAGAAAAACTTTGAAAAATGTTGACTTAGAAAATGTTCGGTCCGAGTCATTTTCGATACGTACCTCCCGTATCGAGAGCTCCCGATTCCGAGCTCGTGTTGCAAAGGGGAGGCCTGCCTTCCGAGATCGCATTACCTCGAGTCCAAAATTGTGTATCGAGGGGAAGGTGTGGACTTCGAAAAACCGAAAAAATATTTTCGGCAAATAATGAACAGAGTAGCATGAAACGTGGAGAAAAGCGGTTTTCAGAAAAAATTTGAAAAATTTTGACCGAAAAAATATTTTCGGCTTAAAATGAACAAGGTAGCATGAAACGTAGAGAAAAGTGTTTTTCAGAAAAACTTTGAAAAATTTTGACTTAGAAATTACCCCTCGGTACACAATTTTGGACTCGAGGCTTCCCCCTGGTAATGCGATCTCGGAAGGCAGGCCTCCCCTTTGCAACACGAGCTCGGAATCGGGAGCTCTCGATACGAGAAGTACGTATCGAGAATGACTCGGGCCGAAAATTTTCTAAGTCAAAATTTTTCAAAGTTTTTCTAAAAACCACTTTTCTCCACGTTTCATGCTACCCTCTTCATTATAAGCCGAAAATATTTTTTTGGTTTTTCGGTTTATCGAAGTCTGCACCTACCCCTCGATACACAAATTTGGACTCGAGGCTTCCCCCTGGTAATGCGATCTCGGAAGGCAGGCCTCCCCTTTGCAGTGCGAGCTTGTTTCGACTGTCGAGGATGTAGGTCTCACTTCTCAGTGCCTATTACTCTCCCCTATTACTCACTCCTGCTGTAGCCTGTAGAAATAACTTTACACTAGGCTTGAGTAATTATGAGTTTGCCTGAAGTGTGCCTCTACTAACCTAGTATAAGCATCTAGTAGCCTACTATGAGATTTCATAAGCTTGTTACGCCCCTAGTAAGCGTGAATAAACATGTTAGGATGTCCAATTTAGGTGTTAAATGGTGTTAAAGATGAAATTTCGAAGACAAAATTCATGGCATAAAATGGAGAAAATGGAGAATTACTCATGGGTTTTTCCATTTTCTCCATAGAAAAAGTCTCCATTTTATGCCATTTTATGCCATTTTATGCCATTGGCCCCCCCCCATTGTGCTATATTGTGCAACACACAATCTCCATGTACCACTGATCTTTAGTGTTGAAAAAGGTGCGCAAACTCCCTCATGACCCTCAAGGGCGTGACACTTAGTGTATCTATACTCTTTGAGGTGATCTAAATATTTATATCCTTTAGCTATAGATTAAGGAGAGACTATTCCGTTAACATAGGTTTTTGTAAGAGTGTGCACTGTGCTTGGGGATTGTTCGGATATTACGAGCGCCTTTTTTTGGGTTTTAGACCTCCTTCGGCCCATAAGCCACTTTACACATCAATATTCATTGAGTCTGAGCATTATAGAGTCAAACGTCTCTACACCGTGCCTCTCTAGTCTTCTTTCCCTCAAAACTTTTAGTTATTTAGTAGCTTTTAGTAAACTTTTAGTTAATTAGTAGCTCGTTTTGTGCAAGAAGTTTTAAAGTTAAGTTAATTAAGTGTGACTTTTACAGCTCATAACGCATTTTGGTTGGTGATTTGAGTACACATCGAGCTGCATTGCAACACAATACAATAGTAATACGTCCATTGTTGCCAACTTACATTATATGATATAAAGGATTACGAAGATACAAAAAGTTCCTATAATACCGTATTATTATCCGCGCGAATTCCAGCCTTAATCTGAACTCTGAAGGAATGTTGAAAGGAAAAAGCGCCTGAGTAGACACATTATACAAGATGCTTTATAATTTATGTGCAAATTAATGACACGGATATTAAATGCTCTGATTTACGTCACGAAGTGACCACGTCAGTAGTATTATTTATTTACGGATAACAGTAAACTGTCTGCTGCCCGATTACTACAGCTCGAGGTCACAAAGGCGTCACTAAAGAGCGACAAAGTTTATTACTTTATTGTGATTATACATGGGCAGTGTCAACTGAAGACTTAGGTCACTATGACAACGACCATGATAACTATATGCATTGTGGCGACCCGTAGATTACTTGTGACTGTGTAAATTATACAATAGTCGATGCTGGATATATATAATAGTATTGTAATTTATACAATAGGCATTCTGACGACTTTTAGTGCAATGCAGCAGTTCAAATTGTACCAGGATACCATTACTAAATAGTTCCTTCTGATAGTACTACATATTAGTACTACATATTAGTACTATACTACATATATTAGTACTACTGATAGTACTACATATTACTAGATACCTGTTCCTTCTGATAATACTACATATTACTAGATACCTGAATCTGATCGCCGCTGTTCGTCGCATTCCAATAACCCGTACAAGTAAATTCTGTAAACGAGCTTGTAATTCCTGAGCGATTATCCCAAATATAGGATTAGATCCGGGGTTTTACAACACAGCTCGTAATTACCACCTACATAAGCAGTGAGCAGTGAGCAGTGAGCAGTGAGCAGTGAGCAGTGAGCAGTGAGCAGTGAGCAGTGAGCAGTGAGCAGTGAGCAGTGAGCGCGGGTTTGTTGGTCATCTGTTCGTTAGCTGTGTTATTCAGTCAATAACCGGGAAGTTGTCGGATGTAGACCAGTGAAATTTGCTGCTTGTTGCTAGTGATCTTGTTGTGTGCGATGGTGTCTTTGATTTTAGTTTTACTTTGTATGAAAATTATTTCTATAATTTAGGCAATGCGAACACAGTTAGTTGAGCAATTTCGTTGTTAATTTAACGTGGCAAGCTAAAAGCTTGGCAAAGAATCTGCTAATCTGTATTGTTTAACTCTGTGTGAGAAGTATTTGTTTGAAACTGTTATTAATTTTGGTTTGAGTAAAATCATATTATATCGCCCGACTTTTAGTGGACAGATGAAGAAGATCGTTTGCTATTTCAAGATAAGCATATCATATGGAAACACAGGCTACATATGGTACGGTATTAACACAGGCTATTAACCATGATTTATAGTAAAATTTAATATCGGACGTTTTGACAAATATTACTCATATTTCTTGACATGTTTTGGGCTATGTTGTTATATAACCAGCCAGCAAGTTAGTAATCATGTTAGTAACCAAGTAAGTAATTAGTAACCAGTTAACTGTTATGATCCTTTAACAATCCTGCAGGTACACCATAACTACACCCTCTCCAGAATCCTTGTTCTCAGTGGGGGAGATGAAATCTCTAAAGTTTACTACTCCTGCTATACACAACATAGTACCCACCCAATACTGCAGCGGAGGTAAGTCATCTCTAAAGTTTACCACTCCTGCTATACACAGCATAGTACCCAGCCAATACTGCAGCGGAGGTAAGTTTACCACTCCTGCTATACACAGCATAGTACCCAGCCAATACTGCAGCGGAGGTAAGTTTACCACTCCTGCTATACACAGCATAGTACCCAGCCAATACTGCAGCGGAGGTAAGTTTACCACTCCTGCTATACACAGCATAGTACCCAGCCAATACTGCAGCGGAGGTAAGTTTACCACTCCTGCTATACACAGCATAGTACCCAGCCAATACTGCAGCGGAGGTAAGTTTACCACTCCTGCTATACACAGCATAGTACCCAGCCAATACTGCAGCGGAGGTAAGTTTACTACTCCTGCTATACACAGCATAGTACCCAGCCAATACTGCAGCGGAGGTAAGTTTACTACTCCTGCTATACACAGCATAGTACCCAGCCAATACTGCAGCGGAGGTAAGTTTACTACTCCTGCTATACACAGCATAGTACCCAGCCAATACTGCAGCGGAGGTAAGTTTACCACTCCTGCTATACACAGCATAGTACCCAGCCAATACTGCAGCGGAGGTAAGTTTACCACTCCTGCTATACACAGCATAGTACCCAGCCAATACTGCAGCGGAGGTAAGTTTACCACTCCTGCTATACACAGCATAGTACCCAGCCAATACTGCAGCGGAGGTAAGTTTACCACTCCTGCTATACACAACATAGTACCCAGCCAATACTGCAGCGGAGGTAAGTTTACCACTCCTGCTATACACAGCATAGTACCCAGCCAATACTGCAGCGGAGGTAAGTTTACTACTCCTGCTATACACAGCATAGTACCCAGCCAATACTGCAGCGGAGGTAAGTTTACCACTCCTGCTATACACAGCATAGTACCCAGCCAATACTGCAGCGGAGGTAAGTTTACCACTCCTGCTATACACAGCATAGTACCCACCCAATACTGCAGCGGAGGTAAGTTTACCACTCCTGCTATACACAGCATAGTACCCAGCCAATACTGCAGCGGAGGTAAGTTTACTACTCCTGCTATACACAGCATAGTACCCGCCCAATACTGCAGCGGAGGTAAGTTTACCACTCCTGCTATACACAGCATAGTACCCAGCCAATACTGCAGCGGAGGTAAGTTTACCACTCCTGCTATACACAGCATAGTACCCAGCCAATACTGCAGCGGAGGTAAGTTTACCACTCCTGCTATACACAGCATAGTACCCAGCCAATACTGCAGCGGAGGTAAGTTTACCACTCCTGCTATACACAGCATAGTACCCAGCCAATACTGCAGCGGAGGTAAGTTTACCACTCCTGCTATACACAGCATAGTACCCACCCAATACTGCAGCGGAGGTAAGTTTACCACTCCTGCTATACACAGCATAGTACCCAGCCAATACTGCAGCGGAGGTAAGTTTACCACTCCTGCTATACACAGCATAGTACCCAGCCAATACTGCAGCGGAGGTAAGTTTACCACTCCTGCTATACACAGCATAGTACCCAGCCAATACTGCAGCGGAGGTAAGTTTACCACTCCTGCTATACACAGCATAGTACCCAGCCAATACTGCAGCGGAGGTAAGTTTACCACTCCTGCTATACACAGCATAGTACCCAGCCAATACTGCAGCGGAGGTAAGTTTACCACTCCTGCTATACACAGCATAGTACCCAGCCAATACTGCAGCGGAGGTAAGTTTACCACTCCTGCTATACACAGCATAGTACCCAGCCAATACTGCAGCGGAGGTAAGTTTACCACTCCTGCTATACACAGCATAGTACCCAGCCAATACTGCAGCGGAGGTAAGTTTACCACTCCTGCTATACACAGCATAGTACCCAGCCAATACTGCAGCGGAGGTAAGTTTACCACTCCTGCTATACACAGCATAGTACCCAGCCAATACTGCAGCGGAGGTAAGTTTACCACTCCTGCTATACACAGCATAGTACCCAGCCAATACTGCAGCGGAGGTAAGTTTACCACTCCTGCTATACACAGCATAGTACCCACCCAATACTGCAGCGGAGGTAAGTTTACCACTCCTGCTATACACAGCATAGTACCCAGCCAATACTACATCTGTCACGGAAAAAATGTTAAAATTTGCCAAAAATCAGTTTTTGTGGCATAATTTGGTGGATAATTTTTGGAACGGGATGAAACTCCAGGATATGGTGTGCTATACCCTAACCTTTACTATCTGCCACTTTTTGTTCCGATTTAGGGCTTAATCTGGTGGATAAAAGTGAAACAGACCAATCCACTTCAGGTGGCCTTTAAAAATATTTAATTTCATCTAAACTCCTAAAATATGATTGAGACTTAACAATAATCGTTATAACTTCATAATTTCATAAGTAGGGCCGGGATTTTTCTTAAGGGCGAAATTTGGTGGATATATTTTTTTACCTCTTTTTTAAGACTGTTATTTGTTAGCTAACATCAATTTACTGGTCTTAAAATGATGCAAAGGCAATGTTAAATCTATGGCATCAACTATGAAGTACAAGATTCAAGTTAAAAGGCTATTTTTGGTGGATATAAGTCAATATTAATTAGTTAAACACGTAAATGTTACCAAAATATCAATAAATAAGACATCATCATGATTAGAAACAGTTGAAAAAGATGAAATATAAGATGTTGAACATTTATGCATAAGGTACTATGGCATTTTAAGCATTCAGGGCCAATTTGGTGGATAATTAACTCAAAAATACTTAAAATATCGACCTGGATATTTTGATATCCATCAATTTTGGCCTTAAAAGTTGGCTTGAGCTTATCACATTTTGTGCTGAACAAGAAAAAGGTCTAAACAAACTAATATCAGTGTATGATTTCATAATCGAGCAAATCTAAGGCCAGAAATAGTGGATAAAAAAGCAAATTTAACCGTTTTTAAGCTAATTTCTTAGGCATTTATCCACCAAAAACGGCCCTAAATGGAGAATGTTTGGAACGTTTACTTGAAACTATAGCCCTTCTTTTCGACCTCAGAGCAATGATTTTCAGCTCTTTCGACCTTAAGATATAATTATTGGGCGTTGAAAGTGGATCACATACGTTATCAGTCAAGAAATCGTTATTTCAATCACTGAGGTAGGTTATTCACATTTAATATCCACCAATTTTAACCTTAAAAGTCGTCTTGGACTGAAAATTCTTTCGAACTGACTCAGCAAAGGGGATTTTCTATCTAGAAACAGTTGTAGTTTCATGATAGAACACATCTAGGGCCAAAAATAGTGGATACAAAAGCAAATTTTCCCGTTTTAGTACTTTTATCCACCAAAAACAGCTCTAAAGGCTGAAAGGAAACAGTTTGTTAAGTTCGTATGAAACTATATCCATTCATTATGGCCCTAGAGCAATAATTGTATACATTTTCAGCTTCTAGACGAGATAATTGGGGTCTAACAATGGATAACCTGCATTATTGACTCAGAAATTGACTTAAAATTAAATCAATCTTGAAGCTCCAATATATCCACCAAAAATGGCCTAAAAATTAAATCTTCTCTGCTATCATAAACTTGAAACGATTTCCAACCTGATCCGTTCACTGAGTAAAGCTGGTGAACTTGTTGATCAATATAATTTTTTCAGTTGAAAATTTTCGGTATTGAATTTTATTTCATCGTTTTATTATCCACCATATCTAGCCTTAAAATTGAAATATTTCTTTATTTTCGCCTTTTATCATAGAGGCATATCGATTTGCTACAATTCTATCTTTAAATAATCACAATAAATTAACCACACGTAAAGTTACAGGCCAACAAATGATATATCCACCAAACCCCTCTGAAAAGTATATCCACCATTATTAGCCCTGATTTAAATGCGTGTATCTCTGCTCATAGACATAATAGACATTTTATTCTTTTTGTAAAAGTTGAACTATCGCAAATCCTATGCTGAAAAAAAGTTTAATCAAAATATTGAGTTTATCCACCAAATGAGAGCTTCTAGAAGTTGAAATTTTTCCCGTGACAGATTCGTTAACATAGTTTTTGAAAGTGCCCTATACACAGCATAGTACCCAGCCAATACTGCAGCGGAGGTAAGTTTACCACTCCTGCTATACACAGCATAGTACCCAGCCAATACTGCAGCGGAGGTAAGTTTACCACTCCTGCTATACACAGCATAGTACCCAGCCAATACTGCAGCGGAGGTAAGTTTACCACTCCTGCTATACACAGCATAGTACCCAGCCAATACTGCAGCGGAGGTAAGTTTACCACTCCTGCTATACACAGCATAGTACCCAGCCAATACTGCAGCGGAGGTAAGTTTACCACTCCTGCTATACACAGCATAGTACCCAGCCAATACTGCAGCGGAGGTAAGTTTACCACTCCTGCATACACAGCATAGTACCCAGCCAATACTGCATCGGAGGTAAGTTTTGCCACTCTGCTTTCACACAGCATAGTACCCAGCCAATACTGTAGCGGAGGTAAGTTTACCACTCCTGCTATACACCCCCGCATAGTACCCAGCCCATACGAGCGGAGGTATGTTTACCACTCCTGCTATACACAGCATAGTACCCAGCCATTACTGCAGCGGAGAGTAAGTTTACCACTCCGGCTCTACACCAGCATAGTACCCAGCCAATTACTTGCAGCGGAGGTAAGTTTACCACTCTGCTATACACTGCATAGTACCAGCCATACTGCAGGGAGGTAAGTTTACCACTCCTGCTATAACAGCATAGTACCACCAATACTGCAGCGGAGGTAAGTTTACACTCCTGCGATCACAGCATTAGTACCCAGCCATACTGCAGCGGAGGTGTAAGTTTACCAACTCCTGCTTTACTCAGCGTTAGTACCAGCCAATACTGCAGCGGAGTAAGTTTACTACTCCTGCTATACACAGATAGTACCACCCAATACTGCTGCGGAGGTAAGTTTACTACTCTGCTATACACAGCATAGTACCCAGCCAATACTGCAGCGGAGGTAAGTATACTACTCTTGCTACATTACAAATAGTACCAGCCAATACGCACGGAGGTAAGTTTACTACTCTCTGCTATACACAAATAGTACCCACCAATACTGAAGCGGAGGTAAGGGGTTTTTTTTTTTTTTTTGTTTTTTTTTTTTTTTTGTTTTTTTTTTTTTTTTACCACTCCTGCTATTACACAACATAGTAAACCGGGCCAATTCTGCAGAGGTAGGGAAGTTTACTACTCTGCTATACAACAAAATAGGACCGGCCAATACTGCAGCGGAGGTAAGTTTACTACTCCGGCTTTAAAACCTACACCAGCATAGTACCCAGCCAATACTGCAGCGGAGGTAAGTTACTACTCCCTGCTTTACACAACATAGTACAGGCAATACTGCTGCGGGAGGTAAGTTTACTACTCCTGCTTTACCTGCATAGTACCCTGTCAATACTGCAGCGGAGGTAAGGTAAGTTTACCACTACTGCTTATACACGCATAGTACCCTGCAATACTGCAGCGGAGGTAGTTACCACTCTGCTATCCACGCATTAGTACCCAGCCAATACTGCAGCGGAGTAAGTTTACTACTCCTGCTATAACAAAGCATGTACCAAGCCAATACTGCAGCGGAGGTAAGTTTACTACTCTGCTTTACACGCATTGTACCCAGCCAATATACACGCAGCGGAGGTAAGGTTTACCACTCCTGCTATACACAGCATTGTACCCACCCAATACTTGCAGCGGGGTAAGTTTTTACTACTCCTGCTATAACGACAACATAGTACCCAGCCAATACTGCAGCGGGGGTAAGATTTACTTACTCCTGTATACACAGCTTAGTACCCAGCCAATACTGAAGCGGAGGTAAGTTTAACACTACTGCATACCACAGCATAGTACCCTGCCAATACTGAAGCGGAGGTAAGTTTTACCATGCCTGCTATCACAGCATAGTACCAGCCTTCTGCAGCGGAGGTATGTTTACTATACTGCTATACACAGCATAGGACCCAGCCAATACTGGCAGCGGGGTAAGTTTACACTCCTGCTTTACACTAGCATAGACCCAGCCAAATTCTGCAGCGGAGGGTAAGTTTACCACTCTGCTATACACAGCATAGTACCCTGCCAATACTGCAAAGCGGAGGTACGTTTACCTACTCCTGCTATACACATGCCAAGGTACCCAGCCAATACTGCAGCGGGAGGTAAGTTTTTACTTACTCCTGCTACTACACAGCATAGTACCCAGCCAATACTGCAGCGGAAGGTAAGTTCAACTACTCCTGCTATACTCAGCATAGTACCAGCCAATACTGCAGCGAGTAAGTTTACCACCCCTGCTATACACAGCATAGGTACCCAAGCCATTTACTGCAGCGGAGGTAAGTTTACTACTCCTGCTATACCACAACATAGTACCCAGCCAATACTGCAGCGGAGGTAGTTTATACTCATGCTAATACCACAGCAAATAGTAACCCAGCAATATGCAGCGGAGGTTAGTTTACCACTCCTGCTATACTACAAATAGTACCCGGACATACTGCAAGCGGAGGTAAGTTTACCACTCCTGCATACACAACATAGGTACCCAGCCAATACTGCAGCGGAGGTAAGTTTTTACCACTCCTGTATACACGCATAGTACCCTGCCAATCTGCAGCGGAGGTTAAAACCTAATCCAAAAGTCATTAGGGGGGGGGGGGGGGGGGTAGCGTTCCTCTCCTTATTATCATGCTCACGAACTTGACCTAAATTCATTTCACCAAAGCAATTTCCTAAATCCTAGGATTTGAACCTTGAATTTGCGAAGGCAATGTGATGAAACTCTACTTCACAGGTAGAGCCCGACAGAAGTGTGCTATCTCACTTAACTCTACTTCACAGGTAGAGCCCGACAGAAGTGTGCTATCTCACTTAATTACTTCACACGGTAGATCGTCAGAGTGGCTATCTCACTTTAACTCTACTTCACAGTAGATCGACAGAATGTGCTTTTCTCTTAAACTCTACTTCCACAGGTAGATCCCGACAGAAGTGTGCTATCTCACTTAACTCTACTTCACAGGTAGATTTCCCCCCCCGGACAGTAGTGTGCTGATCTCACTTAACTCTCTTCACAGGTAGGATCCCGACAGAAGTGTTGTGCTATCCTCACTTAACTTACTTCACAGGTAGATCCGACTGAAGTGTGCCATCGCACTTAACTTAAATTCACAGGTAGAGCCCGACAGAAGTGTGCTATCTCCATAACTCTACTTCACAGGGTAGATCCGACAGGAAGTGTGCTATCTCACTTCTTAACTCTACTTTACAGGTAGAGCCGACAAAGTGTGCTATCTCACTTAACTCGACTTCACAGGTAGAATCCGACAGGAAGTGTGCTATCTCACTTAAAACACTAACTTCACAGGGTAGAGCCCGACAGAAGTGGTTGCATCTCACTATAACTCTACTTCACAGGTAGAGCCCGACAGAAGTGTGCCATCTCACTTAACTCTATTCACAGGTAGAGACCGGACAGAAGTGTAGCTATCTCCATTAAACTCTACTTCACAGTGAGCCGACAGAAGTGTGCATCTCACTTAACTCTATTCACAGGTAGAGCCCGCGTAGTGTAGCCATCTCACTTAACTCTCACCACCACAGGTAGAGGCCCGACTAGAAGTGTGCTATCTCCCTTACTCTACTTCACAGGTAGAGCCCGTAGAAGTTGTTCCTTCTCACTTAACTCTACTTCACAGGTAGAGGCCGAACAGTAGGTGTGTCTAGCTACTTAACTCTACTTTCAAAGGTTAGAGCCCGGGACAAGAAGTGTGCCCATCCTCACTTAACTCTACTTCACAGGTAGAGCCCGACAGAAGTGTGCATCTCACTTAACTCTACTTCACAGGTAGATCCCGACAGAAGTGTGCTATCTCACTAAACTCTACTTCACAGGTAGAGCCCGACAGAAGTGTGCTATCTCACTTAACTCTACTTCACAGGTAGAGACCGACATGAAGTGAGCTATCTCACTTAACTCTACTCACAGGTAGATCCCGACAGAAAGTTGTGCCTTTCACTAAACTCTACTTCACAGGTAGAGCCCGACAGAAGTGCGCCATCTCACTAAACTCTACTTCACAGGTAGATCCCGACAGAAGTGTGCTATCTCCCTTGACAGCCCCTCTAGTAAACCTCTCCGGAGCTGCAAGAGAGGAGTAGTTGCTATGACAACCAGCACTAAACACTCTCTATCAAACACCTTGTTCTATATTGCGTTTGGGGGACTGCCCTGCGTGGACGATACCAATCTGGTGTACGGGGAAATCATCGAGGGGTACGTAAAAAGGAGAGGTTGGTATTTCTACGTAAGGAGTGTTGAAAATACACCTAAATACTAGACATTGAAGGGCAGAGTTCGGGTGTTAATCTAGTTAATCTCTTACAGGTTTGATGTGTTAGACGCGATTGAAGCAGCAGGAAGCGTAACTGGGAAACCGAAAACAAGCGTCAGAATAATCGAATGTGGCAGGTCAGGCAAACAAATTGTCAAATACTAAAAATACATTTTGTGAGATTTAGAACATTCTGGAAATGGGTTCAGAATCCAAAACGAAGCTACTGATCATACTACAACGACTAGTCCCGACTGCAGGTATAATTAATTAATTAATTAATTAATTAATTGCAGGTATAACGAGCGGAAACATGGCATGATCCTCAGTAAGTTACAGGTGCAGAACCTAAAGAGTGCCGCAGGAAACCTCAAGCTTGACTCATTAACTTGAAGTTGTCTTGGGCAGCAGGATTTAGGCAGTTAGAATAAAGATATCAGAGATACTGTACTATAGAGTATAGACTATACTGTCTTGACAGGGGACTCACGAGTTGCGATCAGTTTTGAAGGGATTTTACTTCGACGAACTTAATTTAAATTGTAAATTTTAAGTGATATAAATAAGTTGATAGACTAGAGTGCTGGTTGAAGGTGACGCGCATGTAACAGCAATTAACCATTGAGCGTACGACCAGCAGAGGCTTACAAGTAAATTAGTAAATCTTGGCCACGTGCCAAAACAAATTCCTTTTTTAACAGAAGTCAAATAATCTGTTACTCTCATTAATCATTATGAATGCTTAAAAACGTGTACGTATATGTTATTTGAATCATTGATTTTCGATTGTGTCTTCTTTTTTGTTGTTGAATACTGATAGACTAAAGGAAAATCTAACCTATGGCCATGGGCTATAATGGTAGTCCCAAACTCATGTGCGAGCTAGGATGGAATGTAGGTGATTCGATAATAATAGCAAACGCTTAAACTAATGTTAAGCTTCTACAGAGGGAATTATTTTAATAGCCGAGACTTTTAAATAATGTTTCTCTTCCCTTGTACAATTGTAGAATAAATTATGGAATAGCTATCGTTTGTTGTTAAATATATTGCAATGATTGGCCCAAGAAATATTTAATTTCTTTGATTACCTCTGATGAACAGCATACACGTGATCCAAATATTTAAAGTTTTATATGGCTACTAATGACGGAGCTTTCTGAAAAAATACGCAACCATTGAGTGTTATGTAGTTATCAAAAATGTAAGATATAAAATGTAAGATCTAAATATAATATTAGGGACTAGGGTAGGCCCACGCATGATACCAATAATCAATATCTCGCTGGATTAAATTTCTTATTTTAGCTACTCAATTCCTTTTTTTGGAGAGTCTTTAATCTATATTAATAATCGCAAAAAATTGTGCGGGTTCGTTCGTTCGTGCGTGTGTATACTCCGATTTCGATCCTGGACAAGTTTGCTCCCTAAACCAAAACCAAATATTATACTTTTGGGCCGTTTTAACTGCGACAGTGCAATTCCGTCCGAAGGGCAGGTTACACTAATAATCAATAATCCTGCTGGAATTAAATTTCCTATTTTAGCTACTCAATTCCTTTTTTGGAGACCTTTTCAATATTACAATAGTCAAAAGGTGATCACCTGTACTTGCATTGTAGTTGCAAATGATTGAATATTTTCTGCCCCTGTTGATAATACGTAATTTCTTTAGTTTATTTTGAAAAAAGTTTTATGTTGAAGGGGGGGGGATTTTTAGTCCCCATTAGTCCCCAAAAGTCTCCATTAGTCCCCATTTAGATGATTTTTAGTCCCCATTAGTCCCCAAAAGTCTCCATTAGTCCCCATTTAGATTTATCCTACTCTTATCTTGGACAAAACATCTCGATCGTATCGTTATTAAACTAACTTGAAAACCATAAATAACTGTCAAAAATTCTGGGGACTTATGGGGACAAATGGTGAATTACGTCAACGAGTTGACCTCTAGTCCCCATGATTTTTAGTCCCCATTAGTCCCCAAAAGTCTCCATTGGTAGTCATTGGCCCCCCCCCCCCCCCCCCCCCCCCCCCGTTGAAGGCCTTTAGAACGGGGGGGGGGAAGAATTTCTCTCGCTGTGATAATGTTGAGTTTGTTACCAGGGAAGGCAAAATCAGGTAATTTTAATGTGCAATAATACTATTTAGCGGTGTTTTGATTAACTTTATAAGTAATACGGCAAAAAAAGCTAAAAATAGTGATGTGATTGTCAATTTCAGAAATCAGAATCAGAAATCCTGGTGAAGTGATCCCATTATCTGCTGAAATTTCAAATACTGCTTGGCCTGACTGGAAAGCTGACAAAGCTATTGATTTGAACTTTGACACATTTTCTGTTGCAACCGCTGGTTGTGACGGACAACTATGGACAAAACTAAAACTGGAAAAATTGTTCTGCGTAAAGTGAACACACAGAAGGTAGAAAAGTTATACGAGATAGCAGTAATGGTACTCGATGTTTACATTGTAGAGTGGGGAGAATGGAGCGACTACTCACAATCATGCGCGGCACAACCGGATAAAGATGAACAGTGTGCTAAGAAAAGGAACAGAACATGTCTGAACTACAACGAATGTGAAGGGGATAGTATGGAGCTTTTGTTTTGCCATCCTGAAGACTGTAAGACCTCGTGGGTACGTCACACGCTGACGATTGTGGTGGGGGGGAGGAGTAGCTGTAGCCTCTATGATAGCTGTGTGTGTGGTGACTACAGTTTTAATCAGGAAAAGGGTACCTCAGGTAAGAGGGACGCATTTTAAACTAGCTTGGTTCTTTTAACACATTGAAAACTTTTGATGTACAACATGGTTTTTTTTGATTTCCAGAAAATCTCCCTTAAATTGTCGTCTCACAAAAGGTAGAAAATGTTGCGGAAGATGTAGTGAGCGCTGTCGCGAAGCCAGAACGTAACGAGGGACGCAACGTGGAAAACACTGTTGATATTGAGGATATATACGACAACCACGAGCTTTATAGTTTACGCCCGGTATAATAATCCCTGACCCCTGATCCCTGATCCCTGATCCCTGATCCCTGATCCCTGACCCCTGACCCCTGATCCCTGATCCCTGATCCCTGATCCCTGACCCCTGACCCCTGATCCCTGACCCCTGACCCCTGATCCTAGATCGAACTCTTTATTGTTGGACACTTGATTTAATAAAAATCATTGTTACTATTGGAGATCGAACTCTTTTAATTCAGATTGTCATATTGTAAAAGTACATTCAGCTAATGCAATGGTACGGCTAAATTTAAACTGGCAATATTTACTTTTAAATGGAATTTGATTTTTTTAAATTCTGATTTTGTAATTCATTTTACTTGTAATTTGTTTTTATTTGTTACTGATTAATATACTGACGTCTGACATCTATAATGATATTGTGCTGTTCTTTGAAAATATTTTCGTTTAAAAAGAATTTATCTAAAATTCCTTAAAAAGAAACACTTACCAGTGTTAGGTAGGGCAGTAACGATACAAGATCCTGTTTCTGTGTCAGCAGAGGCTGTAACCAAACTAGGGTGAGATGAAGCGCACTCAAAAGGTACCTGTGAGAATAATTATTGTAACTCTTTCATTGATTAAACAGTAAACAGTAAACAGTAAACACGTACAGTAAACACGTACGGTAAAACACCGCCTCTTTCCTTTTAACCAAACTCCGCGGAAAATCGGGGTTTTACTGAACCTTTATTTTTCATGCATCGAGCTTTTTGTTTTTATAGATTTTGCAGATCTACCTAAATTTAGAGCCTTTAACGGTCGGAGCCACACCGAAAAGTGAATGTTATATTTTAGTATGAAGGTGCATTATATATAATAAGGAACTGAAACCGAGGGGTTCCGTTCAGGCCCTTCACACTTTGTTTCTGTCTAGTTCTAATGTACCGTCACAATAGTGACTTTAATATATAATAAGAACATACTGTCTAGGGAAGGTATTATATAATAGGATGAGTTAAACAACGGCTAAACAACAAACCTTTGCGCTCTGCTGACCACCACATGTGGCCGGTAACTGTGACAGAGGTTTACTAGTTGTCATGGTGACGGGTAACCTAGCATTGGAGACTGTGAGGGAGGTGGCTATGTTACTGAGAACAAGAGTGTCGGATGGGAGGGATAGAATCACGCTCTCCGCTTTCACTATTTCCACCTGAATGTTGCAAGATATTCATCAAAAATCGTATATTAATAATTAATCTTTTTCCAATTTTGATTGATTACCAGCGTGAAATCGGGGGATTAACAACTGGGAAAAGGAGGCATTGTAAAGTTGCGTCAGTCGCGGAATCGCATGATTTGCCTATGTTTCTGCATTCTAATGAATAATTTTGCAATGATATTATTAATTAAGAAAGTTGCAGGGACGCATGATTCGCGTTTTTTTACCGCAACTCAATTGTGAACCAATAATGGAAAACTTCACGCTTACCCTGATAATGGAGTACGTTGAAGAAGTTATCTGTTTCTTGAGTTCAGTAACACCTAAGTTTTCTCCTCTGACCACACCTCCTTTTACAGTTGCTATATTGGTGTCTCCACTGCTCCAATCTCCTTTCTCCTCGCCTGAAGAGAAAACACATCAGAGATTATATCCCAAACCAGATCAATTTAGCTACGACTCATCCATTGAGTTTATACTAACCTCAACTTCTTGTTGAAAAACTTAACAAATTAAAACAAGAATTGCGCCCGTTGTTTCGTTTTGGCGGACGCTAGATTTCCATTCACTATAACTATAAATATAGGCTCCAATCAGCTCACTTCATAATAATAATATTGATACACGTTAGTACACTATACTACGCATACCACGTACAAATTGGGCTTATTACTTAATACTATACATTACAAAGTATACATTAAAATACACCCGCGCCGCGCATTCATTGACAGGCTAGCTATATACATCACATCTCCGCAAGCAATACTCGCGCGCTGCACTGCGCGCTAGCTGTCATGGTAACGGACGGAAGTAAGGACACACGACATATTTAAACCCACCTACCTCGTTCTCCAAAATCCACGTTTTTGTGCAAAAACGTCCATTCGTAACCTTTCACTATTGCCTTTTTACAAAAGAGTGAACGGAAAAAATCAAAGACGGTAAGTAATGAGGTCATGTTATTGTTAGGACACATACCCTAAAAATGTAGGGTGAATAATTATTTGTATTTTAACAAAGACCATAGTACTTGTTGTTACTTTGTTATCAGCTGCTACCTCCTATGCGAGCACCATGTACATTTGAACTAACATTATAAGCTATTATAATGTATAACTAACATAATAAGCTATTATATCCAGGTAGATACGAATCTATAAAACGGAGTACGACGGAGACTTGAAGTCGTATATTCTCGATCAGCGTGTACAAAGCCAAACCGCATATGGAGAACGGAACTGTAAACCTTGTCTTTATGTTTAGCTTGTACTAGCTATTGTCTAAGGTGCAGGGGTGTATGAAGCGGGGGCAGGGGGGGGCCATCGCCCCCCCCCCCCCCCCTAAAATCTGGACAAGGGGCCAAAAAGGGCCAACCTTCAAATTTTTTCTGGAAACTACTTTTGTTCATGTTTCATGCTACCCTGATCTTTATGAGTCGAAAATATTTTTTTCTGTTTACGAAGTCCGCACCTACCCCTTAACTTCGATATACGATTTTGGACTCGAGGGTTCCCCTTTGTAATGCGATCTCGGAAGGTAGGCCTCCCCTTCGCAATACGAATTCGGAAGCGATTATTTAGGCCAAAAATCGCGGCGCCGCGACAAGCCAAACTAGGCGAAATCGCGGTGAAAATCTCGAAAATCGCGTCGAATTCGCAGAAATTTCCACGGTTCTTCAAGTGAACAAGTTGTTCTTAGGCACGTGGTTCTGGAACAAGTAGTCTTATGGCATATTATCATTATGGTTATCGGACAGAATGAGGTTTATATCACTTAACATCTTTAATTCTATTGAATAGTGGCAAACTTTTGGTAATCGTACTGTAGTGCGACACGTACTCTAGTGCGACACGTACTCTAGTGCGAAGTCCGACAAAAACACCCTCTGTCGCACTACAGTACGTGTCGCACTACGATCCAGTAGCGTAATCTAGTGCGACAGTGTCGATCTTGGAGGTTTCGCACTAGGGTACGTGTCGCACTTGAGTACGTGTCGCACTACAGTACGTGAACCCAAACTTTTGCAGTTCAGTGGCTTTTTGTGGGCGACTTAGAGGTGGCGGCATGTTGTCAACATTGTGGCCTTTACCCTCATGAGCTTTTGTCCATATTGTGTTCGCAAAGGTATGATATAAAGTTATAATATATATGAATCGTCTTAACAATTGGTCAATGTTCTCATTGTTCCAGATTGTTCCAGATTGTTCCAGATTAACTGCTAACACATTTGACATCACATACGTATTATTTTATTTCCTCATCTTTGCCTTTGTTCATAAGAGGGCCTCAGGCCTCTATGTATCGTCTTCTGAATGTTTGCAGTTTTCCAGACATTAATTGGGGTGTCTAGTGGTTAACTTTATGTCTAGTGGTAAACTTAGTCTAGTGGTATAAGTTTTTATGTCTAAGTTTTAGGGAAGTTGGGAAGTTTTTGGCTAACAATGTTACGTCAGCAGACGAGTGGGTTAAGAAATGCTTGTGAAAGTGGATTCCTGGAAACCAATTTTTCCACGGTTCATGCTACCCTGATCATTATGGACATTGAGCCTAACATATTTTGTTCGGTTTTCAGAAGTCCGTACCTAGTAGTAGTACCTACCTCTTGATATACGATTTTGGAAGTTTTTCCTGAAACTACTTTTGTTCATGTTACCCTGATCTTTATGAGTCGAAATATGTTTTTTTCGGTTTTCGAAGTCCGCACCTAGTACCTACCCCTTCGATATACGATTTTGGACTCGAAGATTCCCTTTTTTAATACGATCTCGGAAGGCAGGCCTCACCTTCGCAATACGAGCTCGGAAGCGGGAGCTCTGCCTTCAGAGGTACGTATCGAGAATGACTCGGACCGAACATTTCTAAAATACTAGCGTAATCATTTGGAAAATTTGGGTTCAGTTGTCGTTTTGGGATTTACGCTTATTGGGTACCCAATTAAGCTGATTGGGTGCCCTGTTAACTGTGTGGGAACCCTCGGATTTAAAGGAGAATGCGCAATTTGTCACGGAGATCTGAAAATCGCGATTTGTCGCGAGGATCTGAGAAAATCGCGATTCTTCGCGGCAAACGTCAAAAAATCGCGATTTGTTGTGGAGAATGGGAAAATTCGCGATTCCGCACGTGCCGCGATTTCCTTTTGGCCATTAGACAGACACTCGCTTAACACATTACATGGTAACTTCTCTCTTTTTACTGTAAACATATTCGGGCATATGGTTTATGACTCATAATTCAGTTATTTTTTGTCCAATCTGGATGAAAATTCATATACGAGTTCAAGAGACCTCCCCCCTCAAAAGTTCAGTCACCGGTCCTATCTCAAAATCGAGTTTCACAAAAAAAAATACCCCTTGACCTCTAGAGAAATTATCCGGATAATTTGTTGAAAAGAGCAGAATGTTAGATATGTTTGTGATACAGTACAGGCCTCTCTGACAACTAGGAGACCTTGCATATCGTGCCGGTAGTTACAAAGTAATCCTGGGAGGGTCCTTGATAAATTAAATTGGACGGTTTAATCTTGTTAACTTTACCTCATGAAATAAACAAAATTAGCTTCCAGCCACACGACAATCTTTTAACGGTCCTACATAATTTATATTATATATACAGGGGGGCCGGGGCAAAGTCATTTTACAGACGTTGACCTTTATAGCTCAGTCATTGAGTGCCCGATCGAAATAATTCTTTCGCAGGTATGACTTACTATCACCACTCATTCGAGGAATATGTCAAATCAAAGAATATTCACGTTCATTTTTTTCGAATGAAGGTTCATTTTCGCATTTATTTTATAGTTTGAATTATCAAATCGAGCCAGATTGTATGAAATTGTGTTTGGCCATTCAAATTACATTTTCCCAGAAAAAATGAGAGTTCTAGCTTCTCAGATGATCGAGATATGAAGCATAACGAGGTTATTCATTACGAGTGATCAGGTGATTGGGTAGAACCTAGATCCGCATTATGAGAATCGTGCAGAGAGCCCGATTACAGTATCGAAGCACGCAATCACTTGATTATCTGATAAATTTTGCTAACGAGAAAAACAAATTGCTTGATAACTTCGTCATTTTGAATCCGTTTGGCGCCATCTTTTCAGATAAAAATTCCGGATTTAATTACCTATTGCAATATTACGTTGCAATGAATTTTATAGCATGTTCGCAAACACGAATATAAGCAATTGAATGTTGATCGGGTGTTGCCCCTAAAAACCGAATTTTAAACTTTTTGGCGACAGAATCCTCGAATAAGTAGGTACAGTATGTCATCTGCAAAGCAACAAGTCTCAAATATGAAACACGCGGTGGTATAAGACCCAACGTACATATGTACACTGACTTTTGCCCCCCCCTCCCCCTGTACTATTTATAATATAATATTATATATAAATATAATGTTTCTTTTTAGTTTCTTAACAGTTTCTTCTGCAGGGCCTCCGAATACAATTACAGTACCAGCCGAAACTACAAATGTCGGCTGAATCAAACAACACGGCGAGCAAATCTCAGGAAGAGGGCGCACCAGGGGAGCTCCAAGGACTCATCACAGAATCATGTTGTTCGGAATCAGGCCTGGCTGCAGTTAACTTTAAAAACTTAAAATGGACACAAAAAGACATTTACCTAATAGTTCTAATGACTATGATAAACTTCGGAGACGCACTGGAGATCTACCTTCCAGGAGTAATAACCCAGTCTGCCTCCAGTGACATGGAAGTATCTGAGACCCAGGAGGGACTACTCGGCATCATCCTCTATCTCTGCTTAGCGTTTTCTTTCTTCATCCTCCCAGCTATCAAGAATAAGGTAGGGCGAACAAGTACACTCCTGGTTTCTCTCTACACCTCCATCATAGCCACCATATTCTGCTCCCTGGTCCCCAACTTCTGGACTCTTCTCCCCTCCAGAGCTCTGGTCGGGCTATGTGTTGGGTTGAACTGGTCTGTTGGGTCCCTTTATTTCGTAGAACGGGTCTCAAGTTATGAGATGTACAATGTGGGTAAAGTGTGTGGACTGTTTGCATTTACGCTAGGTGGCGGCTGGGTTGCAGTGTTAGGCTACATTTTACTGTCTAGAATCGGATGGAGATACTTCATCGTCTGCGTTTCTGTCCCGGTCTTTATCCCGCCTATTTGTATCCTTCACTTTTCTCTTGCTGAGGGTACAACTGAAGAACAAGTTAAGATCCAGACTGATAAGGTGACCAATAAGGTGACCGAGAGTGAGGTTATCAGGGTTAATGACTTCTGGGGTCGCTTGATTAAAGGTTGTGTCGCCAACTTCATAAATACTCTCCAGGGTTGGGGGAGTATATTGCTCATACCAGCACTGCTTACCTATCTTGACGAGCAGCAAAACGTGCTAACTATGGATCAGGAGCTGCTCATTCTAGCGCTCCTTTACGGAGGAGCTAAACTATTGGGCAGGGTTGCCAGTGTCTTCCTTCTAAAGTACGTGAGATTCCGTATCCTGCAACCTCTACTCTCTGTCATCATAGCATCCTGCTACCTGACTCTCATTTTCTGGGACCACAGTCTCGTTGCCATTGTGGTTGCTATGGGGATAGCAAACATGTGTTTCTGTGTTACACGGTGTGAACTAACTCTTATGGAGTTTGACCAGCACTATTTTGGGACAGAGCGTCTGTATTTGGCAGCTGGAGTGATGGCAGGATGTGGATTGCTGGGTGCAACTGTCGGGCCATCGCTGCCCAGTTCCTGAGTAGTCAACATTCTGTTATCTTATCGTTTGTGTTGAGTTGTGTTCAAGTGGTAGCTTTCTGTTGCATCACTGAGCGGTAAAAATATGATTTAAGCTACTACTGGTTTAATAGTATAGCACCTGACTGGTTTTCGGGAGGTCGTGGGTTCAATTCCCGCTCTCGGCACATCTCACCCCGACTTTTCGTGAAAACGTACTACCTTACTGCCTTGATTCAGTTAGCTGAACGAGAATAGACCATGCTGACCCACCAGATGAATGATTTAAGCTAATATCACGTGATTCCTAGTACAGTTTTTATACTGGGGTGGGAGATAAGTGCAAGTATTATGGAATACTCGTGTATCTGTACACATATGGTACACACTTAAGCACTTCACTCCAAGGGTAGTCTAAATATTGCATATTTTTGTATGATTTTGTTGGGTGGTGTGTATCCTTCCTAGTACAGTGCATAGTTGCGCAAGGATACAGATAAAAGAGGAGATTCATAAGAATCTTTATAATCAGTACAATGTGTAAAATTCTTTATTCATGCTTATTACTTCAGACTATTGATTTTGTCAATTCTATCGTAACTTCTACGATCATTAATTTCTGATATCAAAGTTCATTGTTGACTGAACAGTGTATTCACATGTTCGGTCATCGATAGGGGAAAAAATATCAGGCTAAACCATCCTTTAACAAACAAAAAAAGATGAACTCAATCGTAAAAATAGGATGAAGGTAAATTCTTACTCCTTGAATACCAATAAAGAACTGAGAAACTGTTTTTAATCAATATGCCCAGAACAGTGATTAAAAGAGATTTCTCAAAAATGTACCACAACCTTTTCTTGGCTACAAACAATCACCTTTCATATCAGGCATGTAACAAAAGAACAGTGACTGGTTAAGCCTCAAAGGGTCTGAGAGGGTCACCCCGCCCTCGTAGCCCCAGCGTGTGGCTGAGAGGGTCACCCCGCCCTCGTAGCCCCAGCGTGTGGCTGAGAGGGTCACCCCGCCCTCGTAGCTCCAGCGTGTGGCTGAGAGGGTCAGCCCACCCTCGTAGCCCCAGCGTGTGGCTGAGAGGGTCACCCCGCCCTCGTAGCTCCAGCGTGTGGCTGAGAGGGTCACCCCGCCCTCGTAGCCCCAGCGTGTGGCTGAGAGGGTCACCCCGCCCTCGTAGCCCCAGCGTGTGGCTGAGAGGGTCAGCCCGCCCTCGTAGCCCCAGCGTGTGGCTGAGAGGGTCACCCCGCCCTTGTAGCCCCAGCGTGGGTCTGAGAGGGTCACCCCGCCCTCGTAGCCCCAGCGTGGGTCTGAGATGGTCACCCCGCCCTCGTAGCCCCAGCGTGTGGCTGAGAGGGTCACCCCGCCCTCGTAGCCCCAGCGTGTGGCTGAGAGGGTCACCCCGCCCTCGTAGCTCCAGCGTGTGGCTGAGAGGGTCACCCCGCCCTCGTAGCCCCAGCGTGGGTCTGAGAGGGTCACCCCGCCCTCGTAGCCCCAGCGTGTGGCTGAGAGGGTCACCCCGCCCTCGTAGCTCCAGCGTGTGGCTGTTCAGTGTTTAGTGACACTATATTATTGAGCTATATTATAACGCTCTTGCAACTAATGTAAACTTAAGAACTTATGTTAGCGTTAGGGCAGCAAATTGCGGAACAAAATATTATACTACTATCTTTTAGAAAATCAGTGCGATTAGTTTTGTAATCATCTTCTCAACGCTGTGGACACGTAAAAGTCGCAATAAGGTATTAACTACTAGATTCCACCTGGATTTTAATTAAAAAGTGTCTAGAAAACCTCCACAAAAACCCTCCTGCGTTAATTTATTTATCTTCAATGGTTTATATCAATATTTATTAATATCAGAGCAAGTCTTTGTCTAGAAGAGGTTGAACTTGAAGCTCAGTGCTGACTGATGTAATTTGACTCGCTTGCTGTTTTGACAAGTTTAGGTGCAAGACCTTTCCCTATGAGGCTCTTCGATTGTTCAGTAAGTCAACATGAGAACAGAGTTAAGCTTAACTAATATTAATATTAAAACATGAAAGATTTACAGTCTGACTAGTCATTATCAAGAAGCGCGAGAGGATGATAAGATGATAAGTTGAAGCTCAGTGCTTTAATGCGACTCACTTGATATTATATGGCCTGACACGGACATTTATAGATGATCAACATGAAAAAATGTGGATAAGTTGAGTGTTGACTCAATCGGCTCAAAGTCCTTATTCTTGACTAGCAGCAGCAGCAGCTGCATCTTCCATTATATTCCATTATCTTCCATTATCTTCCATTATATTCCATTATATTAAAAGCCCCTAAAAATATCCTCAAACCAATTCATTTCTCAACTTCAAACCTCCAAGATGAAGCTTTGCCAAATCGCTCTGTTCTTTGCTTGCGTCTCCGTGACGTTCGCTGGCAAGAAACTCTTCATGAACAAAATGAAGGGGGATATCGTCGAGTTGGAGGAAAAGTTTGCTTCCGTGTTGAACGACACAACTGGATCCATAGAAGAGTTGGAGTCTGTGATTGAAGGGATAGTGGCCTCACTTGGCGAGATGCAGACAGCTCAAGCACAGAAGGATATCGACCTTGCCTGGCAAGCTCTCCACATGGCTGGAGCTGCTGCTTGTCGAGGTAGTGCTGCTAATGGTGGCAAGGGAGAGTGGTCAAACTCTGTTATCCCCAAAGAAAACGGAAAGAAATGCGACGACCAATGCCAGCTGACTGACCGACCATACTGTAGAGCTGAGGTGGCAGTTTCTGGTTACCCTGGACGAGCAACAGACTACACCCAGTCCGTGGGA
Organism: Bolinopsis microptera; assembly: GCF_026151205.1. Taxonomy (NCBI): domain Eukaryota; kingdom Metazoa; phylum Ctenophora; class Tentaculata; order Lobata; family Bolinopsidae; genus Bolinopsis; species Bolinopsis microptera. The sequence continues at coordinate 16,661,522 of NC_087079.1, forward strand.
TACTTCTACAACTACGAGTGTGATGGAGGCTGGAACGTTGATGTCAACCATAACGAGGTAGCAGCTGAGGATGGTGATATATTGACTGCGGACTCAACTTACTACCGATTCTGCTGTTGTGCAAGGAGTTAGATATCTGGTTATCAGATTGTTGACGCGAAAAATTTGTAGACTCTAAAATTTGCAATGGAATGTTTTAATTGATTTTTGATCGCAATGTTTAACCAAGTGTGGTTATTTGTTCGAACGAATTTAATGTCAATTTATCAATACTAAAAATGTTTGGTGTAAAAAATGGAATATAACAAGTATTACGCAAAAACTTAATATAATGGTGAGGTAATATAAACACCTTCCAATTTATAATCTTTAAAAAAAGTTTAATAAAAAATTACCAATTGGACAATACATGCACTTAACAGCATCCAGGTCACGAATACAGCCCGCAGCAGGGTTACCAGACGCCGGGTTCTGACAACTTAACATACTAGAACAAATAAAAAGTAACAAAAGCGTTAAAATATATTATATGTGCCAAGGTTTAAGGTTTACCTGTAATTACTAGTAAAACTTTTAAAACTTAAACTTAAAAAAGGTAAACCTCAACTGTTGAAAAAGACTATCCACACCTAGGACCTGAAACATGGCACAGGTACTCCTTGTCCTTGGTTGATATCCAAAATCGTTACATAACAGAACCTTTTTTAAGTTTAAGTTTAAATTTACTAGTAATTACGGGTAAACCTTAAACTTAGCGTGCAATATTTCAGGGACACAAGGTCAAATTTTGATGCGGTTTTTCCTACTTGTTTGTCTTCAGTAGCTCTGTATGTTATGTACATATAAATTTATATTCATATGTTATGTACATGTAAAAATGATTTTTACCCCCTGCCCCCCCCCCCCCCCCCCTCTGGCCTTTCATGTCTTCTTATTAGTGTAAGATATCCTTGTTATATGTTGTACTTGTTAAATTTAGGATAAATCACAAACGAATAAGAAGTCAAATAACGTAGTAGTTCGCTGTTTATTAGTCTCATGATTGAAATACTGATAGTTGGATGATATCCGGTTGGAAGAGACAAGGACAAGTGAAACAAGGATGTTAGGAGTCTCTTCCAACCGGATATTATCCAACTATCAGAATAAGAAGTGGAGTAACAATACCTTGCAAATCGGGGATGCAGACAGTAGAGAGATGAAGGAGGGTGAAGACGGGGATGTCAAGTGGAGAAGACACTCTGATGTAACCCCACCCCTCCAGTCCTGTATCCGTGTAAACTCTCACAATACCCTGAAATATAACATGTTTTAATATATCAATATAGCATCTTACTTATAATTCAGAGAATTCTTTTTGTTTGTACAATGTACAATGTTTGTACGACCGCCCACGTGCAAATTAGGCGAGAAATAGGAAGTTACATAGTAACCATGGTAACGAGGGTTATTACACGCATGTGCATGTGCAATGATTGTTTTAACGTCATTTTGATCGGTTTTGTTGATATTACGTTGTGTTTAGTGCGAGCAATATTTTAATCGGCTGTATCTTCGGTTGTGTAGCTGTGTAGGATATTTTTTTACGCGATTTAAACTTACTAACAAAAAATTCTATTAGCTTCCTCCCTGTGACCACGGGTTTTCTAGAACTGTATAATCTAGATCTATAAAACAGAGTACAGTGTACGAGTTACCGGAACTCCATGATGGAGCCTCTTGTATATATCCGGTACTGACTGAAGTTGGAATTCAGAAGTTGGAATTCAGAAGTTGGAATTCAGAAGTGCAGAGCGAAATACCTATTATTGACTATTACCTTATCACCAATTAGGCTGAATTAGTAATTTGATTCGTATAGTTAAAGATATTTGGTCAGTGCTACAGACATACTGGTATAATGCGGATTTAATTGACATTTAATTAACATTCAATTAACATGATTTGCAGATAACAGAGCAGGGTGGATAACAGTATGTAATTTAAAGACTAACGTACAACATTGCCAGAATATTAGTATTATCCATTAGCAGATGTAATTAAAACTACTTAAAACTACTCAAGATTGCATATTATCATCAGGCATGCTAGCTATGGTATGATAACTATGTAGTGAGTAAGCACGTGTGACGTGGTCCACCTGCAGAATTAGAAGTAATTCTCTGTACATTCTAAGCCTCATATTTGCCATCAATACAATCACTATAATAAGCCACAGTAGCTTTAATATTATTCGTAGCCCCAATCAAGATGAAGATCTACTTTGTCCCTCACAATGAAGATCATCCAGTCTGACTAATGCTGTCACGTGACCTAACCGACGAATTTGATAGGCTAGATCTCAGCGTTGCGACAAATAAGTGGCGTATCATTGGTCCAAAAGGTGTCAATCACCATCACCACTCAACAGAACTTCTGTAAGAGAGTACTATAGTGGTTGTAGCTTAGTAGTCTAGCAAATCATGATTACTACTGAGGTCCTCCTGTCAGACTCGCAAGGTTTGTTTGTTGTCTTGTGCACGTGGGCTGCACGTGTTGTGCACGTGGGCTGCACGTGGGCTGCACGTGTTGTGCACGTGGGCTGCACGTGGGCTGTTTGTCTTGTGCACGTGGGCTGCACGTGGGCTGTTTGTCTTGTGCACGTGGGCTGCACGTGGGCTGCACGTGGGCTGTTCGTCTTGTGCACGTGGGCTGCACGTGGGCTGTGAAGTCTGGGTCACGTGAAAATACAAATGTCACGTGTTAGCCTAACCCTGCTGAGTACTGAGTGAACCTGAACTTTAGGGTAATTTCTTGCTTGGACGGCTATATATTGCGTCGTCATTGTCTAGCTTTCGAATTTAGCTCCTTCATATGTGAGTACTCAGTATATCATGAGTATTGCGAGTTTTGGTGAAGAATGGAATTTTCAATCAAATTCCAAGCTTAGCATTCCATAAATTGCTCAAAAACGGCTATTTAACAGACAAATGATAATGTTGGTGGCAGGTGTGATGTTAGACTCTGCTAGATAAACGGCACCTATACTCGGGTGGTGAATAGCGAATAAACAAAGTTGTTGAGCTAACTTGGCTAAAAGCGAAATTTGCTTTGATGATGCCATCATGCACCTGGCGTCATATTTAGTGCGATTATCCGTTGCTAGATTGTCCAACTTATATTAGGCCTTATCGCCGTTTTTTGTGACCTTAACCACAGTCTTGGTTACTCATACTGGTGCAGTGTTGATGCTTTTCAGGCAATACTTTCTCGCAGTTGGAAGTTTTTAAATAGCTTATTCGGAAAAATGCTAAATAAAGACCTGTACATTTAAATCAAACAGCGGTCAGCCAAGCTTTATCTCCATACATTAGCCCAGACAACCGACCGTTCTATTATCCGTGTCGGCCGTCGGGTTAATAGATAAAATAAAATAAATAAAACCAGTCATTCACATATTGTTTTCCTGATCAGTTGGCCGATTTAACATTGCAGATTTAACTCGGTCGTGGGCTAGGAGAATGAATATTCCAGAGGATAGCCCAAATAGAAGCAATTTTATGTTTTACCGATGGTATGCAAAGAAGTTTTAAAATTTGTTTAAATGATCCTAAGCAAAATGTTGGTTACTTGTGCAGTGGTGATAACTTTGCAATTTACTAAAATGAGAGATATGTTTGCAGTGAAAATTGAAAAAAAGAATTCGAACATTTCTTTTTTTTCCGTTGAAGCATTGAGGCCCAGTGTTAAATTTTGCTCCATGATCGAAAGCACACGAATCAGTCAATCTCAAGATATGCTATATAATATAATATATAACTTATATATTACCAATAAGGTTCAGATGGTGTCAAAATATTGCAATAAAACGTCGTAAACCACTATAAATAGACTATTGAATTGGATGAAATGACTACAACAACTGACTGCAGTAGCAGTTCCGATAGTTATTAGTTACAACTCTGTTGCTCGCTCATTTGTCCGAGCGTTTAAATGCCGAATATTTCTGTTTCTACAGAAATTGTAGCTCAATTCTATTTGTTCTCCGGTTTTATTGTGCAGGATTTCCCGAATTCAGGTAAAAATTATAAAAATATAGAAGTCTCCTACAAACGTTTATTATTAATAAACGTTTGTAGAGACTACTATATTTTAAAAATTGTGTATATTAATATGAGCAACCAAATTTTGATATAGCAGAGTAAGGTTATTGCTTGTTATCTTGTGTAAGGTCTACGAATTTGCCAGACATTCTTTTGTCGGGCTATTAAATAAAACCAGTAATTAATGAATAGTTTTCCTGATCAGCTCGATAATCTTAAATAGCTGATCTACCTCGCTTGTGAGTTATTTCGGGTAGCCTTAATGTTTTTAATAAAACCTTTCTTAGGTGAGCAGTGAGCAGTGAGCAGTTATTATTAAGTAAGCTATTATTAGTCTATTATTTCCCTTAACACTAATGATAAAGAACAACCGATAGCCAATTTAAATGCGGCCTCGCTTTGAGTTAGGCAAAATTCGATTGAACTTCCAGACCGGCTTAAAATTAACCCGGATTAATTACCATCCCGGTTATCAAACGTATCGATTAATCACTGATGATAGGGCGAAGTAACTATCCTTGTTATCGGGATTTAATTTTGAGCTGTGCGTAGCAATAAGTGCCTTTAGTCTAGTCGTGCTTGTGTACACAGTACATGGTAGACGGAAAGGATTTGACTTAAAGCTACCCGGACGCAGTAGCAGCTCTGTCAGGTCTACTTGTCAGGTCTACTTGAGCGTTTAGGGCGCCCAATTTCGAGTTCTAATGAGCGGCAGTATTTTGGAATTTATATATTATGCTCACGACTATCAAGCAATTTTCATACATCGTTTGAGGTTCTCTAAATATGTAGACCACTACGGTAAATTGTACTAATTCCTTTTGTTTTGTAGCTTTGCTAGACCATGAGACGGTTTATTGAGGAGCTTGTGGGGAGGAGGAACGGAAAAAAAAGATGAACTGTACATGAACAACAGGTATGTTCTCGATGATATGGTGTGATAGATTACAGTATAACATGCTTACCAATAACTTGCACTGATATGAAAATTATAAATTACAAGTCTCACTTAAGTTGGTGAGCGCAATTACAGGGACTAAAACAAGCAAGGTTGACCCCAACTTGGCTAAACATAGGTACACGGTTGTTTAGAAATAGAATGATATGCTGCTCTAAAATTGGGCTCGCCTACTTAAGCAAACCCTCGTGTGAGACCCTCGTGTGAGACCCTCGTAATTTATGATCAGTTATCTTAGTAAAAGGCCAATGAGTGCCTTTTTTAGTTTTCACCAGTCATTTGCTTTATTTCACTTTGACTGTCGAGAGCCGTGATGCTCCCTACTAAACATTACAATGTTAAAAACTCATGCTCGGCCTTCTGAACTATTCAGCAAACTTTTGGTGGTCACACCAAAATTGACATCACTACTGTATGACGTCACTACTTAGCTGTATGACGTCACTACTTAGCTGTATGACGTCACTACTTAGCTGTATGACGTCACTACTTAGCTGCATAACGTAACTACTCTATGACGTCACTACTGCATAACGTCACTACTGTATGACGTCACTACTAAGCGTTATTTTTGAAAGCAGGAGCGCATTTTGCGAGAAATATGAGAGGAATCATTCATGTAATAAATAAATAAACTAAAAAAGCCGAATAAAAGAGATAAATAACATTACCTCTCCTACGTTAGATCCCGTCAGAGACAAGCTATTGTTAGTTCCTACGCTGTCAACAGAAATAACATCCAGTCTGAAAATATGATATTTTCAAATTAATTTCCTGGGCATAATATAACAACTTGCTGTACTACTGGTTCTAAACGATAAAATAACAAAATTTAGATAAATACACGATGACAGCATTGTAACCATATTAATTAAATAAAAACAGCTGATTAAATTAATAGTCCTTATTAAGATTCAAAGGTGTCCTTTGGTTTCTATGCCGATGCACAGAAACGCGCGTGCACTACCGTCGCAAAGTTATTTTACTTGCAATTTCGACGACAACAATTTGCGTGGAGTGAAACGCAGATGACAGGCTTTCTAGTCATACTATAAAATTATTATATTATTTAATATTATTGATTGTCATAAAATCATGTTATTACATAATGATTAATTAATGTAATGCAAATTGGTCGTCACCATCGTCAATCCTCATGGAACGGGCGAATGTTTTGTTACTGTATATTAGACATTTTGTTCTAATCCATCGGCGTGGCTTTGTACTATAGCACACCTATAGTTAATCTAGTTCTTTCTATCCGGAGAATTGTCACTCTGTATCGTAGACTCTTCTAAAGAGAAGATCAATCAGATGGTCGTGGAACACTCTGTATTGCTCCAGCTCCCGAATGCCGAAGGAGTAACATTTTGATAGGCATTATTTTAAATGGATATTTTTAATGGCATTTTTATAGCTGCAAACCCTTCAGAATAGTTATTTTAAACGTACGTTTTTTAATGACATTTTGATGTTTTTAATAAAAACATCAAAATGTCATTAAAAAATATCCGTTTAAAATAATAATTTATTTTTGTACGACATTTTTTGCATCTAGCTCCGACGAAATTGTTAGGGTTTTGCTGATCATCGATTTGATAATTACGAGGTTAAAGACAGCAGACCACTAAAATTGGTTGTTGGAAATCTGAGCGTAAGTTTATAATGTCATGTCTATTGTCTAAATCAATTATCAAACCGCTGGTCATGGTCCCTCTTCAATATAATAAGATTTACATAATATAAATAATTTCAATTTTTCTTTTTGGTAATTGTTACCTGTTCAACGTATAAAAGTAGGACGTTTTGGATAGACTATCAAACTGGCGTCCCAAGTCATCCTTAGTCTTTACCACGAAAGAGGCGGTAAGACCCATGGGTAAAGTGTAGTAGGGATACTCCGATGAGCGCTTAATTCCTGAAGGAGCAGTAGATTCCTCGAGTAGTAGCGCGAAGGGCGTCTTGACCTGTGGAATGTTGAATGGGTCATAATAAAATTGAGCTTGGAAATATAATGCCCGTTAAAATAAGACGATTGGGAATTGCGCCATGATGGCAATAGGATAAATTGTTCTGTTAACACGTGACACAATTAATATATTTTTCCGGACCCAATGTCATTATGTTCTCACAGCCGTGTTGGGTTAGCCGAAATGAATTTTACAAATGTTTGTATACATTTTTCCCACTCCAGCTGCAGTAGGATAGTGTTATTGGCATTTTCCTAACTTTCGTTAGATTATGTTGTTTCATCGTAGATAGTTTGGTTGAACCTTACGAGACATATTTAAAAGGTACGATAGTCAGTGGTTTTCCGAAGAAAAAAAACACCATATTTTCGGACATTATTTTCCCTAAATTATTTTCTTTAATTATGACTTTATGGATCTACTATCTGGAGTCGATTTACTTATATCAATATAGTAAGTTATAAATACTAGAGCAGGAACCCGTATAACCCTAAAATGGTGTCAAGACTCAGTCAAGAGACTAAAATAATTATTACCTATTTAATTCGCGTTTTTGACACCACTTGGGGGTCCAAATTTTGGGCTCTAAAACTCTTATTCCTTGGCCAATTTTTTATTTTTTCATGCTGATTTGGAGGCCATCACAGCGAGCTCGTTACCTCAACGATGCAAAATTCATAGACCTCTAGAACTCTTGAAGGACAGAATTATCTTTTATGTCAAGGATTTAGAGTAGTGAGGTGCGTCTAGCAGACTGGGCCAACAATTCTCCCACTTCAATAATTCAAGGTACCAAGTTGCCTTCGCAAATCAGCTCTAAGCCATCAAATTTTATACAATGAGTCCCATGTCCAGGAACATAGCTTGTAACATATTTTAATGAGTGCGCACCATTTTCATTAGTTTAGCATTATATTAAGATGTGTCCCTCGTCCAATGCTGAGACCCAGAGCCGGCCACCTTTGGTAAAACCTTCATCCCTTAAATTAGCAAGTATATTAAATGTGCTGACCATGAGGCCGATGTCAAATGGGCTCAGTTTATAATAAATATAAAGCATTTGACCCAGTCAAAAAAGTTTCAGTTGTATATCTTTTACGGTTTTTGCAGAAAGTCGAATTAAAGTTGATGCCGTGGTGTCAGTAAAATGGCACGGATCCATCCATCCATCCATATATATCGTCTCGCTTTATATATATAGTAAGATGATTCATGACGGTTGGACACGTTCCATTAGAAGTCAGCAAGCTCTGCTACTATTTCATTTGCCACGGCGGTGAAATTTCGGGAGTGGTGGAGGATCATAACAAACACCAGCGGTCTCCCATTCCGTCTGGAGGATTGGAAGTGAAGTTACAACTAACTTTCGAGCTTGTATTGCGAAGGGGAGGCCTGCCTTCCGAGATCGCATTACAAAGGGGAACCCTCGAGTCCAAAATCGTATATCGAAGGGGTAGGTGCGAACTTCGAAAACCGAAAAAAATATTTTCGGCTCATAATGACCAGGGTAGCATGAAACACATGAGCAAAAGTAGTTTCCAAGAAAACTTTGAAAATTCATGACTTGGTTATGACATGATGGTAACCAGATCATATGACTGCATTTTCTGGAATAGGAAGTCTCGAGCATTCTCTAGGGAGGCCGTGGGTCCATTCATTTCGTCTAGTAGACAGAAGAGTACCATGTCAGGAATTGGAATAGTTGTTGTTGATGATGGCAACTGATAATACTCAACCAAAAACGAACGACTTATATACCACATTTAAATCGTAATCATTTATTTCATTGAGCAATATACTACGATACAATCAATGCTATTCGTAACTAATTATATCCGAGAGACCACATTCGAATCGTAATCAATAGTTTGATCCAGCAATTTACTGTCGGACTATCTGGATACTGCCCGGTGGAAGTCAATCCTCCAGGTCAAGTTTCTAGATAATTTCAGGATTAAAAACCTGAATATGATCGTACGGAAGGTCACAATAAATCCTCCGAAAGATTAATAGCACCCAGCAACAGCAGTGAGCGGCAGTCTGATGAATTACCTGTATGTTCATTGTTCAGTAGAATAGTCTGATGAATTACCTGTATGTTCAGAAGAATAGTCTGATTGACGTTGTGGTCCTCCAGTATATCTATCTTTAGAACCGCTACACCTAGTTTATCTGCATGCGCCGCTCCATCTGAAGGGAGGTATAGTGTTAGGAAGCAGGGACAAAAGGATTTCGCGATTATTTTGGCCAATTTTTACCCCCCCCCCCCGATACCACTATACATCAAATTTGTCGCAAATAATGGGAAAAATCGCGATTCCGTACATGCCGCGATTTCCTTTTGTCCCTGTTAGAAAGGGGACGCCTTTTGTAATGCTTACATTTTAAAAACTCTCAACTTAATCAAGTGATCAGTTAACTTGGCTGCTTACAGTCGCGTAATCAAACAAATGTGAGGGCGTGTGTCGTGTGACACGTTATTGCTTTATTGGTATTAGGGTTGGAGAGGTGAATTATTTAGAGGATTTAATTATCAAATTCTTCAATTTAAAAGAACTTTCTCAAATTATTTGCTGTATAATTATAGTAGCAACTAAATTATTTAAACACGTTAGCAGTTTGCTTAACTCGTCGATGTTACTTAACGAGTTTAAAAGCATCAGGTAAGTTTTACTTCTTCAGAAAACGTCATATGATCAACTTCCACAATCCATCGCTTCGGCCCCACTAAGCCTAAACAATAAACACAGAGGACAATTAATTGTTATTATTGTGCTAATACTTAAGTTTTAACATTAATACAATCACGCCATTCGTAACACTGTAAGCTTCACAGCTGACATAATCTCTGATGGTCTGATGAATGATTCATATAATGATGACTATAACACCACCTCCCTGGCGGCATCAACTGAGACAATTTAATTTCCTGGATCATAGAGAATTATATTGTATAATAATGATAAAGTAACACATTCAGCCTTGCTTGCTAACACAATATCTAATTGTCTGACAGCACACGACATCATACAACCTCGTGTATCAGACCACTTAATTTCTGTTTCGTGTCTCAAATCTGCGCTCAACAGCCACCAATACCACATCCTAAGATTCGTACTATTTCCGGAGTATTTTATGATGGCGGAGTCTTCCAAGCGGACAGCGGGGTTGAAAACCTCCTCTTTGCCACATATCAATCCTATTGCCAGTTACGACAGACGAGCTTCTTCAGCTTCGCTACTCAAAGCAAGAGGCAGGTAGGAAAGCTGATGATAGGTACTTAAGGTACTATAGGCACTATATAGAGTTGTATGTACCCTGCATCTATTTCAATTGGGGTCTCCCGAAATTATTATAACCATGTTTACAACTTTATCATTGTAAAATGAATTTGGAAATTTGTTTTGAAACACGGTCATTTTTTTCAGTAAATCGCGATCTAAATTCACATACACTAAACACACTGACCAACCATCTGCTTCACTTAATTTGGGATGAATGTTTTTAAATGAGATTAAAAGTAGATCCCATGACCCATTCAACACTTTCAGAAAAAGCCACAAAAATTTCCATGGTCCATCCAATCGAAACCAACCTCCCCCTCCCCTGCTCCCTTAATGAAAATCTAAGTGCATCCCAAAAAGTTAAACGCTTAAATTTGATAAACTTTGGTAACGCCTGTCTAGCTTTTTGGTAAACTAGTTAATTATAGTGTTTCCCAACTGTTGTCACAGTCCAAAGCGTGTTAGATCATCTTTCAACCTGGTCTAGAAGACTATGCTCTTTAGAATGCATTTGAAATTGTACCGTTAACATTTGACAGATTATTCAAATTTGTTGAAATCTATCGACAAAATTTAATGAATATTAGTTTGAGAAGAAATCGCATATAAGTTAAAAGAACTAGTTTTTTTAGTTTGTCAGTGATTTCTTAAGAATAGGTCAGATAAAGATACGTTCAGAGCGCTCCACATATAATTGACGCACCTTTATTAACAAAACCACTCATCACAGACACAAATAAAACTGTCTTATATTATTTGTGACGCAGCAGTCCTACATATCGTGCTTTCAATGAACACTGCAGTGATACCGAGTTTTGAACCTATTTCCGCTAGCCGCCTTCATTTTACAGCTATCCTATTTATTTCACAGCTGCCACATTTTAATGCGCTTCTAGTGCATTAAACTCCAGCCTACTGCACCACCAGCACCACATTTAATGGCACCCTGACGTCACAATGTGCTCCAAACCGGTGTAAAACTTTCCGTCTCAGCAAAATACCCACCATTTAGAATGTAGAAAATTTTACGGTACCACGTTGGAAGTGAGTTAAAGCCAGAGTAATTCATAAGACTGGATCAGTAACTGTGATATCAAGTTCAGGATCATTTATGTTCTTAAATTTCTATATGTATGAGTTTCGATTGCAATCGTTTCATCAGATAGTAATTCGCACGTGCAAGACGTTTTTGTAAAAATTGCCATGAATTGCCGAGTGCTAAGAGCACTATCTTGTTTCAGTTTAGCCGTGTACAATTTAAGTTTAACCTGCAAATCGGCATTATATTGACTGTAATTACAGTATGACGTTGCTAAGTAACTCTTTTGAAGGTGATACTAAATTCTGATTTGAGAAATTGGTTGAAAATTATAAAAGATTGCCGCGCCGGTTTGGTTAAATCTTTTTAAAGAATCAGCTATTCTCGTTTTTAAGTAGACGAATTTGTTTTAATATTAAAAGACTTCGTATGTCTGCGCGGACCGATGCGCCCTGAGTACGCACTCCGCGGCCCCTCCTTCTATGCATATTAGGGGTCGCATATTCCAATTCTTATGCGTACTAAATTTATCACATTTATAAGCTAACAGTAACAGTATTGGAATTTATGCCTCCTAGGATTTCCACTACAAAATCTGTAAGTCTAGGTAGGTATTCTAGTGTAAGTTATCCGTTTATCGCACGTGACAAGAGCGATCCTGGGATTTTAGCTTAACTTAACAGCCAAGAAACTACTCTAGGGGGGGGGGGGCAACGTTTTGTAGATTAAGGTAGATAAAAGTAGAATGTCATCCTTTTTTTTGCGAATTCTACTCTACTTTATTCTACGTTATCCTACTTTATTCTCCGTTGGCCCCCAAAGTTTTGTAGATTAAGGTAGATAAAAGAAGAATGTCATCCATTTTTTTGCGAATTCTACTCTACTTTATTCTACTTTATCCTACTTTATTCTACGTTGGCCCCCAAAATTTTTTAGATTAAGGTAGATAAAAGTAGAATGTTATCCATTTTTTTGCGCATTCTACTCTACTTTATTCTACTTTATTCTATGTTGGCCCCCAAAGTTTTGTAGATTAAGGTAGATAAAAGTAGAATGTCATCCATTTTTTTTGCGAATTCTACTCTACTTTATTCTACTTGCCCCCCCCCCCCCCCCCCTACTCTAGCTTGACAGGAAAAAATGCCAGCTTCGCGACAATGCGCTAGTGAGGGATGTTAATAATTCATGGTTAAGACTATGTAATGTTATGCAACTATTAATTCTGAGCTGAAATGGTGCAATAATTTAATAAATTTCTTCAAAATTCTCAATACTTTCGACATGCCATATATTATTATTATATAAGCTCTGGGTTGCAGTTGGTCACCAAAATGTCGATGAAATTTCACACGATATTTTTGCTCAAAGATATCAGGATATAATAGGTCACTTGATCTGATCTTATGATACCCCGGCCCTCTCTACTTATTTTGTAGACTTTTTAAATCCTACTACATCTGAACTTCAACATGCTGATTTACGTAGTTTGCACGATTACATTATTTTGACTCATACATAAGTGATCCCAATAGCATAGTAATAGCTAATGGTATCATCTCTATACTTAATGAGAATTTTGCGTGGAAATGTCGTGATTCTTGCAGCATTGTGATACTATTCATTATAACCAGATGATATATGCTAAACTCATTGCCATTAATATTATTGTCGATCATTTTCTTGGCTCGACTTTCAAAATCCATAATTTCAGTTTCGGTGTTCTTCTTTAAGCACGGATTTTACCCTTACCCCAAAATTCCAGACTGTTCCCAAGGACTACCACTTACTTACTTACTTTGATATGAATGAGGTTTAGCCAAAAGAGTCAGGGTCATAGTGAGAGTGATATATCACAATGATTATCAATGAATAAACTCAGCGAACTATTGTTAACAATAGGTGATGCAGTTGTAACGATTTAATTAGCACGGTGATAACTGATAAGCCTCAACAGCTGAGTGATACCTAATTTAGGTATCACTCAGCTGGTTGGCCTCATAATCAACGTAGACATGATGAATTTATTCATTAAATTAAAATTTGATAATCTCCATTGCATCGCCGAGAAGAACCTTGTTCGCAGAATTGTTATTTTTGCTGACGTAGATATTTGACGTAGTTAATGTTAAGATGCTAAAAACCCATTGTTTCATGAAATTGTATTTATTCTGAAACAATGTTAAAGGCCAATTAATCTTAACAGCGGATATGGTAACCAAATCAATTAGTATAAGTAGGACTGTAATTATGACTATAATTACATAAATGTAAGCATGTCATTGATAATACAGGTCAGATTATTCTTTAGACTGTAGCTAATGATCTCAAATCGATGCTAGATTCAACTACGTCACTAAATTATAAATTAGAGGGGCGTACGAGGGGTCAGGGTCCAGGTTAAATAGAAGAAAAGGGGGGAGGTGGAGCAGGACGTTGTGGACGGGACAACATCAGTATTCAGTATGTTACCAAGACCCATCAAGATTGGGGTTCGAACAGATGATACACGGCTCTTTGATCTGATAACACGATTAATGTCATTAAAAGCGAGATTATGTGGACTGGTCACCTGACAGTGAAGCCTCCTGCAATTATGCCTTATAGACATAACGTGACCCGTACTTTATGGGTATCGAATCTTAATTTAGTCACAAGAGCCAAGACCGCGTTTATTTTGCCCAGATCACAAAGCCCCTCCAGTGGGGACATGAGATGCTCTGGCTGATCTCGCGATGGTTTCCGATAACAAGGACTATACATTTTGAGTTTTAACGTCTACGTTCTAATTTTGGTAGTTGCGAAATTATTGGGTGTCTCCGCTTTGAGATTACTTTTTAGTAACATACCATTGCACTTAGGTTCTTCTTGATGATGTTTGACACTTCACACTTACATGCTTTAATGGTTGTACATTTGATGGGTGATAGTATTTTGGACACTTTATGACCGCAGACCGTATAACCCTGAGGCATTTAATCCAATTCTTTGCTACCCACGCATACGCTAAATACCATTACTCGGCAGAAAATGACACGGCAATTTGTTCTGGTTTTTTATTGACAAACATAGTAAAATGTTTTGCGGTCCCAGGCTCTGCTTTATTTCAAATTTTTGTAGTAATTAGTATAAACTATTTTTCCCACTCTTTGTCACTTTACAGTTATAAAGTTTACGAGTTTTTGTTCCGCATCATAATTTGACACTGTGACTATGTAGTCAACAATTAAATGTGGAATTTGGCTTTCCCTGTTGTTACTAATTTGAGCAGAACATTGACATTTAACATTTCCTTAATTCCCAAACATTTGTGTGCTAACAATTTGAGCGGGAGATTTGGACTTGTTTATTTGCCATTAATTTAATTAATTAATGAATAAATGCGAAAAAATTGGACGAGACTGCCGCCAAATTTTTGGGAACCAAGGCAATACGAATTTAATGTGACGAATGCCAATAGTACAGTGGCTCACTACAATTCATGCTAAGCCTAAACTAGTGTATGTAATATTTATATTACCAGTTCGATGAGGGTGCATCTCACTAATTATAATGGAACTTTGGGTTTCAGGTCACACTTTTGATAATTACTTACATGTGTTATTCTGTGTCGGTGTCACTATTATATCTGTGTCGGTGTCACTATTATATCTGTGTCGGTGTCACTATTATATCTGTGTCGGTGTCACTATTATATCTGTGTCGGTGTCACTATTATATCTGTGTCGGTGTCACTATTATATCTGTGTCGGTGTCACTATTATATCTGTGTCGGTGTCACTATTATATCTGTGTCGGTGTCACTATTATATCTGTGTCGGTGTCACTATTATATCTGTGTCGGTGTCACTATTATATCTGTGTCGGTGTCACTATTATATTCTGTGTCGGTGTCACTATTATATCTGTGTCGGTGTCACTATTATATTCTGTGTCGGTGTCACTATTATATCTGTGTTCACATTTTTGTCACCACTTCAATTTGGATACTCTGTAGTCTGTTGATACTTGATATAGCATTGTTGACTATTCAGAGGACATTGTAGTCGAGTCACGTGTAGCTATATGAAACAACTAAAATAATTGAGTCGATAGACCACATATTCCATAAGGTACATATTATGAACTGAATAAAATTTGAATAGACACTGACAACGACATTAAAGGGCTTGAAATTCGAAATTATTTGAAGCGAATTAAATCAAATAGTCTTCATCAGAGTAAGAAACATCCGGTAATTCGGTTATCTGTCGATGAACCGGGTATCAGTTGGCGCTGGGTTCGGGTACAATTGGGCATAGCCGGGGCAATCTGCCAACGCACGGTTGGGACACCGACAGATTACCGAATTACCTGACCATCTCACTTGTCGTCTAATGTCAATTCAGAGGGCTCACCTTTCTGTATAACGTGTATATATAGCCTCTCTCGTGTAAAGAAACATCAAAGTATGGTCTTTGTCAAGATTGGTGGATGACCAGTCGGTAAACTGTCACCATTAAAACAGTAAATTTGACAAAATACGAGGTTCTGGTATTAACCTTGCCTTTGAAGTGTGTTTCAAGACACCTAATTTTGCCACCCAGGCATGCGCCGAGACGACAGCAGAATTTGGTTTGAGATGATTGCAGCTTATTGTTATGAATCATTCGTAGCCTTCGATATTATACTTTCCAGCATGTTCGATGATAGTGGCACTTCCTAATACAATACAAATACAATAATCAGCCATCGGGCAGCTCTAATTTTATTAAATGGTATTGGTTGTACTTGTATCATTCATTTTTGTTGATACTTGACTCTGCTCTGTTACTTTTTTCTTGATTCGACAACTGTTCCTGTTATTAGTCTACGGAGATTTTAAAGATAAATCACAGCAATGTTTAACTCGAAATTTAATTTTCCAAGTACTTAATTGGTTTCGCTGATCAATTCCTAGCTAGTGTCACGATGGAGCTGAAAATCCTGGATGACACCATCGATCCTTTAGGGGTGTTTCTAGAAACGAATTCACATAAATTACCACGGTAAGAATCTGACTAGGACCTGGTCTGTTTGATTAGATCCACCGTCTTCATGGTTCAATCCAACCAATATTTTACAGCTAACTAAAAAACAGATGGACTCCAGATCCACATATAAAACAAACTAGCTTTTGCTTTTCACAATTAATACAGACCTGTATGGACAGTGATGACCCCATCTCCTTGAAGTAGGGAGTAATGCACGGTGTGAGAGTGGTCCTTGTTAGTCCTGATGTTGTAGACTGAACCTGGTCCTAAAATCAGGTCTGGAATGTCTGGGCCAGCTGGGGCGACCAGCACCGCTTTTCTTATCACCTGACGAAATTAAAAGGGATTCGTCAAATTTTAGATTTCACTGATCACTCAGCTTAGGTTTCGGTAGGAGGGCAATAGAATGCAAACCGAATCTATCAAATTCGACGTTTACATGAAGAAAAAAAAAACTCACTTGAATTGAGATAGAATCAGAAAGTGCAATGACGTCTCCGTTAGAATCAGTGTACGTTGCGGTGGCGCTGATAACAGTTATCCCTTGCTCCAACCCTTTAGCCGAAACAGCAAACTGTTTCTCGTCTTCTACCGTGTACCCCGACTGGAATTAAGATAGAAATTTAGGATTATTACGACCTTTATTGGAAGAAAAAACTAACTGAAAATTTCTTACAGATTATTTTTCTTTCGACCAATTTTTTAATTTACATTTCTAATTCTGGTTATTAAATGAGGGAATGATCATGTTTCTTTTCAGGGTACACAGCCTCCGACTGGATAGCAGATCAGACAGAGGAAGTTTCAACAGGCAGACGAGCTCTCAGAGTACGTTTAGTGTACAGAGCTTATCTAGTATTGGTAAGTAAGATAACACAGAATTTTGTGGTTTTAATATGTAAAAGAATGATAATGAAACCAATAAATACAGGGAATTTTCTGGACAGAAAAAAAAAACAAACAATGCATAATTGAAATTTGCTTGGTGATCTAAAATCTTATAAAATGTCGAAAATCTTACAAAATAACGTCAACGATAACTCAATGCCCTGCAATCATCTGATTCACGAAATTTTTGTTTAAAAGTTCAAATCGCTGCATTCCATTTAAGTCTGACACACAGTCATGGTGCGGAGAATTAAAACCACATTGCGACTTGGTCTGTGTTTCGTTCTCGAATAACTCGACCATTGAGATCGTTGTCCGACATTCCTTTTCTTGCTGAAGATGATGCTGGGAATTGCTGAGTAAATTACTTATGAAATCGTTAATTACTGGAACAACCTCTCGCTTAGTTGTTTTTTGCTTCAGATTCTCGTTTGTGGCCGTTCTGAGTATCATCAAGTTCTCTGCAATCTTATGACCCAATTCATTGATGGGATCAATGGAAGGTGCGGATGGTGAAATTGAAAGCATAGATCGTGTTTGGGCAATCATTAGTTGACTGTCATTTCCTTCAAGCTCGCTAGCATTTTCTTCTGCGACTGACGATATCGAGCTAGGTAGAAAAGTAGGAATAAGAGGAGGCAAGATTTTCCCTGATAATACCGATTTTGTCAAAGCTTTGTTATCAGCTGCCATCAATTCAAGACTATCAGTCGGAGCAATATGTGAAAGTGTAGGTTCATTTGAGTCATATCGTGACAAGTAACTTGAATTTGCCACGGTTTTCTCCATCAAAGTTAAAGGTGGTGGATACATACTCGGCAATTCACGTTCTTCAGGCGTGTTGACTACATGGACAGGTGGATAAAAGCAACTCACAGTTTCATACTGAAAGCAATAAACAGGATATCGGTAACGTTTGAAATCGGTAGAATATTTTGCAGGTTCCCTTTCAGATCGTGGTATAAGAGGTCTCATTTCAGCTTCAAGTTCAATGTCACAAAGATCTACACTACTGCTCTCCGATTTAGAATCGACGACGAATGCAGATAACGATATAACATCCGTTTTGAGCTCATCATATAGGTTTTGGTAGTGACTCGAAGACGAAAATGGATTCGACAACTTGACGTCTGGAATAACTGGATTGGGTACACTAAATCCACATCCCATCTTTAAGGCTTACAAAAGAACACGCGACGAATATATTATGAAAATGGGACAAGTTTTAGGTTCATATTCATCAGAGCTCCTTCATAAATTGAGTTGTAAATTTTAAGTAAGTAAATTTAAGTCGGTAAATTTTAAGTAAAAAGTGTAGACAATTTAAACCGATATAATATGCAGATTGCTTCGATAAGATTACTGAATATTATAGAAATGAAAATCTTGCCTATATCAGTTTATGAGGAACTGTTTGATATCCCGCGCGAATAGTAAACGCACGCTCGTGTAAACAATGCAAGAAGTAAACGAACATACCAGTCGGAAGCGATTGCGCGCAGCAACAATAGAATGATGATCGAATCATATACACGTGCTAATAAGATGCACGCGCGCAGCATTTTGGCGACTGGCGGGCGACATCTGAAATCAATGCCGAATTGCACTTTGCAGTGAACCGACAACCATAGTGACATAGTCATAGATTAGTCCATACTTCATCTAAGAATAAACGACTTCACTTAATAGGGGAACGAATTACAAGCGGAGCTCAGCAAATAGGAGTCGCACTAAAAGAGACAGGAGTTGCTTTTAAAGATTCAAGTAAGTTTAAATTCATAAACTGACACTAAGATGCAGATACAGTTAATTTCAAATCTTTGCGCCGATTAATAAGAAAATATTTGTAGTGTTTAGCTTGAGGTTGAAATGCACTGTTTCAGGTGCTAGGCGACTATCAGAGAGTAAAAAGATCATTGGAAATGGCATTGGTTGCATCCGACAAATTTCAGAGGACAAGGTAATCTTAGAATAAAATCACACAATTTAAATTTTTAGCTGTGGTAGTTTTTAGTTGTATTTATGGGGGGGGGGGGGGGGGGGGGCAACCATATTAAAGTATATTAAAATGTAGGATTTTTCCCGATTTTGACCCGGGGATATACTTTAATATACTTTAATATACCTACAATATACTTTAATATATCCCTATCTCCTTGGAGGCCTACATCAAAAATTGTTGCCCAAAATAAGCTTGAAATGCAATTCTTAATCGATTCCAAAAATTTCTTGAAAAAATATTGAAAACTGATGGAGTTATTTCAATTTTAATGAAGTCATTTTGGCTAGTATTCCGAACCGAGATATTATGTGCAATTTTCCCAATTTTGTTCATGGAGGTCTTTTTACTTAGTATCCACTACATTCAACAAACACTGAGTTATATCTTTCACATAGAATTAGTCTCATTAAAAAATATTGAAATTTTATCGAATTTGGGCAAAAGCGAATTTGGGCAAAAGCGTATGCCCAAATATGGGCATATTTTTTAAAGCTCATAGCTCAGCCAATTTTTGACCAATCTGGATGGAAATTCATGTACTAGTCCTAAAACAGGCTTATCTTGCGAATCTGAGTGAAAAATATAGTTCATCATGTAAATCTTAACGAAGAATATAAATCTTCTAATTGTAGGTATATTAAAGTATATTAAAATGTAGGATTTTTTCCGATTTTGACCCGGGGATATACTTTAATATACTTTAATATGGTTGGCCCCCCCCCCCCCCCCCCCCCCATTTATTGTTTGTTTCGATTTTTGTCACAATTTTAAACCTTGCTAATTAAGAGCCTGTTATGGCCAGATTAAGGACATGGCCGCTTTACACTAACATAATGACCACTGCTCGATTTAACCCAGCTTGCTGGTCTATGGCTCACTGCTCTCTGAGAGATAGAAGTGAAAATAAATGAGCGCTGAAGGAATGATGAATGACGCGCCGGGTTACCTGGGGTTCCCAGGCTATAATTGATAATGTTCATAAGCAATAGTGAATAGAGATTCGGCGGAATGACAGGCTGAGCGCCGCCCAGTAACGCACCGGGTAATTCTCGATTAGGTTCTAAAATCTAATCTCTGAAGCTTCTGTCCTCAACATTTGGAGACAATAACGACAAATAATCAAGATATTTCAGTACTGGTTCGGTGAGGTAGCTTGTACCGAAGCTCGGGCGTTTGTTGATACCAAGCCCATAAGACATTACCCAACAATTGAAGAGGAATATGATCCCAGATATCCTGGCGCTCATCTAGCACTGTGAGTTGTGTTTGTATAATTTTTGTATAATTTGTTTCTGTCAGTAAACACATTGACTACTAGAAGCCTTCGCGCCAATGTTGCCTGTCGGTCAGTTTTCTTGTTTGTATTTGTGATTCGGGTCCGTTTGCCGTATAATCATTCACATTTCACAGTTTTATTCTGTACGTAATTAAGGTACGTAGACTAAGAGTAAATTTGGTAGCTGTTTGGGTTTTGAGTGATATTATGGTACCGCTTTAGATTCGTACATTTTCATTGGTACTTCAGTATGAGGTAATACTTGGGAGAGCACGTGATAAAGTACATCCCATCATTTTACTTCGATAATTTTCATGTCAGTGACCAGCTGGCGCTGCTGTCAACGGTTAGGTGCAAATTTATGTCTATTAGAGTATAAGTTAAATCAGTGATTCATATTTCACGGGCGACAGAACAGGTGACATGCACACCCGAAATAGCTCAACCATTTCCTCGGTTTACTAAAGCAGCTCAATTTGATCATCTTCCGGTCACCTTGTGATAAAGACTGTTGAGCTGGATTTTATCTGAACTGGATGTCCACGTGAACACTATTCCAGTAACACTGGCGAATGTAAAGGGACTAAGCCCATCTGAACCTGAAAAATTGAAAAATTGTTAAACAGAAGCAACAATTTAACTGAGATGTGATGTTCATCGGCCATGAACCGGACAGCTTTACGCGCCACGGATATTTTTATTTCTGATCACAGATCAAGGAGTTAGACATGCGAACAATATCGCTTTAATAGCCAGTTAAATCATATAAGTACGAGATCCTATCGATGATAAGACTCTTTGTAATTAGCAAATGTTTACCAAACGCCACCACTGCACTCACCCCATACTGTGAGAGGAATCTCTGAACTCTCAATGATATAGGTACTCGGGGCTTGTATCTCGATACCTTTCAGCTTGATAACTTCCACCGATACTGCAGCCTGTAAAAGTGTGATATTTTTATTTTTTTTTTTTAATTTATTTTTTTGTTTGATATGTTTACAGGGTTGATCGTTTGATGGTATCATAAATCACGATTTAAAAAGTCTGGATAAAAGTAGAGTAAACATCTTCTATAAGGTTGACCTTGCTATAGATCACGTCACTGTCACTGCGAACTCCGATACACTTCCCCACAACTTCAACACTTCCTTCCACCACTCCTGCAGAATGGAGCCAGATATGTCAAATAGTTTCTTTTACTAACGTTATAATGATAAATATAACGTTAGTTATTTACTAAACTCACAATACTCTAAGTTATTAAATAAGCAGTGCTCCAGAATAAGGAGTACTCTAAAGTACCGGTTACAAGAGCTCGCTGGTTAATGGTGGCTGTGGTTGTGTTGAGAGAGGAGAATTCCAAAGAACTGTCATGTTGGGGACCTCCGCTGTATCGTAGCTATCATGGTAGAGAGACAAATGTTAAGATTGTACCGTATTTAGATTGTACAGAATATGCAATATTGAGAATAAATTGCCAAAAATTATTATTCAAAACGCTAATTTTTTCGTTTGTGGGACGACGATTAGAAAACATTTTACACTGTGTTGTATTTGAAAAAATACAGATGTGAGAGATTCAGAGGCATAAGCTCAAAATGTACGATGCGAACAAACTAGACGAAAAAACTAGACGAACAAACTAGACGAACAAACTAGACGAACAAACTAGACGAACAAACTAGACGAACAAAGTACAAACTGACCTGAAAGACGGCTCCCTCCACCAGAACAAGGGGAGAAGGAGAGAGAAGAAGAGGCGGGAAGACAGTGATAGAGAGAAGGTTAGAGTCTACGTTGGTACTGCCACTAACACTGAACTGCACTGTGGACGTACCCAGAGAGATACCCCTTACTCTGACAGTGGATTATTAAGTTTAGGATAGGAATCTGACTGTTGCGTTGCAAGAGGATTAAAATATTGTTAAATTGCTTTTGTTTGTGTCGTGCTATGATTGAAATCGTCTTGTAAGTTAGAAAATTAGCTAGTTTAAACTAAAACTCACTGGTACAAAGTGCAGAATTCATCACAAGAAGTCTGGTCCTCTGCCGAGTGTATCGAGATATGAGGATCTGGTGAGATCTGGTGCCGGAGATCAAGCTTAGGAAATACTGCCGATGATATCTTCCTGATAATACAATCAGCGTAAATAATTATGGAATTGTTCATGATTGGGGGACTGGTCCGTAGTACCAGCCAATGTTTACTCAAAAGTAATATATAATTGAAATAAGTTAAATATTCATCCCCGAGGGGCACGCAGATTATAAATGTGATGTTATCTATTAAAACTATTCGATTAAAATTTTATTGGTCGAGTCGACTGGCCCTGATCTGCAAACATATTTGATATTGGTAACTTTATGATGCTGCCTCACCGCAATTAGGTGTGTTATCAGTGAAGATATGCGCTATGTGGCAGTGAAATAAGGAATGTGCTGTTAGAATGGCAGGTGGTTAGAAATGTTGTCCTGATTCAGATTGTTTAATTTGAGCTGTATGAGTTTGGTTTTGAGTGATTATTGACTATGTTCTTTGTGATTTACGTAATCCAGGTAGGTTGTGGAGTAAAAATGGTGGCCATTCGTCGTTGCAGCCAGCACTTTGCAAGTCTAGTAGTACTTTTTTTGACGAATTCTTATATATGTTGATAGAAAATATACTGGATGGGCATGTAATGCGAGTGTTATGCTCTGAAATAGCGAGCATTGGGCCTTTATAAAAGATGCTAGATCTCAGGTCAGTCTGTGAGTAAATTGATAACCAGTCTAAGTTTTGTTCGTGTGTCGTTCCTTGTTTGGGTGTGATTATAACGGTAACAATCTAATTGTACCAAACACTAAAATATCCTGTCATTTTGTATCATTCATAATATGGATTAATAACATATACAGGGTGTTTCAAAAATAATGTCCTGATTTTAAAAAACAATAAAATTTTTGCTCCTTTATAAAAGTTTATTGTTTTTTAAAATCAGGACATTATTTTTGAAACACCCTGTAGTTTAATCCAAGTAAAGGTAACCTGTTGTTAGAGTCGATGACTGAGAGGCTGAGAAGAGCGGAGCTGTGTATCTCCAACTGAGATACGGTTCTTATCACCACTTCGGCTGGTCCGGTCACGTGAACGTTACATCTGAGGCGATGTTTCAGGCATGACTTCTTTTTGTTAGTTCAGTTCGTTTTCAATTTTAATCTTAATCTTAATTTTCAGTACGTTTTACCTAACAATATCATTTTTTAGCTAGCAGAATGGTTTTCAGAGGGCATTAATGAAATGTAATATGAGCTGGTCCCAAGTCCAGACGCCATTTTATTCTTTGTAATTTTCAATAACCCTGTCTAGTCATTGACTACTGATTTAGGTTTAGATAGTTATGGCTAAAAAGCAGTGATAAGAAAACGTTAAGTCGTAGTAAAGTTATTATTAAATCATATTAAAGTCATAATAAAAACGTCTTTAAGTGATAAGATGTAAACCGTGCGGCTTGTTGGGGTAAGCAGAGATCTTGCACGGTCAATGTGGTCACTCCTTGTAGATGCGGGGTCATCTGAAAATGTGATTCAACTAAATTGATTATGATTAATAGCCCAGCTATCTCCATTAAAATAGTTTTATCGTAAGTGGTAGACAGTATTTAACGCAATCTGAGGACAGCTTATAAAGCAGGAGAAATGCGGCAACATTTTTCTAAATTCCTCGTAAAACTATTATCTGAGAAACTCATCTGAGAAACTCACAAGAATGGGAGAAGAATCACCAGCAGACATGTTGACCACACCCGGACTGTTGACAGTGGAGGAGTAGGTCCCAGACCCTCCACTTACTGTTACCTCTCTGGAACCTAGGGGAAGATTTACAGGGTGTTACACTCTGATACATGGTGTTACAGGGTGTTACACTCTGATACATGGTGTTACAGTCTGATACATGGTATTACATGGTGTTACAGTCTGATACATGGTGTTACACTCTGATACATGGTGTTACAGGGTGTTACACTCTGATACATGGTGTTACAGGGTGTTACACTCTGATACATGGTGTTACAGGGTGTTACACTCTGATACATGGTGTTACAGGGTGTTACACTCTGATACATGGTGTTACATGGTGTTACACTCTGATACATGGTGATACAGGGTGTTACACTCTGATACAGGGTGAATGGTGATACAGGGTGTTACACTCTGATTCATGGTGTTACACTCTGATACATGGTGATACAGGGTGTTACACTCTGATACATGGTGTTACACTCTGATACATGGTGTTACAGGGTGTTACACTCTGATACATGGTGTTACAGGGTGTTACACTCTGATACATGGTGTTACATGGTGTTACACTCTGATACATGGTGATACAGGGTGTTACACTCTGATACAGGGTGAATGGTGATACAGGGTGTTACACTCTGATTCATGGTGTTACACTCTGATACAGGGTGAATGGTGATACAGGGTGTTACACTCTGATACATGGTGATACAGGGTGTTACACTCTGATACAGGGTGAATGGTGATACAGGGTGTTACACTCTGATACAGGGTGTTACACTCTGATACAGGGTGTTACACTCTGATACAGGGTGTTACACTCTGATACATGGTGTTACACTCTGATACATGGTGTTACACTCTGATACAGTGTGTTACAGGGTGTTACACTCTGATACATGGTGATACATGGTGTTACACTCTGATACATGGTGATACAGGGTGTTACACTCTGATACATGGTGATAAATGGTGTTACACTCTGATACATGGTGTTACATGGTTTTACACTCTGATACATGGTGATACATGGTGTTACACTCTGATACATGGTGTTACATGGTGTTACACTCTGATACATGGTGTTACATGGTGTTACACTCTGATACATGGTGTTACAGTCTGATACATGGTATTACATGGTGTTACAGTCTGATACATGGTGTTACACTCTGATACATGGTGTTACAGGGTGTTACACTCTGATACATGGTGTTACAGGGTGTTACACTCTGATACATGGTGTTACAGGGTGTTACACTCTGATACATGGTGTTACAGGGTGTTACACTCTGATACATGGTGTTACATGGTGTTACACTCTGATACATGGTGATACAGGGTGTTACACTCTGATACAGGGTGAATGGTGATACAGGGTGTTACACTCTGATTCATGGTGTTACACTCTGATACATGGTGATACAGGGTGTTACACTCTGATACATGGTGTTACACTCTGATACATGGTGTTACAGGGTGTTACACTCTGATACATGGTGTTACATGGTGTTACACTCTGATACATGGTGATACAGGGTGTTACACTCTGATACAGGGTGAATGGTGATACAGGGTGTTACACTCTGATTCATGGTGTTACACTCTGATACAGGGTGAATGGTGATACAGGGTGTTACACTCTGATACATGGTGATACAGGGTGTTACACTCTGATACAGGGTGAATGGTGATACAGGGTGTTACACTCTGATACAGGGTGTTACACTCTGATACAGGGTGTTACACTCTGATACATGGTGTTACACTCTGATACATGGTGTTACACTCTGATACAGTGTGTTACAGGGTGTTACACTCTGATACATGGTGATACATGGTGTTACACTCTGATACATGGTGATACAGGGTGTTACACTCTGATACATGGTGATAAATGGTGTTACACTCTGATACATGGTGTTACATGGTTTTACACTCTGATACATGGTGATACATGGTGTTACACTCTGATACATGGCGTTACATGGTGTTACACTCTGATACATGGTGTTACATGGTGTTACACTCTGATACATGGTGATACAGGGTGTTACACTCTGATACATGGTGTTACATGGTGTTACACTCTGATACATGGTGTTACACTTTGATACATGGTGTTACAGGGTGTTAGACTCTGATACATGGTGATACAGGGTGTTACACTCTGATACATGGTGTTACATGGTGTTACACTCTGATACATGGTGTTACACTCTGATACATGGTGATACAGGGTGTTACACTCTGATACATGGTGTTACATGGTGTAACACTCTGATGCATGGTGATACAGGGTGTTACACTCTGATACATGGTGATACAGGGTGTTACACTCTGATACATGGTGATACAGGGTGTTACACTCTGATACATGGTGATACATGGTGTTACACTCTGATACATGGTGTTACATGGTGTTACACTCTGATACATGGTGTTACATGGTGTTACACTCTGATACATGGTGATACAGGGTGTTACACTCTGATACATGGTGTTACACTCTGATACATGGTGATACAGGGTGTTACACTCTGATACATGGTGTTACACTCTGATACATGGTGATACATGGTGTTACACTCTGATACATGGTGATTCAGGGTGTTACACTCTGATCATGATACATGGTGTTACAGGGTGTTACAGGGTGACTGGGTCTTATAGGGTGTGAACATGTGTTACAAGAATGACTGAATGATTGTGGCATGAGGAATTTCGAGTCGTTCGAACCACTTATCAGTTTTCATCAACAGATTATATTATTATACCAAATATGAAACTGATTATTGATAAGAAAATGTGAAAGAAGAAAGATAATAAAAATATACCTTCTTCGTAGTTGAACATGGTGAGGGAAGTTGGTTCTATGCTGAGTTCGTTAACCAACTTAAACCGAACACTTTCCGATAATCCAGATTCTGAAATAAAGGGATAAGCAATAGCAAACAAAATGTGTTTATGTTGAGAGTTAATGTTATCTATTTTTATCATCAATCAAGATTAGCGGTTTGAAAATCAGTTTACCCAGTTCAGTGGTCATATCCCCGATCAAGTACACCTCATCATACTGATCCACCGTAACAGAAAGCTCCACACTCCCAATACTCTCCAGGAGATGGGACACTAAGGTAGATTGGCTTGTTTCTATCCCTGAGGCTGACTCTACGTCTACTGTCAACCTGAGAGTATGTTTCTATCAGGAGATGAGACACTAAGGTAGATTGACTTGTTTCTATCCCTGAGGCTGACTCTACGTCTACTGTCAACCTGAGAGTATGTTTCTATCAGGAGATGAGACACTAAGGTAGATTGACTTGTTTCTATCCCTGAGGCTGACTCTACGTCTACTGTCAACCTGAGAGTATGTTTCTATCAGGAGATGAGACACTAAGGTAGATTGACTTGTTTCTATCCCTGAGGCTGACTCTACGTCTACTGTCAACCTGAGAGTATGTTTCTATCAGGAGATGAGACACTAAGGTAGATTGACTTGTTTCTATCCCTGAGGCTGACTCTACGTCTACTGTCAACCTGAGAGTATGTTTCTATCAGGAGATGAGACACTAAGGTAGATTGACTTGTTTCTATCCCTGAGGCTGACTCTACGTCTACTGTCAACCTGAGAGTATGTTTCTATCAGGAGATGAGACACTAAGGTAGATTGACTTGTTTCTATCCCTGAGGCTGACTCTACGTCTACTGTCAACCTGAGAGTATGTTTCTATCAGGAGATGTGACACTAAGGTAGATTGGCTTGTTTCTATCCCTGAGGCTGACTCTACGTCTACTGTCAACCTGAGAGTATGTTTCTATCAGGAGATGTGACACTAAGGTAGATTGGCTTGTTTCTATCCCTGAGGCTGACTCTACGTCTACTGTCAACCTGAGAGTATGTTTCTATCAGGAGATGTGACACTAAGGTAGATTGGCTTGTTTCTATCCCTGAGGCTGACTCTACGTCTACTGTCAACCTGAGAGTATGTTTCTATCAGGAGATGAGACACTAAGGTAGATTGACTTGTTTCTATCCCTGAGGCTGACTCTACGTCTACTGTCAACCTGAGAGTATGTTTCTATCAGGAGATGTGACACTAAGGTAGATTGGCTTGTTTCTATCCCTGAGGCTGACTCTACGTCTACTGTCAACCTGAGAGTATGTTTCTATCAGGAGATGAGACACTAAGGTAGATTGGCTTGTTTCTATCCCTGAGGCTGACTCTACGTCTACTGTCAACCTGAGAGTATGTTTCTATCAGGAGATGAGACACTAAGGTAGATTGACTTGTTTCTATCCCTGAGGCTGACTCTACGTCTACTGTCAACCTGAGAGTATGTTTCTATCAGGAGATGTGACACTAAGGTAGATTGACTTGTTTCTATCCCTGATGCTGACTCTACGTCTACTGTCAACCTGAGAGTATGTTTCTATCAGGAGATGTGACACTAAGGTAGATTGACTTGTTTCTATCCCTGCGGCTGACTCTACGTCTACTGTCAACCTGAGAGTATGTTTCTATCAGGAGATGGGACACTAAGGTAGATTGGCTTGTTTCTATCCCTGAGGCTGACTCTACCTCTACTGTCAACCTGAGAGTATGTTTCTATCAGGAGATGCGACACTAAGGTAGATTGGCTTGTTTCTATCCCTGAGACTGACTCTACTTCTACT
Organism: Bolinopsis microptera; assembly: GCF_026151205.1. Taxonomy (NCBI): domain Eukaryota; kingdom Metazoa; phylum Ctenophora; class Tentaculata; order Lobata; family Bolinopsidae; genus Bolinopsis; species Bolinopsis microptera. The sequence goes on from NC_087079.1 coordinate 16,690,491, forward strand.
GTCAACCTGGGAGTATGTTTCTATCAGGAGATGTGACACTAAGGTAGATTGACTTGTTTCTATCCTGAGGCTGACTCTACGTCTACTGTCAACCTGAGAGTATGTTTCTATCAGGAGATGAGACACTAAGGTAGATTGACTTGTTTCTATCCCTGAGACTGACTCCACGTCTACTGTCAACCTGAGAGTATGTTTCTATCAGGAGATGAGACACTAAGGTAGATTGACTTGTTTCTATCCCTGAGGCTGACTCTACGTCTACTGTCAACCTGAGAGTATGTTTCTATCAGGAGATGTGACACTAAGGTAGATTGACTTGTTTCTATCCCTGAGGCTGTCTCTACGTCTACTGTCAACCTGAGAGTATGTTTCTATCAGGATATGAGACACTAAGGTAGATTGACTTGTTTCTATCCCTGAGGCTGTCTCTACGTCTACTGTCAACCTGAGAGTATGTTTCTATCAGGAGATGAGACACTAAGGTAGATTGACTTGTTTCTATCCCTGAGGCTGACTCTACGTCTACTGTCAACCTGAGAGTATGTTTCTATCAGGAGATGTGACACTAAGGTAGATTGACTTGTTTCTATCCCTGAAGCTGACTCTACGTCTACTGTCAACCTGAGAGTATGTTTCTATCAGGAGATGAGACACTAAGGTAGATTGACTTGTTTCTATCCCTGAGGCTGACTCTACGTCTAATGTCAACCTGAGAGTATGTTTCTATCAGGAGATGAGACACTAAGGTAGATTGACTTGTTTCTATCCCTGAGGCTGACTCTACGTCTACTGTCAACCTGAGAGTATGTTTCTATCAGGAGATGGGACACTAAGGTAGATTGACTTGTTTCTATCCCTGAGGCTGACTCTACGTCTACTGTCAACCTGAGAGTATGTTTCTATCAGGAGATGTGACACTAAGGTAGATTGACTTGTTTTCTATCCCTGAGGCTGACTCTACGTCTACTGACAACCTGAGAGTATGTTTCTATCAGGAGATGAGACACTAAGGTAGATTGACTTGTTTCTATCCCTGAGGCTGACTCTACGTCTACTGTCAACCTGAGAGTAGTGTTTCTATCAGGAGATGAGACACTAAGGTAGATTGACTTGTTTCTATCCCTGAGGCTGACTCTACGTCTACTGTCAACCTGAGAGTATGTTTCTATCAGGAGATGTGACACTAAGGTAGATTGACTTGTTTCTATCCCTGAGGCTGACTCTACGTCTACTGTCAACCTGGGAGTATGTTTCTATCAGGAGATGAGACACTAAGGTAGATTGACTTGTTTCTATCCATGAGGCTGACTCTACGTCCTACTGTCAACCTGAGAGTATGTTTCTATCAGGAGATGAGACACTAAGGTAGATTGGACTTGTTTCTATCCCTGAGGCTGACTCTACGTCTACTGTCAACCTGAGAGTATGTTTCTATCAGGAGATGAGACACGAAGGTAGATTGACTTGTTTCTATCCTGAGGCTGACTCTACGTCTACTGTCAACCTGAGAGTATGTTTCTATCAGGAGATGTGACACTAAGGTAGATTGACTTGTTTCTATCCCTGAGGCTGACTCTACGTCTACTGTCAACCTGAGAGTATGTTTCTATCAGGAGATGTGACACTAAGGTAGATTGGCTTGTTTCTATCCCTGAGGCTGACTCTACGTCTACTGTCAACCTGAGAGTATGTTTCTATCAGGAGATGTGACACTAAGGTAGATTGACTTGTTTCTATCCCTGAGGCTGACTCTACGTCTACTGTCAACCTGGGAGTATGTTTCTATCAGGAGATGTGACACTAAGGTAGATTGGCTTGTTTCTATCCCTGAGGCTGACTCTACGTCTACTGTCAACCTGAGAGTATGTTTCTTCATGGAGTTGTGTTTCTTTTGATATCAGGAGATAAGGAACTTCGAAGACAGAGAGACTGGATGAATAAATACTCAAGATTCTATCATTCGTTTCTACATTTAATAGTGCATCATTCTGAAAAATGTTTTAAACTCTTGTTGCTCCTATACATAATTATAATATTTACGCTTACTTACAATTCAACATCAGAGGAGGTGAAATGGAAAAGAAGAGAGGAAGAGTTATCAAAGAGCAAATCATCTGGTGTCTTTACAAGAAAATGCACCTTCACATCTTGTTTTGTCATCGTAGCTAACTGAAAAATACAAGATAATTTATAACAGACAACAAAGGGCAGAGTTGGGTTTCATTTCATCCAATTATCCAAGAAGAAAGACGAAAAAAGGATCAATATTCGACCCGGTAATGAAAGAAAATGTCGTAATTTCTAATAAAATGATGGAGACATTAAAATATTTCAAGAGATCTCTCAAGCAAGAAAGTTAGTTATTCACCTGGTCACAGGGACAAAAGGATTTCGCTATTATTTTGGCCAAAAATCGCGATACCGCGAATTATAACAGACTATACATTAAATTTGTTGCAAATAATGGGAAAAATCGCGATTCCGTACATGCCGCGATTTCCTTTTGTCCTTGCCTGGTCAGAGAAAGGGCAGGTTGAAGGTGGCGAGGGTAGACTGTGAGAAAGTGAAAGTATTCCCGGTACTTCACATCTCACTTTCACAGTCAGGGACTCTGTGGCTGGGTATCTGTTATCTGCTGTTATCTTGTTCCCCACTATCACCATTCCTAGCTGAGAGTACAAGTGGTGGTAGGGGGGGGGGTGGTAGGGGAGAAATACTTTGACGGTTTTGGAATGTTAAGTTTTGCAACGTACAAATAAAGAACACATCAAAAAGAAGTCTTGTTGTAAAATAAGATCAACGAACCTGCTCGCCCAGAATAAGACACGTGACTCTAAAATAATGGCTGACACCATGTGCTCCCTTGGTTGAGACGAGGTCCGCACTGTAACCCCCTCCTACACTCTGCATCTCCTCCGTGTACCCAGATTTGTCTGTAACCCATGGTCCAGGTCCTCCAGACAGGGTCAGTAGATGGGATGATCCTGGGGTGAGGAGTTTTAGACCCATAAAGTAGCGAGAGCTTCATGATCATCAATATAATGATGATAAAGGTAGCATTGCTATATGTATCAGGGACAAAAGGAAATCGCGGCATGTACGAAATCGCAATTTTTCCCATTATTTGCGACAAATGTTATGTAAAGTTTAATGTATAGCCTGTTAAAAATCGCGGTATCGCAATTTTTGGCCAAAATAATTGCGAAATCCTTTTGTCCCTGATATGTATTGTAGCATGCATTGCTACATGTATTGAAGCATGTATTGCTACAATTCAAAATTTCATCGTTCATACTTTGTGCTAAAAAACTTGGTGTGTTCACAAGATCAAGAATAGAACAAACCTAAAGTCAATATAAGGGTATGTGAAGGGTAGGTCAGCTTAAGTGGCAAGTACGCTGCGATGACGATGGTAGCACTGAGCACTGTTTCTCTAGATGTAGCGTACGTGACCTTTAGGATAGAGGAACCAGGTCGAGCTCCCGTTACAGTAATGATACTGCACACTCCTGGTAACAGAGGAATTTAATTCTCCCTTTGAATCAATCAAGCTAGATGATTTGTTGTAAATACTGAGATCAGACTATCAATTTACAGGCTATCGTTAAACATGTTGCAAGGCGTCATCTTCAGTGACATAAGCCTAAAAATTGTAAAAAGTTAGCAAAACCCAAACACTCCTGGCAAGGTTATATCACGTGATACGACGTCAAACACAGTTCATTGTATTGAGTTTCAGAGAACGATTAGTTTAATCTAATTGATTTGAATTCAGAGTAAAATAATCAATAATCGGATAATTTTATTGTTGAAAGATTAATTAATGGGATAATTATATTTATCAAAGATCGAATGTTTGTTATTATAACCTTGTGCGAGATCACCGCCAGGTTTCTCTTCCTTCTCCATCACAAACAAGTCGTTTGACAGGCTGTAAACCAGAGGAACTAAATCACAACGAGTGAATGGTAGCTGAGATAAAACGTGGGTTAGATCAGTGAGGAACCAATTGTGGCAAAAGAATCACTTGTGGCAGAGTTGCAGAAATGAAAAATGAAGCTAATCTAGGGGGGGGGGGGGGCAACGCCCCAAAAGGCCCCAAAAAGCCCCGATTTCTAGGGCCCTTTTCGGATTTTTGATATGTGTGGGGCCTTTTGGGGCGTTGCCCCCCCCCCCCCCCTAATCTATTATTTATCATAATTTATCATAAACATACCTTAGTGCCTGGTTCCAGTTCTATAAACGCAGCCAGGTTGAGTCTCAGAGTGGATCCTACAAGAGTTTCTACTTTGGACGGTAGGAACGTCAGGCCTGACAGTTCTGCTACTATAACCTGAATCAAATGTTTCATCTTTAGAGTGAATTTTGATGTACTTGTACGGTTTATTTTAAACGTTAATACAAGGTCAGAAACTTCGTAAAACTTTTATAATCAAAATGAATTACTTAAACTTTCTCCCCGAACGCAAATACCTCAGCGGAACCGGAGTTATCAGTATTCTTAGCATCACTAGCAGTCACCATCTCCCTGCCCTCACCACGGCCCGTGACCACGCCCTCTTTTGTAACGGTAACAAGCGACGTGTCGCGCGACGACCACATGTACTCTCCACTTCCACCCTCCGCTGACAGCCTGAGCAGTTGTTGGCGCGTGTAATTATAAAACTTGATGATTGTTTCTTGTTGAGATTGTGCAGCTGAGAATATCAGAGGAACAAGTAACTTTTATGATTTAGTTTAAATGAAAGCGAATAAAATAGGCAGCATTTTACCCGTAAGTGAAGGGTTGCAGTTTGTAGAGTGGTAGTATGACAACAGCCGGGGTTACTGTGATGGGGGACCGTATTTCAACCGTCTGGGAACTTGACACTGGGGGCTCTACAGGGTGCTCTTCTCCTGAGAGTTTGTTTTTCAGAAATTGCCATCAGGGACAAAAGGAAATCGCGGCATGTACGAAATCGCGATTTTTCCCATTATTTGCGACAAATTTTATGTATAGTCTTATGTATAGTCTGTTAAAAATCGCGGTATCGCGATTTTTGGCCAAAATAATCGCGAAATCCTTTTGTCCCTGGTTGCCATGGTTATACTGACGATATTATGAAGAGAGACCAAGAAGAAAATAAAACGTTAATAATGCAGCGAAAGAATACGACTAACCTGAAAAAGGTAAGACTAACCAGTTTTGGGATGAATAAGAATGTCTAAAGTAGCCAGTATCTTGGCAGAGCCAGTATCTTTAGCCAGTACTGTGTGCAGTGTGCCTTCAGTGTTGCTGGATATCAAGGTCATGTGACTGTCTTCCACTGTTAGCTGTTAAATAGTGCCGTGTTATGATGTAAAGCCGAGTAATGCCTCTGGGTAGTGCTCCTCAATCAATCATGTTATCTTTTCAATTATTTTATCTTATCAGTTATCTACATTTTACATATTTAATGTAGATTCATGACGAAGAGAGTGAAATAAAAACTAAATATGAACGACTTAAAAAGGCTCTTTACCTTCACATCCCCTCGCTGAATTGATTGATCAGATACATTAACCTTTATTCTCACTAGAACCTAAATTAAAATGATTCTATCAGATAAGTTAACCTTTATTCTGATGTTATCCGTGTTCAACACAGGTCGGTTGTTAGGTCCAAGGACTGAGATTGTGAACGTGTACTCTTTATCCGTTTCAAAGTTCCAGTTCTTTGTCTCTATCTTGAACACTGAAAATTATACATATATATTGATAATACGTTTCTTTGATACATTAGGAAATATTTAATGAATATAATCGAACTTTAAATCGCACTTACATAGCATTTTTATCAGGGCAGCTGCTCGTAATTAAGCAGTTCCCACTTCATTCTAATCTTGATACCATTGGCTCGGGGATGCACGAGTTACATTCTTCGCGTATTATACAAATATAATGCGAATATATGCGAATATTTCATTAATATAAGAATAAGTTGTATCCCTGTTTAGTAACTGCAGCATTGCCACTGCGGCAATTCGGTAATCTGTCGATGGTCACTTAACGCGCGGTTAAGGCACGGTTAACGCACGGTTGTGCACGGGTAGTGCTATTCTGAAACTATTCTAAAACATCTCGATGATCAACAGTCAGTAACTGCTTAGTAACCGTTAAGTAACCATTTAGTTACCGTTTAGTAACCATATAGAAACTGCTTAGTGCTTAGTAACTGTTTAGTAACCGTTTAGTAACCGTTTAGTAACCGTTAAGTAACTTACAGAGAGCTGTAGGGGGCACTACGTGTATAGTGGTGTGAGGTGGAGTAACCGTTTAGTAACCGTTTAGTAACCGTTAAGTAACTTACAGAGAGCTGTAGGGGGCACTACGTGTATAGTGGTGTGAGGTTTAGTAACCGTTTAGTAACCGTTTAGTAACCGTTAAGTAACTTACAGAGAGCTGTAGGGGGCACTACGTGTATAGTGGTGTGAGGTTTAGTAACCGTTTAGTAACTGTTTAGTAACCGTTAAGTAACTTACAGAGGGCTGTAGGGGGCACTACGTGTATAGTGGTGTGAGGTTTAGTAACCGTTTAGTAACCGTTTAGTAACCGTTTAGTAACCGTTAAGTAACTTACAGAGAGCTGTAGGGGGCACTACGTGTATAGTGGTGTGAGGTTTAATAACTGCTTAGTAACCGTTTAGTAACCGTTAAGTAACTTACAGAGAGCTGTAGGGGGCACTACGTGTATAGTGGTGTGAGGTTTAGTAACCGTTTAGTAACCGTTAAGTAACTTACAGAGAGCTGTAGGGGGCACTACGTGTATAGTGGTGTGAGGTGGAGTGCCCAAAGGGAGGTGCTGCACGTTCTTATCTACTAGGATAACGTCAGAGTCTCCTAGCATCAGACTTGTTACCTGGGAGGGGTGAGGTTAAATGAGGTTAAGTTTGAGGTTGTCTACTGAGGTCATTTTCTAAGTACATTTTCTATGAGTTTTGATGGCACAACGGCTTACAAATTCTAGATCATAGTTTTCACTAATACTATATTAAAATTAATGGTTGTACATTGTGCACATACCGTAGTGTCGTCTGAGATCTCTCCGATGGTGGTGTTGCTAAGTTTCAACGAGTATTGCTCCGAGGGGAACTCGATCACTGAAATTTTACAAGATTTAGAGTTGGTGCAAAGTCAATCCTGATAAATTCTGTGCATTAAAGGTTAAATAATGACGTCATCACAACATCATTATATCACCTCATGACAAGAACACATGGTGTCATACTCTCACCAGTTTTTCTGCCGTGTTGCCTCCTCTCAGCCTTATACCGAATCTGAGTGAGCGGCAACATCCACACATCGTACGGGGGATTCAACAGCAAGTTCTCTATCACCACCACACGGACTGACACTTCCACTACAGCCTGTAAGAGGAGGAAATGATCACTTGATGCTGTTATGATGCCACGTGACGTCATTATGTTGTCACGTGACGTCATAATGTTGTCACGTGACGTCATAATGTTATTACGCGAAGTCAAAAGACTGAGGCGGCCTTTTGAAGTGGCGGTGAATATGAGTTGTGGTGGAAAGCTAGAGTAAATTTAGGTAGGAAATAGAATTATCGATAGTATCAAGATTCGAGCTCTACACTGATCATAATGGGAAATAAAATGTATTTTCATTGTTCTGCCAATTTTATAGGAATCACTTTGTTGACAGTGTAGTGACCGTTACTTTATATTTTGAGGTGTTTGTTGAACTTCAATTTGTTGTTCATTTCAATGACATGGCCAACTGTGACAATCAGACTAAGGTGAGTAGGTATACCTTTTTTATCTTTTATCTTGCTTTCAGACATTTTCAGACAACAAAACAACAAAAGGGTCGTTATGTGGGCCGTGATGGACACAATTTGAGCTATGTTTATGAGAATATGCTTTGTTTACAGGTTGATAACTAATGACCACCTGGGGCGGACACTGTCCGTGGTAGTCTACCAAAATGGTCACACTTTAAGGTTAAATTGTTGTCATTGGTATTGTTTCCAAAACATTTCCACCCCAGCTACATACTTATGAGTACATACTGAACTAATAGATTTGAGAAAAGGTCAACCTTTTCCTTGATTATTCCCGGTGGTCCAATTTGTTACCACAAAACTCATTTCTGGGAATCTCAGCCAATAATACGTCTGCACTTCCGGATATACTATCATTAAAGAGCAGCTCAATAGCTTTACTGTTTATACAGCTTTACTAGTTATATAGCTTTATACAGCCCCGCCGAGAAGAACATGTGTACTGGTATATACTTGGAGTCTCAGTACATTATATTATGTTTACTTTCGTAGTTGTATACGTTGTAATTTATGTACTACATAACTGTGAAATTTTGTAGAGTTGAGGAGAGAGAGAGAGAGAGAGAGAATGGGTATTGAATGTTGATACTCGATAGGAGTGATCTTCAAGTTGAACTTCGTCGGAAGAGACCTGTATACTAGATTTTTGCATTTACACCAAATAGTCAGGGGGAAAAGTGGCATATTTCATTTACCTCCATGCCAGCTACCACCAGTTCATTCTAAGTCTAGCTATTTTTAGCAACCTCTGAACTCTGAATGCTACCTCCTGCTCTATCCCGACCCTGACAATGACATATGGGGTTGATTTGAGGTATCTTGCATAGCAAACGAAGCGGCATTCACATTCACAATACAAAAAAGCCACAGTGGATGTTGGTATATTTACACTTGCTTCCTATACCTCCCTGTAATACCGGGCCTCTTGCGAGAGTGACGAAAAGTGCACATCGTTAAGAGAAACCCCGGTGAGAAATCACATTTCTTGCACAACTTGGTCTAATTATAGAGACAAAGAAGTGGCCCGGTACATTCAATGGCCCTTTTGTGCTGTTTCCTTATGTTCAATTTGATAAGGCTGACATACTGTAATTATTTATGAACCTCTTATATTGTGTGGTCTCGAAAAAATCTACCACTTTTCCCCTGACTAAAAAGCATAATCACGATAACACACTTAGTTTAATAGTTTGCTCTAGAAAACTGCCAATACCATGGGTTAAGGACATTTTCCGTCAGCCAAACTCCATTAAGATTGAGATAGATATTTCAATAGATAATCCCGCGGAACCCAAATCTTCAGATGATCAACCCATTATCCAGGACATGCCCGAACACGTACGAGGCCCCACACATCGTGTCACTAGCAACAAATTGAAATCCACCGGTAGTCCCTTACGAATCAGTATAAAACTGCAGCCTCCTCATAATGGTAATGTTTAGTCAGCACACCAATGTCCCATCCCTACCTCTCATTATGCAGGATCATGTCATCTGTTGTCCACCTGGTCCCCCTTTCACTGTTAAATGTCCCTCGCATACTGCACTACTGCGCGTGTAAATCCTGGTATCGGATCCATTTAATATCGCCGCCCCAATGATGGTAATTTGGCGGTTTTATCAGTGGTTAGCCAGCCGCCTCCCCATTAGCGGAGATTGAACATGTTTGTAGATTTACACTTGCCCTCTGCTGATAATCATCATTCAATGTGTAGCTCGGGACAAGAGACGAGAGTATTAAAATGTTCACAGTAGATAATAATATTAATAACGGCCCTTTTGTTCTCAGGTTTTCAACTTTAAGCTTGTAATGTTAGCAGTTAGATTATGGGTTCGGCATAATTTCCTGTTTCTTTGTTTGCATCTCTCTCGACTGTTATTTTAAACCGCTCTCCAATTTTCAAGAATCTGCGGAGGGTTATTTTCTTCAGGCTAGGTCAATTGGAGGTACGGCATAGTGTTTCCTTCTTTGTTTACATCTCTCGACTCTCGAGTGTTTTCTTAAACCGCACTGCAATTTTCTGACCGGTTACATTATTCCAAGAATTCGAGGACTGTTATGTTCTCCAGGCCAGGTCTACTTGTAAAGAAAACAAACATTTTAGGAGAATAGGTTCTGCATGAGTGCATGATGTTGCATTATTTTTTTGTATCTCTCGTGTTTTGTTTTAAACCACTCTCCAATTTTCTGACTGGTTATCTTACTATTCCAAGAATCCGCGGATTGTTATTTTATTCAGGCTAGGTCAAGCTATTTCATTATTTGTGTCCACGAATCGCGTTTTAAAATTGATCATTATAGATATTACTGCAACTTATTAAAGATAATGCCGGATTGCAATTTGCGTGGGTTCGAGTCACGCAAACTAGGAAGAGCGAGAGCCTACTAGATATTTGTAATTAATTAGTTAATTAATTACTAGATATTTGAAATTATACTAGATGATGAAAATCACCCTAATATCCTATATTGTTCGAGAGGTTAGAGTTACCTTCTTAGTCGCACTTCTTGTTATTAAGGACAGGAATAAGGTAAAGACGCATGGAGATACAATGCCAGAGGCAGAAACACGTTCAATCTGTAATCTTCTATCAAGTTTTTGAAACAAAAAGGCCGCAACTTTATTATGGCTGCATATTATATAATATTATGTGTAATGCTTATATCAGCCGGAACTGGGTTTATGAAACATAACATCTCCGCTTGTACACATAATAGGTTGGTACTTCGTAAGTTACTTATTTCACGGAGCCTCCTTGTTATTATATAAACTTAATACTCCTTACAGTTTACAACTTCCTCATCTGGTCGAGTACCTACTACTGAGTACCTACTACTGAGTACCTACTACTGAGTACCTACTACTGAGTACCTACTACTGAGTACCTACTACTGAGTACCTACTACTGAGTACCTACTACTGAGTACCTACTACTGAGTACCTAATAAGCTACTACTGACGTTATCAGTATTGTCAGGGGTAACATGAGCCGTGCATACCCACGCACACTTACAAAAAGGTGACATCACTAATACTAAAACGAGCACTAAATACATAAGTAAGTTACCTGAAAGTTACAAATAGTACCCCCTGAGCCAGTAAGATCGCGGGTAACCTTGCCACGTGACTTATATAGTTACAGAGTGACAAGGTAACTGATTGTACATGTGACTTGAGAACTTTCAGTTGCTAGGTGGCGTTTTGTGGGAACTGTCTTTTTGTAAGAGGATGAACAATTTGGACTGCTGATTTTTCTCAAATAGGGGATATATTGTTGGTATTCCTCTCAGATATACAGAAACTAATGTATTTCATGTAATGACCAATGACTTATAAAATTGAAAAGGCATAGTAAATACTGAGTACCATTATTCTTCATCTCCAGCAGGTAGGCACAAGCCAGCTGTTAATCATTAAACAATCTGTCTCACTCCCAACAGAACACAATATATTAAAGTCACTATTGTGTACATTAGAACTAGACAGAAACAAAGTGTGAAGGGCCTGAACGGAACCACTCGGTTTCAGTTCCTTGTTTAACACTGCCGTACAGCAAGGACATCCACCGGGTCCTCCAAGGATGGGCACATAGCTCACTCCACACTAAGCTTTGTTAAATGTTGCTTATATACCAAGGATCTACAGGAAATATTTCCTTGTAAGTTTAGAGGGCGATCTGTGAACAGACAACTATTTCATTCCCAATGCAACTATAGGATGCAATGTCGAAACTTAAAAAGTATCCAATCCATGTATTCTCAACCACTTGTTCACTCGTTTACAGTAAAGTTTGACAGCACACACTCCATAATAAGGGGTAACATGTTCTCAGCTCGATTCTAGTTCTAAGTTTGAAGGTCACGTGATGGACTCAGGTAATCCACAGTGTGCATGTAGTGCCATCTGGCGCACTCCCTCCCTCTTGAGAGCTCTCAAACCGCTGATTACTGTATCTGTGTGGGTGGAGCACTGGCCTTTGCTCTTATTGCAGCCTCTATTTGAGATATAGTCAGCAGATGGTCTAACTGGGAGTGTTTTTAAAACGAGTTTTGTGAATTTTCGAGCCATTTCAATCAGATTAAATTTTACTGAGTGTCCTAAGTTTTACTTTTCAATGTTTGCGTATATTTCTTCTTCTGGAATCTGGGTGTAATTCGTTTCGAATTTCGATAGTCGTTGCCGTTAACGATTGCCGAATCTGAGAACTTACTATTTCGTTAACTGTTGGCTACAATTAAATCTGATTGTCACCTTTTTTGGTGACACATAAAATGCGGGTTTTTAATTTCGTATATTTTTCCTGGGTTACGTTTCATAGTAATTTGTTTAGCCAAACTAGATTTTGATCTCAAAAACTTAAAATTTGTACCTACGTACATAATCAGCAATAATACATCTTAAAACATTGGAAGGTATAAAGATTATGAGGTTTAAAGAAGCAGAACCTTTACTTCCCTCGAGGTAAGCAAGTTCACACAAGCTGACATTTTAAAGTTAAAAGTTAAAATGTAACCGAATCCAATCTTAAATAAAAACTGATGATCATTGATCATTGATCATATTGAATAAACTGGTATGCTGTTTCTTAAATAACCGTTTATGTTCACTAAATGGGTACACAGTCTTTAGTTTTTGTATTAGATATTTGATTGACTAATTTCATTACTTCTGTAAAGCATTCTAATGTTCCTAGCTTCTTAGCTTCTCATAGAGTTAACATGGAATTTACATATTAACTTGAATAGAATTATTCTTCATCAGTACAGATCTGATGGCCAAAAGATACGTTATTTTCAGTTGTCTTCTAATAAATAGAGCGCAAAGTTCATTTGGCGCATTCAATAAGAATCATTCCAGTAATGACTTCTTTCTGCCGATATCATATAAATCTTAACACCAGACAGTCATGAGTATACCTTTAAGCATAATGGCTTGAGCCTCGACTGCAGCGGATGAAATTAATAAACCGCTGAAGAAACGATGAAACGAATATTAACTAATCGCAGTGCTCGTCACTCAAATGAGCAGGGTATATCGCGTTGAGTGGATTGCTTGACAAATTACCGGACCAAGCAAGAGAAGAGAGAGATAGCGTTATTATCAAACGCAATCATGACGAGCAAAGTTTAAAACAATCACCTAGGAAACTGAAGCTGTTGAAGCCCTGATTGCTTACCGATTCGTGAAAATTAAAAATAGCGCGTTAGCACGAGATTTGGCACGATTGTGGGTCCGTAGAATGTAGATTACTATGATGGTTAACCTCGTTCATTTATTTGTAAATGGTTAACCTCGTTCATTTATTCCACATGGACAGTGCCTTTCTTTGTCACCACTCTAATATTAGATTTGTTTACACACATTTTACGTCCAGGTTCTTTCATTTGCGTATTGTGCCCGACCGACAAACAATAATTACAAATATAGCCATACAGCTAATAACAAACATTGCCCTGTAAATCTTTGTCACATCTCCTGTTTAATGGAGGATCAATATATATATAGATGTTCATAATATATAACCTGTAATACTATTTTGTATAATTTAAATTTAATTTCGTTTAATGGAGATGACACGTTTTCTGACTGGAGAGTTTAATTAAGTTTGGTATCAACAGCATGATTCACTGTTCTGATTGTGAAGCCACAAAGGTTTTGTGTAATAATGAATGATACTTCATCCCTCTACGAATACTTCTCAAAAATGGCCGGCTTTAAACCAGTCCTTTTGTTAATTGTAACGTTATAAAATAACTTTAAATTGCAGTAAATTGTCTTTGCTTATCCTAACAAAGACAGAGAGTTGAATAAGTTTATTAATCACAATAATTCTGAGAGCACTGGTTTGCAGTACATATGAAATGCAATTTTACATTGTTTGTTTTGTTGATCTTCAAATTAATAGCCTGTGTGTAATATACGACAAATACTTTAATTCCATATTCTGAGAGTGAAAGCGGCTAGGTTCTCAAATAAATGGATTGATAAACAAAAGTACACAACAGTTACTTAAGCAACTGTTGCATTGATATTTATTAATTTATGATTTCGTATATAATATACTTTGGGAGTCCTGGCATGCAGCTAGCAGGAGTTGCAGTCTGTGGGCACGGTGATAAGGCCTCCATCTTTTTAGTAAGAGGCCAGAAACCGTTGACCAGAACAGAGAGAGAGTACTTAAGCAACTCTAATAATAGATTGGTGACAATTACGGATAGATTCCCAAGTTCCCAGATAAATGGACAGATTAATAAAACTCCATAACAGTTACTTTTCAGTTATTTCATTACTTTCTTGCTTGACTATGCCTTAGCTTTGCTCTTTTAATAGTTGGCAGACGCATGTTTTGAAGGTGCCAGTTAATTAAAAACTTTCAAACCCATAAAATCAAGTACACCCGAGAAATGAAGTCTTCTCGAGTATTTTCCTGTCAAAGAAAATGCCAATTTCTTTGTAACTTACTGACACTTTCTTTGTAATTTCATCTCGACAGTTCTATACAAAATTTGCCCACAAGCACCCTGGCCAGGGTCCTAAATATTCATTAATTTAGAAATTAATTTTTCGCATTGACCAAGAAAACATGACCAGAAAATAGTTTAGCACCATATTTTTCCAACTGTCAGCACATATGTGTTTCTAATATTTTGTCTACCAGATCTTCACCATGAAAATGTTCAGGCAAGGTGATATGTAGGGATGATATCATAGATTGCCGTAACTATTCTTATTACTCTCCTGTTGACTTTTGTCATTAAAATCCTAAGTGATAGTTAATGATGATAATTGATCTCGAAATCCTATTATCTAGTCCATTTTTACAGATAAAAATCCAGTTTTAGCTCTCCGACTATCTTCTGAAGTTGATTCTGCTCAATCATGTTGATTGACCCAATATACTCAAAAGTTATGCAAAGATTTTCTAACGTCCCCCAAGCTTGGTTAGAAAAAGTTGAAGAGGATAAAGTAATCTTGGTGCAGTTGAGTAAAAGTTCATTCTTTGTTTCTTAAACTGTGGCCGTTTACAAATATTTCCACTAACCAATATGAATATCAACGAAATTGCTGAGTGTCCTGCGAAGTGGAATTATGCATTTCCCTCAACTCTACCAGTAATGATTTTTAAAATATCGTGCTAATTAAGTCTGCGAAATTGCGAACTATTAGTTATCGGGAATGTTATGTTTTTACAGAGAGAAACCTCTCGGGCTTTAACAATATTCTGACGAATATTCTGATTAAAGAGGGATTAGATCTAGAAATCACTTTACAAGGTCCAAACTGTGTAGGGCGATATAACATACAAATTTGGTAGGATTCAAGAATATACATATTACATTAGCAATGTTACATTAGCAATGATTAGTAATGAGACCAATGACATGAGCTATCAACGAATGTCGTATATCCGTTGAAAGCTTTTATCATTAATGTCAAATGCGCGCCATAATTTCCTGTTCAATTTGGACGGTCAGCCGGCGCGCGCCATGTGGACTGGTGATAAAACGATATATCCTGACACAATAATGTCGTTTGGACTCAGCGTCAACACTCAAGTTAGAAAATGCCCCATCAATGACCAAGCGCGGGAACCGGCAATTAACATACCTGAACAAAGACTGTTCATTGTAATATCATGAAACAATTACAAACCTTGTAGGAAGGGTGAGCTAATCTTGCTTTGACCCAGGCAACCCCAGTATTGATTCCTTGCACCAGGATCTTACCACCTTGTTTCCCCTGAAAACAACATTTAAAATGAGATCTCCCGCTTCGTGTTGACACCTAACAAATTCTTACAAGTACTAGATGACATAACAAGTGCACAGTAATGTATAATACGGCTCAGTGACAGTTATGTATTACGGTACACATGTGTCTGTTAGCACATAACTACGCACTCTGTACATGGAGATGTAGACAATAAAATGGCAACTATGTATAACTGCAAACTGCAACCAAGGAATTTATCAAAATGAGAGTTACCTGACTTTCTAGAATTCCGATGGTAGGTGGGGTGAGATAAAAGCTGTCTGAGTACAGAATATTCTTCAGTACATTTCCTGAGACTTGGTGGTCGGCATCTGGCTCAATAGTCCAAATGAACTCTAGTCCCTCCAGTGTACTAAAAGTGTTTCCTGAATAGTTCCCTCGTTATTTCGAGTGGCAACTGAATTTTTTAAAGTAGTTGAACCCAAAAATGGGAATATTTTTAATTTGTCTAATCACAGTTTAAATTTAGTATCTCATTAATGTGTATCTTATTCTGCCATTCAATTGAAATTATGTTTGTTTTGTTATAATGATAGTTTGTCTGTGTCATCAACCAGGTCACAGTTCAATCCGATCAGTCACACGAACAATTGAAAAAACACATTCTAATGATGTGCAGTCAGATATTAATTATTCTGCAATATAAATAATTTACAAATAAGTAATAATTTTTATATTTTCAGTCCAGAAAGGCGAAGACCAGTCGAGGACTCCTCGTGTAAGTTCAATTAAATTGATTTGGTTATTTAAGTTAATTAGATGATTAAATTAATTAGACAATTGATTGGTTAATTATATAATTGTAATAGTATATGTGATTTACTTGATGATGAAATTAATTTTTTTCCCTACTCTTGCCGAAGGCAAAAAGATCGTAGGGAATAAGTAATCGGGTTTGGATATATGAGGTGGCCCGATGGACCTGCGATGATGACAAAAGTCTGCTCCTTCGCAATATAGACTACTCCCCTATAATTAAGTGTATAGGAAGCGTCTGTTATGCTGCGCGCGACGCTAGCCATGTGTTAATTAATTACAGTGAAATATTTCCTTCGCAAAGTTATTTTCCGCAATTTTCTGGATTCATTTATTGTTGATGCGCGGCGCTGCATTGGTCAAATAAATCATCAATTTTTACCATGCACGAATCCCACTCATTTATAAAAAACATAGTCAATAGTATTTAAATATGGTGCAATTTTTCCAGTCACACTTTTCACTCAAAAGAATTAATGGTACAAGTACATCGTTAATTGACGATGTCAATTCATGGCAGCTCGGCGCGGCACAGTAGCGCATCTCGCCGATCTAGCCAGTGAGAAGCCTCATTGAGTGCACGGCGCGGCACAGTAACGCATCGCGCTACAAGTACATCGTAGGGAAAATTGATCGTGCGTGGTTTAACCGCGGCGAAATTCTTGTTATGAAAGAGTATTAATGAGATGGTACTGCATAGTATTAAGAAGAAAGATAAACAGAAATGTATATAAATTACGGCGTAACGTTACCATTCATCCCGCCTCCCCCCCCCCCCGCGTCGACCGAACGTTAACTTCGCCGGGATACGGTACAATTTTATGCCCAAATAAGGACAATTCGGGTATAAGCGCCCCCCCCCCCCCCCCCCCCCCCCCCCCCGCATAGAGGGTGACTCTGCAGGGCCTTGTTACGCCACTGCTAATTCCAATTATAATATGACAGAAATATAATTAAGCTATCTAAATTCAGTTCAGGCTTAAATCGGATTTTAAAAGCCTTAGACCATAATCCTAGTTGGCAGTCCCTCGCACCCCACGAAGTAGCATATTAGTTCATAGCTGTAATGCTTTTACCGGGAATTGCGGGTGCGTAATATTACAGGTATAAGTTAAGTGATCATATTTATATTGCGGCTCAACACTTGGCCTCTCTCCAGTTCACTTTATTCCGGATATTCGTTCATTCTTTAATCTTTAGCAGTGGCATTACATCGCTAGAGCTGCAGTAGCTACTTAATCTTAGATTTCAGGTTTCAGCGATCTGCTGTTAGTGAGACTAAATCATAGTTGCATATTCATTAGAACTGTTGTTTTGCTTTAAGACAGCTCTGAGTGAATCACTTTCACTTTGAGTAAGTGGATGCGAATAATTGGTCAATTGACCATGTGTTTTTCAATGCATTTTTTAAGGATCTTTATTAAGAATTTTAAACATTCGCCCGAAAGAACAAGACTTACAGCAACATTCGTTATTTTTAGGCTTTAAATATTCATTTCGACACTCCGACCAATGCAATATAAGGTGAAACCACTGCAAACAATAAACTCACGTAATGAACATTTGAAAACATAATCACTAGAACAACAAGGAATTTTACCATCATCATCGTAAGCCACAATCTCAAAAGTAGAGGGTGTCTCCTCCAGCAGTAACTCCAGAGATGTGGTCCTGATAGCACGAGGGGTTATTTTAATATAACCTTAAGCGTGCCAGCGTTTTGTGTTATAAACTCCTTCGAACAAAATGGAATTTGGACGTCATTATACTACTAAATGAATAAAACTAAGGTACTATGACAGTTGAAATTGGCGTTCTATTTTTAAATAGTTCCTGAATCCGAACGTTAGATAATACCTGATTGCTATTCTGGTGATCGTGTCCACAAACACATCCACACGCAGTTCACTTTCTGTACCTGTATAGTGTATATTGTATAATGTATAGTGTGTAGTGTATAATGTATAGTGTGTAGTGTATAATGTATGTATTATGATGTAGTCCTGATAGCTATTCTGGTGATCGTGTCCACAAACACATCCACACGCAGTTCACTTTCTGTACCTGTATAGTGTATAATGTATAATGTATAATGTATAGTGTGTAGTGTATAATGTATAGTGTGTAGTGTATAATGCATGTATTATGATGTAGTCCTGATAGCTATTCTGGTGATCGTGTCCACAAACACATCCACACGCAGTTCACTTTCTGTACCTGTCAAGTTATTTTTTGTTTATTTTTAAAGTTCGAGATTGGAAACAAACAACACGAATCGAGATAATATCTTGATTCTTTGTGAAATGCATAAATAATAAACATACTTTTAGCTTTTTAGCGGGCATGTTGCAATTATCCTGAAGTCTGTACCCGGCCCTGGTCATATTTCATAAAGCGACACCAATATAAAGTTCCCATGCTATAAGCACTATTTATTAAACAGACAACCATCCTTATAAACATACAAACAATTCATCATAATATTATTTTTTTATAAACATCACAAGACAATAGGATACTGACATTGTAATTAATCTTATCTCTAAATGAAAGATATAGTTTTCTCTCACAGCACGGGGGACTGGGGAGGAACTCACCACAGCTCTCTAAGAGCTCTAAGAGCTCTGGACTCTGACCATATTATATCAATAAATAAGATTACGCCATTATTATCACGTGTCATTATGGTACGTGTCAATACAATCGAATCAAAACGATTAGGTTAGCTCGGTATCATCCAGTTATCGTGATCATTGCACAATTCTATTACCCTGCCTCCATCATATCACATGTGGTCTTCCCTCAAGTTAATCATACCACACAACCAAAGACCTTATTTTCCGTACGCTTTGGTTCTCTTGGGTGGTTTCTACCTTTTAGTTTTATTGTTTTAACCATCTATTTTTTATCGAGAAGTTTAGTCTTATTAAACCACTGCTTTAGGGGGCTTAAAGAAAGGTTGACATTCACTGTTAAATATGGAGCGGCTGCGTTCAAATTCTGCAGCTATTGACTATATTGGTAGTCGGTTCACTCGGTACTACTAATCTAAAACTGACACTATTATTCTTCTAAGTAGGGGTAGAGACTGAGCGTTAGTGCTGCTGATTCAATACGTGATTTTTGCGTAATCACGACATGCCTGCATGTCTGTACACTGCCCGATTTGGATGGATTTTTTTCGGGAGTAGCACTTATATATAATAATACCTTCGAGAAATCGGTAGGCAGTCAAAGTTTTGAAATTTACACGGGGTCCTTAAATACGTAAGCTTCTTGTTTTAGTTCTTTGTTTTCTGTAACCCAATTTATTGGCTTCTCATTTTAAAACCTTGTCGACGAGACGAAATTTCATCCTTTGCATCATAAATCATAACCAACATACGAAATAGGGGAAATAGCATGGAACGATAGAGGACATGACTTCACGACATGTTTTCCATTAGTATAATAAAGGTGTGTCAAATACGTTGCCATCAACATCCTCTCCCTGTATTGTTTTGCTCAAAAATCATTTCAAAGCTTTCATTTTTTCGAATCTCAACAATCATACCTTACAAGGTTTAAGGTCATGCAACATGTTCCTCGACCTGCTCATTCAAACTTAAATATTGACTTGATTTGTCGACCACCTTGGGTGAGTGTTTGTTCTTTACGCCCTCATTTACTTCTCAAAAAATTCATTTTCTGCAAGCGAAATTAATATTTTGTTACAAAAAGTTAGCCAGTTTAGATGAAATATTGAGCGGTATCACGGTAAGCGGTGACTAACTTCATACATCATCTCTTGTTTTGGTTGTTATCTATTGGAATCTTGATGTCAAGGTCCTAGGAAGCCGTTTATTTGTATGTTTACTTAATTTGTTGGACCACATTATGCTCAATTTCAGGGAGCTGATAACGAGATTTCTTTCTTATCCTGACAAAATAGGTATACCTTAAGGGGGGGGGGGGGGAGAAATCAGGGTGAACCCCCCCCCCCCCCCCCCCTTAAGGCCAATAAATTTGGTTCACAATAAATTTGGTTTACAACAATTTAAGTCAAAATATTGACTAAATTTATGGTAGACTAAATTTGTCGTTCTTATTATATACCCGAATTTGAGGAAGGCACGTAAAAAGGATACCATTTTTGGTGAGGGTTCCAATGTTAGGGCACTAGATCAAGTTTGCTTGGCAGCGCCGGTCACATGGGCATCTGGTCCTTGTCGTGTCCTTAAACTGGTAGACACAGTATGTGACAATCTATCTCTAATTTGGTGTTTAAATAACCAACAAGCAGATTACTTCATGTGCCAAACAGATTTGTTAAGACGATTTATAGTGTCAAAATGGGCGAGCACTGGCAATCGACTAGACAGAAAGGTATTAAATTAGCTTCTCAGCCAGGGCTGACACCTGACAAAATAATGCTTTAGCTAACACGTGCACAACACGTGCACAACACGTGTACAACACGTGCACAACACGTGCACAACACGTGCACAACACGTGCACAACCAGATACCAGATTGGACATGTCTGATTTTGATATCATCATTGCCCACTGTTGACTAGGGGGTAGTCAGTACTTCAGTAGTGTTTTTACCTCTGTTGCTCAGCAGGCTACCACTCTACTTTTCTTAAATATGTTATGATAACACTACACTTTAGGATGCCTGCATTTCAATTTTTTTTTCCTGACTTAAGTTGTACTTGATGTGGAACTAAACTGGTCCTTGGAAGCTATAATTTATCTTAAAAGATATTTAAGATAAGTAAAGAGGCAAAGAAGCAAGATAATCCTGGACCAGGCAAAAGTCCTGCTCACATTGGGACTCCAATGTGAACAGGACTTTTGCCTGGTCCAGGATTAAAAGAGGAATTTCGATCTAATTGTTTTTAAGGAACAAATATGATATGGATTATACAGCTTTGTAGAATAAGGGTTGGCTTACTAGTTTCCCTGGCTAGGATGAGACTCAGTTGTCTGTCTGGATCCTGACTCAGCGAAGTGAGCTCTGATCTTCTGCTGCACCCTATAATTAGAAGTTATTAGAGGTAATTAGAAGTAATTAGAGTTAATGAGAGGTATTGTTGATATCATACAGTCCAAGCAGAATATCTTGGATTCAAATATAGAAATCCAGACGCAATCATCTGTCATGATTAATGATCATAATTCTCCGTATAATTCCAGTTTCAGGGCAAGGTTCTCAGCAATTAGCATTATCAATAATCTTCGGCTGTAATTAATTACTGAGCATTTTTGACAGCAACCTTTGGCGCTTCTTAACCAATTCATTGAGTTAGTAATCATAGTTCTATATAACATGAGTCACGTGACATGAGTCACGTGGGGTGACTAACAGATGGTCCAATAGGGAAACTTGATATTTTACAACACAGTCTGCCTATATATATTGAGTGAGAAACTATGTTTCTAGAAGGCTAGAGGGCCAGGGGCGGCTAATTCCCTTAGCACGTCCATTACATACATTACATAGCTATAAGGTTATGGTGTAGTGGTTACTTGGTTTCTTTGAGACTGGTCTAGTGGTTTCGGGGCTTTGTGAATTTGTGCCATGTTCTTGTATAATTTTGTTAAAGTTAGTGGTCAGGCTTCTTGGAAACTGCCATTATATTCAAATAGTTTAAGTCAAATGTGGTCTTTCTTTGAATTTCAATCACTGAGTCTGTTAACTGTTCCGAGATATTGATTAAGGTACTCATGATATGGCCACTGTTATAATATGGCAGCTCGTGATATCTCATGATATCTCTTCTCTTGTTCACTCTCCGTGTATTATATTCGTCAACTGTCGGCACTTCACAATTAAAAAGTAATGGAATATTTCAAATAAAAAATAATTTTGAATTAGGTTATCCCAATATCCCAATATTCCCTATTAAATATTCCCAATATTATATCTATATAAAGTAACAGCTGTGGTTTAATAGCAGACATTACTGAATTACTTTACTAAATTAACGGGAGTAGTTTTATCAAGATACTACAGACTATATAGTTATAGTAGTATATAATATAGTAGTATATAATATAGTAGTATATAATATAGTAGTATATAATATAGTAGTATATAATATAGTAGTATATGATATAGTGATATATAGTAGCAACTAATCATCCCCGCCGCGATATTGGTTAGGTCGAACAGGGGTTACTTTTAAAATGGGTTAGCTAGAAAGGTAGGAGCAGCCGGGTTATTTTGTAAAAGTGATCCAGTGATTGCTTTCGAATGTAACTTTTCATTTTAACTGTTCATCGAGGTTGTGATTTTGTGATGTGTGGTTGTGTGCTAGTTATACTTGTAATGAGAGGTTATAACCCGCCACAGTCTGATCACAGTCTGGATCCACTTCAGGTTGTAAAACACTTCTTATAGCTATATCTTGTCTGAAGTATAACTGATTGCGCTGAATGAAATTATGATGATGATTCCATCATGTCACTTAATGAAGTGATGGCCACACCTTTAGTGTTGTAACATCATTGCACATGATATAATTGCTGCTTGAGAAGAAGATATGGTAGTGGAATGACAAGTTTAATGTTATTAACTAGAACGGTTAAAATGTTACTTGAATTTATCGATTTGTTCTAACAGAGTATTTTACGTTTTGACTTTTACGCCTGTTCATCATAAAATTATGTGCTAGGCTAGTTCTGAGATCTTTAGTTTTTTACGAGACACGGTTCAAAAGTCAAATCAAATCAAATCAAATCATGATACTCGTACCCTCGTAGTGTTTGAACTTTGACATCGCTTTTCGTTAGATCTAAGTTCAAATGAGACTTTTTGTTTTAGCGGTGCAGTCTCATTTTACTATATTTTTACACAGTCAAACATCCCCTTACTAGCTTATATTAGTACTATCATGTTTCCTTACTCTATCTTTCTATTCTATCGCGACTTTAACGCAACTGAGGTTAAGTGTTTTCTGCTTGAGTGACGCGATTTCGTACGTCAGGCAGGCTAAACAGGTCGTTATTCTCCGTTATCAGTCAAAAAGCTTTGTCAAGTTAGAGATTAGAGAATCATGATCACTTTGATAAACGAGAATATTCCAAACGAATGTTTAATAAACCTCAATGTATTACAAGCTCGCGTCAGGATCATGACGATAATGGGACTGATTTTCAAGAACAAGACGGCAGAGCCAACCGACTTTACTGACATAGCTCTAGGTAATAGTTAGCATATGTTTGAAGTGAGGGTCTTAAAAAGGTACTTTAACCAGACTTATAGAAGTAAGTCTATTGGCAGTCACGTATCCCCCCCCGCCCCCCCCCCAACTCCCACCCCAACTCCCACCCCCCCCCCCCAACTCCCACCCCAACTCCCACCCCCCCCAACTCACGTACCCCCCCCCCCAACTCCCACCCCAACTCCCACCCCCCCCAACTCCCACCCCAACTCCCACCCCCCCCCCAACTCACGTACCCCCCCCCCAACTCCCACCCAAACTCCCACCCCCCCCAAACTCCCACCCCAACTCCCACCCCCCCCCCCCCCAACTCACGTACCCCCCCCCCAACTCCCACCCCAACTCCCACCCCCCCCCCCAACTCACGTACCCCCCCCCCCCCAACTCCCACCCCAACTCCCACCCCCCCCCCCCCCCCCCCCCAACTCACGTACCCCCCCCCCAACTCACGTACCCCCCCCCCCCCCAAACTCCCACCCCAACTCCCCCCCCCCCCCCCCCCCCCAACTCCCGAGAGACCCTGCCCCAGTTCCCACCCTAGTTTAATCTTGCACCTTCAGTTGTTGAGCTGTCGTCGTACAGGGGTCTGATGCTAACAACCAACTCCTTAGTGGTCAACCTGCAAAATAAATTAGTAAAATTTCATAGAGATCATATTTACTGAAATCAATGAAGGTGTTTAGCATTCGCCATGTAATGTATTACTATTATATAATTTAAAATCAACACAACATACTGTAAAATTAATACATAGAACCAAAGGGACAAGCAATATTCAAAGATTGCCAATCTCATTTCAACATTGTGTTTCCATCGCCTGAAAACACACGTACCATTCAAAACAGCCAGAGTCAGCTGAGAGGGTGAAGTTAGTGTGCAAAGTGTGCGGGATGTGTAGCGGTAACAGTACGTTGGGTACGTTTAGGGTAAAAGGGTTGGTAGCAGGAAGGAGATGGAGAAGAAGAAGGAGGGGCCATATTGTCAACTTTAACATCTGTGTTTAGAATTTAGAAATTAAAATGATCATGAGAAATATCAAATTAAACAAATGTAACCCACATAACATGTAATATTAAATAATTATCTTGTGTATAGAGTAATTTGATAATTTTGACGATAACTGCTTTTGTGAGGAAAAGAGCATTATTGCTGAACTAACAGAGTATTTTATTTCAGTTACGGAGCCAAAGTCGGAGCCCTCTTCACCAGTCAAGTCAGTACACGAACAAAGTGACTTTACAGAGTTTGCAAAGGTTGTCTACAGACGGCTCAAGGTCTACCGTGGAATCTACATTTTCTACTCAATCATTACGTTTATGCTCGGACTCCCCGTCATGGTTACTGGGTTCAAAAAACAGTTTTTCAGTGGAGATGTTGAGTATCAGATCCTGGATTGTCCGCACTATTTGGGGATTGTATCTATTTTATCCTGCTTTATTTCCTTGTGGACAGCACTTAAAAACCAGATAGTTATCTGTGTGCTGACATTATTGACGGGGCTAGTAACTGTTATATCAGCCATGATCGTCCTGGTAACAAGTGCTCTGGATTTAAGTGCCACGCCCTTCGAGGATGTCTCTTCAACTGATCCGACAAAACACCTCAATCAACAGACTCACGTAGTGTTTATATTCAGTATTGGCTTGCTCATAGCCTCCCTTGCTATTGTAATCACAACTATGTCTCACTTGTCAGCACGACGAGTAAAACGAGTGAAATGTGACACGCCCATCAAGGTTAGCTTGCCAACTGTTGATGAGCGCAAGGAAGACCACAATGACACGGAGCTGTTACAACCTCGAGGCCATAGATACTCATTTGCTTCTACTATTTCATCACTTATAAAACACGAACTTAAAGACAATAAAAACATGACTACTGATACAAAAGACAGACTAAAAAAGACTCTTTCATGTCCGTCCGAGACCAGCAATAAAAATGCTCCAGAATATGTGGGCATTATTGTGAGTGATAGACCGAGGAAGAGTACTCATTCTCTTCCAGTTGATCGGTCTGAGTACAATGATGATATACTGGACAGATGGAGACGGGCCTCATTCCTAACAAAGTATTATAAATCTAATGGAGAGGTATATAATGTAGCTAATTTTATTAATTTCAACTTTATTAATTTTATTAAGTAATTAGGTAATTAAGTAATTAAGTAATTATTTATCAATTTTATTAAGTTCACTGTGATGTCCTTTGCAATCAATATTAATTGTTTCAGTTAGAATTACTTGCAACAAGCACATGTGACTTTGTGCACAATTTCGTATTTTAACTCCCAATTGAAAGCTATGTTGTGATTATATTCGATATTTCTTCATGAATAAATGATTAAGCTAAAGCTAAGGTTAGAATTAACACAGCCTAAATATAAAATTACCCTTTCTTTGTTTTCAGACAAGTAACGGGACAGCTGAGGAAGGATCAAGTGCCAGTGTGTCTGATATACATGCACACGAAAGTTCGGTATAGCAGTAAAAAGAGTGCAGATTACAAAGTTACAAGCAAACTACTGAGATGAGAACATGACTATGATAATAATACTTTTCCATTTTGATGATTTGAATAATGAGTTAATTCACCAGTTTTTATAATGTTATTCTGATAGTTTTATTCCGCAAGTATCTTCTTACAAACAACAATAGTCAAAGTCTAAATAAAACAATTTACTTCCATTATAATATCTGAGTGTAATACTAAATGGGTGATAGTTACACAGTAACCCAAGTCTTGGTGGTAATGAAAAATCTGAACTTTGGCAATTGATATATTTGAATACCAATTAGTTATTATTATTATAATTGTCTCAGTTTAAAAACATCTTGATCAACCGGATTAAAAATCTGCAAATTCTAGAATGCAAGTAAAGAATTGGAATCTTAGAAAATGTCTGTTAAACTTGAATGTTTGTTAAAGTAGGAAAGTTGATTCAGCACAATATATCAAGTTTATTAACAGTTTTGCATACTCATGATTAGAAGGAAATAAGAATCATCCTAATTTCAAATATTTTCTACAATGATATCATTGATGTAAAACATCAGTTGAAGATATGTCGAAAAATTAAGATTGGAAAAATTTATGGATCGAGATTTAGCAGAGTTGTGGTCTTTTCAATTAAATAGTGTGGCGGTCAAAAAGGGGGAAATGTGTCAATTAGTTGGTTTCAGAGACCAAGTTCATCTGAAAGCAATTGCCTTGATCAACTGCAAAAAATGCTTTAAAAATATTGATTCAATTCAAATATCATAAACACAATTATTTAAAATTTGGCGGTTTTTCATAAACTGCCATGCCATAGTGTATTCAACTTAATGACTATTCATTGCTGTGTAGGGCACTCTGAATTGAGATAAGGTTGTCCAAGTTCATTGGAGGAGGCTTTGAATCCCATCCCCAAGATGTAATCTGGTCAAATGAATGAGTTACATGAAATTCCTCTTCCTCTGTGTCAGTAGTTGTTTTTGATTTGTTGAGAACTATTCCCCTGTATCCTTCAGGAAGAGATGATACGGTGCTTTGCAGTTGTCTCCCTCTGAAACTGGAGGTGCCGTCTGGGGCAACTATAAACAAATCAGAGATTCTTGCCTCTCCAGTGTGTTCTATTGTGCAGGGTAATTTATGAACTTTGGAAGGTTCTGATATTGTCAACTTTGATTCATCATACTTAACCGGAACAGAATCCATTATAAACCTGAGAAATACAGTGTGAGAAGTACGACAAGAATAATATTGAAACAACCAATACAGGGGTATTATATTTAAGAAGGGATCGCCCATATTATATCGGCCAGTGGTGATACGTACCTGTGTGCTGCAACCCCCGCAAATTTTTTTCTCTGCCCCAAAATTGTATTTTGCTTCCCCCAGCCCTGGAAGCAAAAGCAAAAAAGAGGGGGCGGTCGTTTCGCCACTGCAGTCTACTGCACAAGCGAATTAGTTTTGAAAAGATTTGTTATTTCCACACAATCTGGTGTGTAGAATGTTAACAGAGGGAAGGGCCAGAAATTGCAAAAAATCTTGCTAAAGTAGTATGTAAAAGATCCATAGTGAGTAGTGGCTAACACTTGCAACTAGACCTGAAGAAATAGAGCTAAAAAACCACCATGTGGTCAAATGGATGGCAGATGCCGTTTATGTTAAGAGACCGGCCCTAAAAAATGGGACACTGCTATATCAATCTTCTCTGTCAAATTGGTTTGGACTTTGGCTGATCATTGGATCTGGTACACAAACAATTTCACAGAATTTACTACCCTGAATGATGCACCAAGATAGCAAGTCCTCAGTCATCTGATGTGGTTAATGCCATTCGAGGGGCTGAGACCATTTAAAAATAGTCTGAGTTTAAAATGGGGTGATTCAGTCAAAGACTTGATCGAGTGACAAAAACACGTTTCCAATGAAACAAGAAATTTTTCAGTGAAACAAGAAATTTAATTTTAGCACATTTTTACAGAATAAAAAGATGTAAAACAATTCATAAAATATAATGCTCATTTGGTGTATGACTTTTTGTCCTTGACTGCTAGTTTGGTTTTGAAAGGACAGGTAACTAACGGGGCAAGGAATGCGCGTGCCTGGAAGCTTTTGCACACACCGAAACGCTAGTTCAGTTAAGTTTTTAGAGACGAGGCTCTAATTAGGACTAGAAGAAAAATTGTTAGCAGACATTAGGGGTTCTGTTTATAGTTGTTACTATAGGTTGCAGTCTTGTTGTGACAGAAAGTCTACACTATATAATATGCTTAAGTTTAAATTTTGTAGTTTGAGGATATAAAATGCAACTTTAAGATTGATTTTGGAGGGCTGGTGAAAAATTATGGTCTTTGTATCAATGGTTATAATAAGCTATAAATATCTTAAACTATACAGTGCTGATTAAAAATTTCTTTATACTTCATTCTCAAATTAAATTTTAAAAATTTAAAAATATACATTCATTTTATTAAATCTTTCTCACACATACTTTACTCACAGGACAAGACTTGGAAAACAGTAGACTAGGGTAATTTAATTTAGATATGTGTGACCAGCCAGTTATAATGTTTGGAAAATAACATTTGCGCATTCAAAATCTTTTATGGTCCAATCAAGCAGGGCATGCTTATGTTGATTAGCTAATAGCACGTTTTAGCTTACCTCGCAAGCACATTACACTAGTAGTAAAGTCAGTCATTCTGAACTTTGGGGTTAAAATGTTAAAAATTTTGGTTGATCTAGTGTTGTGATTGTCAGGTGGGTCTGCCTGACAGATTAGAAGGCAGGGTTTCCTTGACGAACATGTGTAACCCTCATGTAGGGATATTGGAGCACAGAATTTCATTATCTTGTAGAGCTCGAGGTAACTGTGGTATGTATAGAGATTTTTTATGGCTAGAATATCATTATGCTTGAATATTGGTTTGGTGTGCTCTTTTATGAAAAAATGTTGGTCAAGTTTCTGGTGTCCTATAGGCCTAGTACGTGCACAAGTCTTAAACTTATCAAGGTACGCCAGCCTATCGCCAAATAGTACTCTGAGACAGTACTTCTGAGCAGTAAATAATGAGCTTATACGTTGCTTCGCTGCCCCACCCCATACAGATATACAGTAGCAAAGATGTGATTCGAACAGTTTCCATTACGTTTTACCAATACCCTCTACACTCTAACACGCAATTTGTTTACATTTTGTTCGACAATTATGCGAGGTAGCCAAAGTGCAAAGTGCAAAGGTTGCGTGTACATTAGACTACTGTACGTAACTAGCTAAAGAGGGATGCAAATTGGCACACATATTGTGAGACAATTACTCTGATCTAACGCTCGATTCACAAATTTTAAATTCATTCGATGTTATTTGCTATAGAATGTATAGTAGAAAGGTATAACGAATTAATCATTCTACACTTAACTTTTTATAAACAGGTTCTCTAGGTGGCCCTGAAAGACCATTTAAAACCCTAACACTCGAATCATAACAACGACATTTGGATGTTATGTCAGCTGATGTTGGAGGACACCGCTGCTTCTAATTTTAAATCTATCACATATCATTTGACAGCAACCATAAAATGTCAATACAAATTTTGTTGCTACACGTACGTTGTATTAGGGGTTGACCATTGTTAATGATCTGGCCCGGCGCGCGCTACTTCGTAGCACTTGCCACTAACATTTCGAGAAGAAAGCTGAAAGCGGCGCGCGCTACTTCGAAATTTAGACGGGTAACATCCGTCAATATTAGGGGGTGCACGATAAAATAAACTTGCTTGGATTTTCAAAATTTTTGTACCATTTTTTTCTAGAGACTGTGCGAATTTTCACAGTACCAAATTTGTTATACCTTTTTGGAATGATCAGTAAGTTTCGCCTATTTGATGGTGCACGGCTTTTGGAGCAAAATTGGCTCTTACTAATTCGCTCGCCCAAAAATTTCACGTGACTTTGGTTTTTTTGGTTTTGCAGCCGTACAAAACGGTTTTACATAAACCCTCATCCCAATCCTAACCCTAACCATAACCCCGAAGCTAACCATAACCCTTACCACAACCCTAACCCTAACCCGGGCCCTAAACAATCGAATTCGTATTTTACTAGCCTGTCATGTCACGTGACCAAAACGGTTTTTTGCCCATAACTCTCTAGGGAAGCATTTTAACCCTACGTCATGGGGGGTGATTCGGAATCAGCGTCCAAAAATACACCGATCCAGATTACTTTCATGCCCAAAGGGCCTTTTCACAAGAATTTTCTTAAAATTTGGGCGAGCGATTTAGTAGGAGCGAGCAAAATTAAGTGTAAAAGTTGCTTGATTGACGATGTCAACCCATCGATATTGTTACTTTGCGAATTGCAGAGCAACGATCAACGATCTAATCAATGCGAAGCAAGAATGCTAGTTTGCACGGCGCATCGAAGCGGTGAAGTCCTCCAAAAAAATTGCGTAATTTGATGAAATTCGTTGATTTTTGTCGTATTATTCTGTCATATCTTCGGTTCCTGAACATAAATTTCACATAGCCATGTGTATACTGCGTGACGCGCTTGTTTTACAAGTATAGAATATAATTTGCCGCCTTCGGCGGTCGCGCGCTACTGCAAGCGAAGGGCTCTGGTTAGAGCAAAACATTGAACATGAATCATGCTGAAAATTTGTCAGCACCTTCCAATCATACTCAACTACCGAACTTAAATTAGTTGGGAGAGATTGGCCTTGATTAAGAGGTCTCAAAAAGAGACCTAATAATGTGACCTCGTTGATAACTCAAATTCTGACCATCGAAATTGCTCAAATTATTTTAGGTTTAGTAAAACTAGGCGGTGCACGATAAAAATAAAGTTGCTCGGATTTTCAAAATTTTTGTACCATCGTTTTCTAGAGACTGTGAGAATTTTCACAGTACCAAATTTATTATACCTTTTTGGAATGATCAGCGAGTTTCGCCTAGGTGCCATATTTGATGGTGCGCGGCTTTTGCAGCAAAATTAGGTGTAAAAGTCGCGTAATTTGACGAAATTCGTTGATTTTTGTCGTATTATTCTGTCATATCTTCGGTTCCTGAACATGAATCATGCTGAAAATTTGTCAGAACCTTCCAATCATACTTAACTACCGAACCTAATTTAGTTGGGAGAGATTGGCCTTGATTAAAAGGTCTAAAAATGACAAAATAGGTATAAATTCGTTGATAACTTAAATTCTGACCATCGAAATTGCTCAAACTAAATTAGGTTCAGTAAAACATAAGTGTTTACGTAAGCTGACCAAATTTCAACAAAATTGTTATATGGGAAGTATTATAACTTTTCGATTGTTTCCAAAATAATGTGCTGGCCGAAATAAGAGCTAAAAACCATTCAATGGTCAGCGCGCGCGTCTTATTGTCGATGGCGCACTGCCTAGTAAAACATAAATGTTAACGTAAGCTGACCAAATTTCAACAAAATTGTTAAATATGAGAAGTATTCTAATTTTTTGATGGCGGTCGATGGCGCACGGCCTAGTTGTATAACTACGGCTGCCGCTCACTTCGCGCCGGGCGAATATAGGTAATAAAAAATATACACGTACTGTGCCAAAAATTTTGTGATTGTAGCGCGATGCACTTCTGGACCGCGCCGCGCATCAAATAATTATTCTTTGGTAGCTCGGCAAAATGCACCATTGGGCCTCGCCGAGCTGCAAATGATTGACATCGTGAATCA
Organism: Bolinopsis microptera; assembly: GCF_026151205.1. Taxonomy (NCBI): domain Eukaryota; kingdom Metazoa; phylum Ctenophora; class Tentaculata; order Lobata; family Bolinopsidae; genus Bolinopsis; species Bolinopsis microptera. Next base: position 16,722,251 of record NC_087079.1, read on the forward strand.
AATTTTGTAACTTTGGGGGCTTCAACGCGCCGCGCAAACTAGCATTCTTGCTTCGCATGATCGATGATTGCAGATCGACAATTGTTGCACTTTGCTGTTTGCTTCGCAGAGCAACGGTCAATTTGCATTGTAACTTGTCATACGTTGTATGACCCGCCGCGCTCGAGCATCGAGTGCGCGGCTCCCCCTGTATCGTAAAAACTCTACAGGGGTTCCACCATAGTGAAACGACCGTGGGGGTTACCACGTGATACAATTTGTAACTACAAATTATTTAAAAATAAATAAATATTCGTCATATAAATATAATAATATATTATTGATCAAATCAAAAATAAAGCGTTCTAAAAAAAACGTCAACAACATCAATTGATTCACGATCAAAGATGCAATGTCAATCTTTCATATCAAGCTCGGCAAGGCCCAGTGGTACGTGCACATCTCGCCGATCTAGCAAAGAAGCATTATTGAATGCGCGCGCGGCCCAGTACTAGTAGTGCATCGCGCTACAAGCTAAGTTTTACTCTACAGTCGCGGATCTTCGAGATTTTTCTAAAAGCACCCCCGACAGTTGAAACCCACTTGAATCGATGTATATTCGGTTAACGGGTGATACTCGTAAAATATTTGTTTCAACGAGTCCAACTCAGCGCGCGTCCTGCATGGTAGGTTATAAACATAAGAATATTCGGAAGCTGATTAAGAATCACCCCCCATGACATAGTTATATAAGGTTAAAATGCTCCCCTGGATAGATATTGCCGAAAAACTGTCTTGATCACGTGATATGACCGTATAAGGACAAATAAAAGGAAATTGGTCGAATTTCTCGTTAGGGTTCCCGGTTAGCAGTTAAAGTTTCAGCATATGCTTTGGTTAGGGATTGGGTTAGGGTTAGGATCAGATAAGAGGGTTAGGGTTTCGAATAGTCGTTCAGGGCCAGCTAGCTATATAGAGAACAAATTGAAAAAGTCACGTGACAGTCGAGTGTAGAGTGATTAATCATCATCCAGAATTTTGTGCTGCAGCCTAAATGAAATTGGTTTAAAAACCATCCTACAGTCGGCACGCGCGGCTCACTGTCGATGTCGCACTACCAAATATAATTTAATTTTGGTGAGATCGTTTCTTCTGGTTACAAAACGGTAAAATTACCCAAGTCACGTGACAGTGCGCTGGCAAGTGAATAAGTAAAAGCCGTTTTTGTTAGTGGTTAGAGATGACTAATTTTGTTCACATTATTTCGATCAATTATCAATTGTCAAGTCGTGTCACTGTCAAGCTGTTTTTTTCATTCTGTATATTTCAGTTTTGGGTTTAAATGACCGATATGAGATCCCAGTTTCAAGTTTTCAACTTTAGGGATATAAATATTTCATTTTATATTTAGTTTCAAATAAAAAAAATTTTGATTTTGGGTGAGTTCTAGAATAAAATAATGCAAAATTACATTCCAAAAACATTTGCTAAACGTTATCGAACACGTACAAAATTAAAAACAGCTGTTAAATGTAAATATTAAAATAATTATTCTTACCCACAAAGACAAGTCAGACCACTAATTAATTTAAATTTATAGTAGTTCGTATTCAAAAGTAAAAATATCTCATAATCCTTAACATGTTAAAGATAAGTTATTGCGGTTCTTGTATCTTTCTCAATAGCAACGGTACTGAACTTCAGTTATCTATATCCGCTTGTTGGAGTCAGAACGAGTCAAGATTAAAATCATTAACTCAATACGCACCACGTAATACTCTAAAACCTAAATCACATTAGCTAACAAACGAGGATCTTAAAACCCCCAACTAAACTTCAAACAGTCTCAGTCTACTTTCACCTCATTCTGGACGGGAATACTGTGTAACCTACTTCCATCAAACATCACCATATTAGGTATCATCGACAAAACCTGGTCTGCAGCGCCTCCCCCCGTCCGGGACATGGAAACTTGTGGAGTTGTTTCCGCTGAGCAGTGTGCGTACAAATGCCTCTTCAAGTTGTTGGACCTGGTGAAACCTCGGTTGCAGATCTTGCATCGGAAGGGTCGCTCCCCGGTATGCTGCCTCATGTGCGCCTTCAGGTTATGTTTCAGGTTGAACCGACTGCCGCAGATGTCGCACATGAAGGCTCGTTCTTGTGTATGTGTTTTAACGTGTCGCTTCAGCTCGGACCCGGTTTTGAAGGACAAGTTACATCCAGTGCATTGGAACTGAAAAGGAAGGGGGTAAGAGGGAGTGGACATGATGTCATGGTGTTGTCAGGACTTTGTTGCGGTTTCTGTGGAAACCATACAGTTTCCACCCCAACACCAAGATATAGAATCTCGTTAATTGTATTATTAGTGGAAATAGTTGTGATATCTTCATTCTGATGACATCACATATAACAATGACGTCACTTATCATCAACATTACCAAGATGTCATAATAATTCATATATCTCAATTTACCTGTTGCTTAGGATGAGATCGCTGATGGTGCTCCAGGCTTTGTCTATCTGGGAAGCTGATTTTACATTGTCTGCAGCAGTGGTAGGATAGTGAGTGTAACTGAAAATACACCTTGTTAATAATTCAAATTGAATTTGAAACAAAAATCGTTGACACAATTTCTATGAGATGCTCGACTAAGAGACTAATAGCAGAATACTGGTCTCTGATTGGCTGCCTTGCGTAAGAGCAGAATAATAGAATATTCAAACTCATGATCGGCCGTGAAAACACTTGCATTTTAAAATTGAAAATTACGGTTACATTATAACATGTATAAACTGTATGGTAAATGATTGGATACTTGTAATTTAGCTGGACCGCACAGAATCTGAATTTTAGCCAGCAAGGAACAAGCCGCATGGTATGCCAACACGATTTAATTCAACACTAGGGCTAGCTATTGAAACCGTGCTACATTTCACACTGTAGTATAGGTGCCTGATAATTAGCAGGCGGGAATAGTACACTGCAATGACACGTGACCATAGTAATGACACGTGACCATGGTCATAACACGTGATGTTAAACCACGTGACCTTACAACACCGCATTGGAACAGAGGCACGATTACAGCTGGTTAGAACACAGAGCTTGAAAATAAAAGAGCTGCTTCTTAACACACAAACACACGCAATATCAGCTAATACCAGCTAATTAGCAACCCCGAGAGACGCAGTGAGGCCTGACACAAACACAGTTTAATATCACACTAAATACACGCTTTTAATTTACCAATTAATTGGTGGCCTCCTCAAGTCAGCTAGATGACTCATGACTGCAGGGAAATATCACCACATTAAAAGAGATTTGATCAACAATTTATAAAATCTTTGATCGAACCATGACAAAAATTTGACGTGATAGAAAATTATACTTAGCATTAAAAGAGTAGATATTCAAAGAGAAATGTGCACCACGAGCCGCTCAAGATTCAATTTGAAGCAATATCATAATCAACAAATAATTAAATATATTATCAACTAATTATCAACTAATTATCAACTAATTGTCACCTAATTACCAACTAATTGTCAACTAATTGTCACCTGAACGAGATGGTTGGAGAGATGGCTCTTCTTGTGGAATGTCAGGTTACAGTAGGGACACTTCATAGGAGAGGAGAAGAGAGGTGAGAGTTGAGGTCTGTTATTAGTAGGTTGTTGTCTTGGTTGTACTCCTGCTGATACTGCTCCCGCGTTTAGAAGAGGGTTTCGCTCCTGATAGGAGGAGAGGGTTACACTTCCGGGTTTTCAATGACTTAGTGGACGCACAGTACAATATTTGTCTTTTTATCATACAATTCTTGTCATAAATCATAATAAAACTGGGTAAGCACAAACCTGCATTGCTTTAATGATAGCGTTAGGATCAGCCGCTCGGTCCAGAAACTGAAATGTAGAAGGTAGAGGTAGCTTCAGGCTTTCTAGAGTTGGAGGCTTCAATCCCTCAAAGCAGCTAGGCTTCAAATGCTTGAAAACAGGAGGCTTGATATCGGGGAGCTGGCGAGGCTTGATGTCGTGTAGAATGCTGTTGAGGCTGAATGGCAGGGTTGGTGGGGTAAGGTACTTCTCGTAGCAGTTCTGTAGTTTCTGGCAGGGGGGAGGAGGGTTATTTGGACTGTTTTTAGCTGCTTTATGTGGGGTTCTTTAGATTTCATTTGGTGTTCTGTTAGGCTGTTAGAGTGAACGCTTCGTTGAACGACAAAGGAGATAATTTTAGAATTTGGGCCAAATTATCGGGCCCTGAAATAGTTAATGCAGTGTAATGATGCCTGATTTGTGGAATATTGAGGCAAGGCTCTTAACGGCCACATAATGCAACAATAATTATATTATTAATTTCACTGTTTAGTGAGAAATTACTAATTAGTGATTAGATATACCCTCTTAATCCTTAATGTTAATGGCCATTTAGCTAGTGCATAAAACAGTACTTAATGCGTCTGCTTTTACTAATTTATGGGTAGTTTTGGCCGAATGTTGAGGTATATTACCGAGAAATTTACCCGCCAAATCGTTGGAACAACCCCGTGTATTATAATCGTTGGGACTAAAGGTGGGACTAAAAGTGGGGCTACTTAAGACTTAAAAGTGGATTCTATTTGGTGCTTTTAGACACTGGCTACCACTCATATTCATAATTAACCTATTACTGGATAAAAGAACAAAACGTGGCAACGTATGGGTTCCGATCAGTTTCATGTTCATGTGGTCTATTTTATCTGTTAAACAAAAGTTCCGCAGTGATTAGCGCGAGTTATTGTCCAAAACGGCTCGTTTAAAGTTCATATTGTTGCCGACCTAAATGAATAAGAACGACTGGTTTCATTCCGACCACCGCAAATATTTGGTAACCAGACGAAAGCAAAAAGTTTGCTTTGTATTACAATTACAACGAGAAAACGTGACAGCAGCCACGTGAGGACTACGCCAATAAAGAGAGACCCGAACCAAATATAAATACATTTCACTAAACACGTATACAGAGAAACATGACAGAAACACGAGAGAAATGTGAATGAGTCTAACCTGGAGACATTCCAGCAGCTCCGTCTCATTCTTGGTGTTGGCTGGGGGAGTGCTGGGTTCAAGTTTAATCTGGCTGGTCATGGTGTGACTGGAGACTGAGGAGGTTGGGGACACTAGTTTCGGGGCAGGTTTGCAGAAGGCTGATCGTGAGGAGTTACCGATACACATTTCTGAAAAAGAGATGAGTTAGGCTTTATAGCCTCAAAGTGATATCCAGGTTTATTATCTTTGAAAACACAATGAAAAACAAATATTCAGCAATATTTACCATTTTATTAACTAACCGTTGAGAGGGAGGGGAGGAGTAATGCGATTGGTGGAGTCAGCTTGTTCTTTAGTTATCTTAGCGGGCACTGGAACAACAGGTAGCCGGAGAGGGGAGACTCTGGTGGCTACCCTAGGGGTGTCTGCTGGCAGGCTGTTCGTCATCATGGGTTGAGGGAAGAGAGAGGGAACAGAGCAGGGTATGGAGAGAGAAGAAGGAGGGGTGGGTGTTGAAGAGGGTGTTTTATCTCGGGGTGAGGCAGGAGGGGTGCCGGGAATGGAGTCTGAGTTACTCTTATCCAAGCTAGCAGACAGGTAGGATCCCTGAACAAGACTCATGTCAGTATAATATCCTAAACATGACACAAACAAACCTAAAAACAGCTCTTTATCTCCCAGATATATTTAAAATTTTCAAGATATAATCAGATAAGAAGCCCAACTATTACTAAAAACTAAAACTGACCTGATTAGAGCCGGGAAGAGAGACGCTGCTGCTCTGGGGGGAGGCTACTAGGGGGAGGCTACTAGGGGGGAGGCTACTATTACTAAAAACTAAAACTGACCTGATTAGAGCGGGGAGGAGAGACGCTGCTCTGGGGGGAGGTAGGGATGAGGGGAGAGTGGAAGGAGAGCTCGGTTGTGTCAATGTTGTGGAGCTCCAGGGAGCGCTCCTTGAATTCTGACAGGAGCTTGTCTACTGAGATAAGGGGGTTTTGCTTGTCTATCGGGATTTGTAGCAGTCGGGATACTTCTAGTAGAAACTGAGGGGAAGTAGAGTTAGTTAAAATCACTTTAGACTGCCATGGTTTTAGAGCAATATCTGCAGAATATAAAACATAGGTTTTCAATATAGCGGTGCATGTCAATTACTCTATAACCAATATAAAAAGACGTAGACAGTGACTACTGACTATAAAGAAGACTATTCACAAAGAAGACTATAAAGAAGACTATAAAGAAGACAGTGACTATAAATAAGACTATTCATAGTAATATGGAACCTGAGAGAAGGTGGAGGAGAGGAGAGAGCAGGTGGAGGTGAAGGAGACGAGCACATCGTCCTTACTGGAGGTGGAGAGTTTGGTCTGGGTTCCTTGAGAACAGATCTCATTGAAACTGTCATATTGCATCATGTGCGCTGTGAGCTGAACACAAGAGTACAGGTTAGATTACAAAGTTTAGATATCAATATGACAAATAGTAAAGTAAATTACAGTACATTGTTTACTACACATTGTTCACTACATCGCGTGTGGAAATTGAAAAACTCGACAACGATACTTTTGTGTTTTGCACAGCATCTGCTGAATAATAACCGTGTGTTGATAATACGGAATACATCATCTTAACAAAAAGAGGGGTGACGTAGAGGAGACATTTGATATAACAACACGGCACAGGTGACTGTCCAATGTTTTGACTAATCCCCGTCCGAGAGCATGAGAAATGAACACATACACCCTATACGGGACCAGTACCAATCAGGAACACGATCATTCGGTCACGTGGGTCAGACGGGCCAATCAGTGAGTTGTATCGTGTATCACGTGACTACCAAATATGGTCAGGTGACCAGGGTTGAGATATCAGTTTAACCGGTTGAGTGGATTAAGATATACCCCACAATCCGTGGCCTATGCCTACCAATCAGGTCACCCACATGTCCTTGTTAAACCAATCAGAACACTGTATTCGAGTCACGTGATACGAAGAACAGGCATCTGCTGGTTACTGATAACAAAGTGGATCATGCAGCCTGCAGGTATTTGACGGGGAGGATTGGAATCCAAAACACGGCCACTTGGGTACACGCCCGCATCCATCTTATACTTTAACATATGTCTACATAACATACTGTAGTAGAGGAGAGAGGGGTAGACTATGTCTACATAACTCAATATTTAGAATAGACACAATACATTGACCGTGATATTATTTGAATCTTAATAAGAACACTAGCTATCCGGATATTACACTATTTACACTATACGTAGTATATAAAACTATTGAATTGAATTGAAAATCGCATACGGAAAAAAATGAAAAAATGGCGGCCGAAAGAGTAAAAATAGACAAAAATCAGAACGGTTGGCGGAAACCAAAAGGACAAACTGACAAAATCCAGAGTCATAATATCATGTAGTTTGTAAGTGCAGTAAAAGTAACACCAGCCTAGGAATATGTTGTATGTTCACTTGTTGGTCACACTAATTTTCACATGATTGGATAAATGGTAACCAAATCTGGCGGCCCATTGGTCAACAAACCTCACAATATAATGCCCTCTAACTATTTGATGATTTTCATTAAAATGCCCCCTATTTACTGTGTGTGGGGTGGTCATGCACCTTCTCAATTTGGGGGAGACTTGAACCCTACTTCATGGTCGGGGCAGAAGACGTGCTCCAAGTGGCCAGGTAAAGTAATGAAATTATGCTTCACTCAAATCTCTGAGATTCTGCAGGGGGAACCAGATGCTTACTGTAGTAGAGGAGAGAAGACAGGGGTAGACTAGAGCTGTGAAGAAAAGTAATGTTGTGGAGTGGGAGGGACGAGAACAATATATTTAGATTTAATAGAATTATTTAAGTGGTAACAGCTATCAACCAGGGAACAGTCTAAATCTGTGAAGAGTTAGATCTATCTGTAACCACGAATCAGTACAAAAATACTTTCTCCCACGTCCACTGTGAGGAGGTATCCAATAATAGAGCTCCAGTCAGGGCACTAACCAATAGAAACGCTCTAAATACACACGTGATGCACTCTGTGCAGGTTTCAATTTAGATGGAGCCTGAATTCTGCTGGATATATTTTCAACACAATTTTAGTAATAAGGGGGCACTGAGCTGCGAGTTTGTAGTGCCCAATATTTGGTGCTGATTGGAAGTTTTACCACTGGTAAGGGTGTGGCTGAATCAAACAAAAAACCAGTTCCAAATAAACGGTAACAAAGAAAAACATCATGAGATATAATATTGGGTTTACGAGTTACATAGAAATTAGAGCTCTACAGGTATGGCAAGTGGTGGTTGCATATCGGGAATTGGAAATTTTAAACGATGGAAATGCAAGTGATCAGGAATCCCCTGCCAAACATTTGAGTATGTCCTAGACAATATACCACCCTGCAAGGTCGACTGTATTTTAACAAAAAATACATCACAATATTTGAGCATTGTAATTATATACGATCAACTGCAGGGCAGCCATTGGTTGTATGGAACGAGTCACGTGACAACAATAGCAATTCTCATTTACAAAAGGGGTACGACGCGTCTGTGCGAAGTTGACATGCCAATAATTAGTAGTTTTTACCCTTATCTCCCCCCTCCGTTTTTGACAAGCAAATTAAGATTAAACCATCTATCGGTTGCACAGGAAACTGGTACCCCTCGGAAAACCCCCTCTGCCACAACGTCTGGAGGATATTTCCCAGACAACCCAGGTTTTACTGATAGGCATATGATTCGGGAATAATGGGAAACCATACCAATGTAGAGTACGACATTGACGGGCTATGTCAAGAAGTGCACCCAAGCGAGCACCAAAAATCGGGAAATAGCGATGGTTTCGAAGGAGGGAGTTTGTCATCTATCAAATGTTGTATTTAACGCCGTTAATGATAACGGCACTACAAAATTGAAAGAATTCATGTTACGAATATTTTCAAGGCTGGCCATTTAAATTGTTACACTCGGTGAGTGTTGAATAATAGTCGACATGGATGCAGTTGATTAGACATAATTATGTGATCATTATGTCTGTATGCTGTAATTTATTCGAAACAATCAAACTCTTTTGAACAAAAACTCCCGCATTTATAAATACAACCAGATAACCTGATAATTATAATAGCAGATGAACGGGCGGAGGAATTTGATAATTTCTTAATCCTCACTGGCTTTATGATTATCCTGCGATAAAATGTCTTATCTAAATGGGAAAGAAAACAAATTCCGCATATTTCAAGTTAAGGCAATTTTAACCAAATACTTCACAGGATCTCATAAACAGATAACATTTTTGATATATTTATAGGTTGAAGTGGCGGGGAAGGGGCTATATAATGGTCCGAAAATAGTTTCCCACCAATTCAGCGGCAGTAGCTGGGTAGCTGGAATTAGTGAAGAATTAGAATCTCTTCTGCCCCGGCCCAGAGATAAGGGAACATGTCATGACATCACTCAATCAACAGCCGATTGATGATGTGCAATTCATTCAGTACGTACTAAGTCGGTGTTACGCACCGTGTGCAATGATACATGGGGGGAGCACTGCTCACCGCTGATAAAAAGTTCCATTAAAAATGGCGATGATTTTTACAGACAACTGATAAAAGTTGTCAACTGTAATTAACGGGTGCGAGCATTGTATGTCTTCATAAAAAACACGGCAATTGATTATATGTTGTGTCGAGGACACATGTGTTCTGGAAAACTAATGATAATGAAGTCGATGTGTCAAGCATAAAAAATAATATTTTATCGCGATAACCTTTTTAAAAACCTCACGAAGGAATTCTGGACATTGATAAGCAAATACTCGAGAATGATCGGCGCATTTTGCTGATGATAAGCGAACGTCAAAAATGAAAAATAATAATTAACATGGCGCCTTGATCATTACATTTTAAATGAGGCTGAGTGGCTTAAAATCAAATAAAGCTATGAGTAATAAGACTAATTACTGGAAATATCTTCGTCAATATCTACTAAAACATAACGATACGACCATCATTCAATGCTGGCTCATCTAATTTAGTCGAGCCTAAATATATGCATTCAACCTTAGCCGGCCAGTAGCGGTACTCAACTCTGTACTCTGTACTCAACTGCCTCCACTGCCTCCACGCTATAACTCATCACAAACCCACCATGTACGTCGCTAATTTACGGTACCGATAAATATAATAGATCAAGCTGTGTGAAAACTGCCAAACAAAGGGCCGGAATAATAAACTTTGCAGAAGAACGAGATCGTGAAATATTGAACTACTGCACAGTTACACACCACATTTTACTGGATAGGTCCGTTAGCTGTGCCGGCCGCATGAGACCTGTGTGAACTGCAACAATATAACTAAGCAGCTTAACACAGCCCTTTTGATCACGTGACCAACTTTAACAAGTACATCCCTTCCTCAATACCACGAGGCGAAGGAGGAGGAGGAGGAGGAGGAGGAATCTGGGGGATTAGTGCGAAGTGAGGGAGCTGGCCCGGTGTTCAGATTTTAAAAGTATTATAATTGCGTGTCGGTTCACGCGCCAATTAAAGTTCAGAGTACTGCCAGCCGTGCGCGATGCACCTACTGGAAGTTGTAATCTTCCTCAACATACAAGAGCAGCACAAGTGAGAGCCAATGGGAGACCGGAACGGGGGTCACGTGACGATCACAGCTGAATGGAGGAGCTGGATTGGGGGTCACGAGGCTCAATCAGGGGCAAGGACGACACATCGTTTCATGGGATTAAGGGTTAATTGAAATATGCAAATGCCAGTAGTGAGCGTTTGGTGTGGAATAGATGGTTCTTGACACGTGCACTTCATACTGGCCTCCTATTGGTCTAAACCCATCAGGTGCAAGGTTGCTAGGCTGTGGTTGGTGGCTCTTTAGATTAGCAGTTCAGCATGGGATGGATGTGCATGAACTCGGTGAACTCTAACACACAACAGTTGCTCGGCAGATACGGCATCCTGATTGGTTAATGCCAAGTCACGTGGGCAGATCTGAGGGCTGGGATTGGTGGAACGGATTGCATGAGGTGTAGGGGCCCTCTTTTCATTCCCAGTAGACACCTACCAGGCGAGTCTACTTGTAAGAACAGATGTAAACACATACACCAAACATCTCCCCCTACTCAGCCTACTCTGGCTAACAATCAATACTGTATCTGCCAGTCGACACGTCCTACTGCTCGAGGACGAGATCTTGTCAAGGTAAAAGAGTGGGATCACGTGACTAACGGGAAATAAGTAGAGTTTAATGACCGGCAGGGGGATAGCACACTTGGCCGTGTGGCTGGGTAGCCCTAGGGCGCTGCACCCTCAAAATTAGGGATTAAAGTGCACTTTCGAGTGCTAATTTGGGGGCCATATAAACGGGTTCTATGTGATTTCCACGGTGTTCAAGAGTGAAAATATAATTGGCGTGTTCTTGAGCGAGGAAAATTAATGTGACCACTGCCAAAATAAGAGGGAGTCTAGAGTTGAAAAGAGGCATGACAATGATGACAATAGGACGACTGAAAGTCTCACGCAAGGACCTTCAACAAAGAGCACAGTTGTTGGATTGCTTTGTGGAAATATCTTTCGTCCCCCAAAAACAATGAAATTTACAATATAGCAGCGACACCTTTGGGTTAATTCTGAACATTTTGCTGCGATGGTTGTTGAAGCGGCGGCATGATATAGTCTAAATTATCAGGACTGTGATAATTTAGTCGATACCCAAACAATAAAATGGAATAATAATGGGGGGCGTTCATAATGATATACCACAACATAGACTATGAGTTAAATGAAAGCACCCCATTGAATTCAAACAAGAGTTCAAGACTGGTTGTAATATAATATAATCAAATAAAAATATAATAATTTTTATCAAACTTAAGGGACTAACTAAATTTGTCGAGTATATCCTTCACATCGTACATACAATGCTGCAGTCACCTGATTTCATGACTCGTTTAAGATAAACCCTGTCAAATTAACAAGAAATCGATCAAGGAAATACTGTTCGGACCAGAGGAAACGTCATCAGAACCGATACGACATGCTGTTAGAAGTGAGTGCACAGCACGGGGGTACCGGTATTTGAACATGATGTCACCTACCACGTCTGGGGGAGATACTAGTAGTAAATACTGGTAACAGTGTGCCGTGTGTTTGAAATGGAGGGGTAACGTGAGCAGGAAATAAACGAAACAGGTACGAGTACATGGGGAAAACAAGTTGACATGATCGAGAAGGCATGTTAAATCTAATCAAATTATCAAGGTTAAACGGCATGTCTCAAAATTTAAGGCACTTGGGCTGCTTCACAGTTTCACCCCTCCGCGTGAAGACAAGATGACATTTGCATGATTAAACGGGTGATAAAACCTCGATAATTACTAATTAGAGCTCTTAAAACAGGTTGTAAGTTGAACAAGGTCACGGGACCAGTGAACCGATCAATTAAGTAGTGTTGACTGACCCAATCAGGACATTACCTAATTAGTCAATTTAGTGACAGGGTTCACAAATTCCCCACCAGCGTGAGGTTAAGTTTTGAGGGGTGAAGCCAACTAACGGATATAGAAAAAGTTAATTGACCAACTAGTTGACAAGTTTTGGGGTAGTGCCTATCCCGGATTTGACCGCAACATGGTACTAGTGTTTCAAAACGTTTCAGAGCGTTTTTAAATGAAAGGTGAGCTACATTGCGTTAACATTTTCTAACGTAACTTTTATCATACTTGCGTCACTTTGAGAAAGTTCGAGAATATGACTGCCGATCTGAAAGATCTGCATCACGTGTGTTAGTCCGCGAAGTTTTAGCATAAGATGATTAAACTAACGTCACATAATTGGTTCATGCATCACTTTCACTTTGAAGTTACGATACCAAAAGCAAGTTTAAAGACATGATCTAAATTCTAAATACACGACAAAGTCAGACACAAATTCCAAAACGACCAGTGGAATGCTATTTACATCCACATTCCATCTCAAATGAAATCTCACTGTTTAATCTCAACGAAAACTACTCAAAATCTGGAACAGATTATTTAGATCGAACTAAAATAACCCAGTATGTGGCCCACCAAACTACGGAACCAGTTTGAGCAGCACTGTAATCAGGTGACGAGAAAGGAGAATGTACACAGCCGCGTGATGAGGTCGGGTTAGATAAGCAATAAGAGTAAGACCAAGTAGCTACTTTGGAACAACGAGTCCAAAAACCTAAGTGTATGTCTGCACATAACTCAGCTACTCAACAACATATTAACCTAGGCCAATCTAAGTAGTTCGGAGCTCAAATTGCGCGGTCTTTAAGAAATTATTTGACCCGTGATTATATTTATATCAGGGGAAAACGAAAACACGACGTTAAAATGGAAGAAGGCGATCCACGCGCTGCTACTCATCATATGATTTGTCTGGTCAAGGCAGGATCTCCCCGCTGATTGGTTTATATTTAAGAGAAATAAGTTCACCGTCAACCTGTACTAGAAATCAGATTTGAGGTTTACCTTGGTTCAGAACGGGGCTAAAAATTAGAGCACTAATCAACACGTAACACAGGTTAAGCCCTAAAAACGAAACAAGGAAGCGGCAAGCGAGATACGGAGTAAAATACCGGAGGGAGGGAGGCTATGTCAGTTCTGATGATGGTGTAAGAGGTATAAACCGCACAAGGGGGGCTACAAACAACAGTTAACCTGTATGATACATGTAGCGGAGCTGTAGACGATAACGAATTAAGGGGTAACAAGGAGTCAAATCCTGTATGTCTAGACGTGTTAGGAATGCACTGGAGATTAATTACAATTACAAGTGTGTGAAGAGGTTATCCTAATTATACTTGTTGTGGAGTGATGTAGAGTGACGTGCTGCGCCACTTTAGATTTTGTACTCTCGTTCTCTCTGAGTGTATTGAGTGATGTGAAATTGTGATGTGAAATTAACATTTATTGTTATTTGATGAAACTTATGCTTGGTTTGCAAGACAAATTGATGAGTTAAAGTAAATCTCTGGGCTGAATTGATCAATATCATGCGGCCCTGAGATTGTAAATTATAACTGAGATGGTAAATTATAACATAGAGAAAGTAAAACAAAAAAGCCCACAAATAATTGGCAAAGGAAATAATGCGTAAACCTGCAGAAAGAATTCCAACTTTGCTTACAGCTCATGCTCATCTTATTATGTTGCGAGTGTTGAGACGTCGGAAAATATAAAAATAAATCTTACACTTGAGCTGTTTTGTCTTTAATCAATAGGGAACATATAATTACAGACTAGCGAATAAGATAATCAAGAACTGGACAATATAACCGCATACAACAAGATAATCTACAGGAAATAATGCCACTTATTCCTTTTATTACTATACTTATAAACCTCCAAACTCGTATATAGCGGCCCAGGAATCTTGAGATACGAGCCTATATTTGAGAAGGTGGGTGCAGGCTAAAGATACCATCAAATCCTCGTCACCCTGACCAACTGTATGAGATTAAGAGAACCTGACACCAGTAGATCAGGTCTAAACCTTGCGAGATATGTATCTTGAGGGTGAGAGAGAGAGAGAGAGGGTGAGTTGAGGCGCTGCTTGGCATCTTGTGCAGGTGATGGCATCCTGCAACTCTGTTAGGGAGCCTTGATCGGGTTGCAGCATCCTTGCTAACTCTACCTTGCTAACTGCTCCCTCGGCTGTTAGATGTTGTTCTCACTGTGTTTAGTCATAAATTTTGAAAAATTCTCAGAGCTTTTGTTTTTTAGAAGTTTCTCTTGTGTCAAACATGAGGCTGAATAGTGAATAATGGTGCTGACATAGTCGGATATTTTGTGAATTACGGTCGCTGATTAACCTGGTTGATCATTTAACCCACATTAACGCTCTCTACCGCATTATGAAGCTGGTCGTTGAAATAGAATGTAGGGTATTTTTCTAGAGTTAAGTATTTTACTAAAGTATTTCACCATCTACCCCTGCTGTTATTACTAAAATATTGTACCGTAATTACAGTTACTATAGTGCGAGGACAATTTGTTTGTTATCAGACAGTGTCGGACAGTGTTGAGACACATTGTTGTCGAAACAACACAATGTCCCCAAACATTTACTAAAGACCAGGACCGTTTTGGAAGTGTTCCGCGTTTTAATTTGATAACACCGGCCCCCCCTCCCTCATCACAATCAAACATCTTATTAAGCACTATGAATTGTCAAAAGATTATTTCTCTCCACCAGATACACACAATAACATCAGATCTCTGAGAGCAGACCACGTGTTAAACGCGGCTTTGTTTACAGATTGCATGGGACAGTGAAACTGTGCTCAGACTAGATGAGGGACAGTTAAAGGCTTGCTCCACAGGATCTGCTGGTTGTCCCGACCAGCTGGTCACAGAGAAAATGCAGTCAAAACACGATGACAAATAGACCCCGAGTATAAACTGGTTCTTTGATGTCAGGATCATTGACTGCTGTAATTATCTAAATTCACTGTTTACAGTTTTGAGGGAGAGATTGTTGCCAGTATAAATTTAACGACATCACGACCAGGACGGCAGATCAAATTATTGGCCGATATGATGGAAATTTTGTGGAAATTCCTGCTGTCGGAAGTATGAATGCCTGTAAATAAGAATTATCCCTGTATCGACAAACTTGATTAAGTCCCTCAATGTAAATTTACAAATAAAATTACCAGTGGATGCATCTCGAGTAATTTTTCGTTTTACAGTAAAGCCCTTTTCAAGACTTCAGACTGATTTCAAGAAAATCCCGTAAAACGTACTGCTAAAGCGACTAACACCGAATTTCTTACGGCATTCTTATTCTACTAATTTTATCGGAACCTGCCCTAACAAATCAAATAAAACCATAAAGCCAATTTCTGCTGTCGGGGATAAGTAAAGATTGAAAATAGTGGAGGTGAAATATCAGTTTTACGTTAGAAACAAAGGAGAAAATAGGCACAATAAAAAGTTATTTAACTGATAAGGGATAAATATTATTTGCTCACGTAACTGTTACGTAACGTTTTCTAACGAAGATAAGTTGAATATAGCACTAGCACGAAATTTTTAATCACAATATATACTATAGGATGATACCAATGATTATTATTAATTAACAAATTTTACAATGCATCCAGGACCGGCACCTACTAATAATAACTTAACTAACAAAAACTTATAACTACTTAAATAACCTTCTCGATCCCAACAATGAAAACCTACAATGAAGACTAAAGTGAAAAAAACGCAACGCACTTTGTGAAAGACAAAACGAACTTTATACAAAAGTAGTCTTTATGTTCGTCAAAAAATCGCAAGAACTCGTTAAACTTGCGTCATTACTGACACGCGAGGAAAAAAACAAAGTGTGCGCACCTCGAAATACTGAAGACAAAAGAAGGAGGAGGAGGAGGAGAAAAGTGCAGAGTTAACGACCCGGCACCAGGCCCTCCACTTGGATTGAACTGTCCGAAATACAAAGAAGTTCACGAGAGGAGCACAATGATAGATGCTCCTTTCTTAAACTTTTACATCGATAGAAAGTTTCACCTGACAAATCGTAGAGTGATTGTTGGAATAACGAGAAGATGTGTGGGCCGGGTTGGTATTCGACCAATCACCGGGCGGGTTTTTCTAGTGACAATTGAGTTGGACCAATGGGAGACTAGAGATCGGTGGTCATGTGACAGACATACAGGTATAACACCTCAGTTTTACTAAGCCAGGTGCTGGTGAACTACGGACAGGATTATAATTATAATGCCAACTATAAATCATGCTCTGGTTAACGGACCAGAGTGTGTCTGGAGACGTGGCGATTCCAGAGGAACCAGGACGGAGGGTGGAGACTGGAGGGTGAAGAGGGTATGAACCTCAGTGGAACTTTGTGAGGTTGAACTAACATGACCCTGAAGTGCAGTGCCCATTGTTCCTCCGTAGGTTTTCCAACTTTTCGTGATTGTTCGCCATTTAGCGCTACATGTAACGTGATAATCACATGACCTCACATTAGCTCATTTTATTGGATAAGAAGTGTGAAAGGAAGGTTGCATTCCATGATTCAGTAGCTATATAATTCGATTTCAGTGCAGTCCTGCTTGATCTACGTAGCAGATATATCGCGCGTGCTCGCGTCATCCTCCAACCTGATTGGTGGAAACCATCTAACTCGGCCGCTGATTGGACCTGACTGAAGAGATCTTAATGGGAAAGGGAGTTAAGGTCCAGATTTCACAAGTATGTTTAACAGAGCGCACCTGCTTCTTTAGTCTAACTAGTTCAAAAGGTTTAAATTTAATTGGATTAATGTGCTCCACTTTTTAATGTAGCGGTAGAAGGTGATCACGTGGGTTGTTAATGAGCCCTGATTGGTTAATATTCCTTAAATTGAGCCTGATTGGTTGATGGCTCTCAAATCCAACGCACGACGAGCATTCACAAGGTATTGTTAACAAAAGGACATCATGATGCAATAGCCAATACAGTACGTTAGAGTGAGTCAATAGCTGCAGGTTAAAAAGTTAAACAAACCAGGATTCTGGAGTTTAGGTTTCCTTTGGACTTTTTAAAATACCGTTTAACAAATTTTTGGCGACTGACCTAATAGCTGAAATTGAACTTCCCGATTTGAATTACCGATGATTGAAAAACCGATAATGCGGAAAAATTGATTATGAAAAATTTTCTGACCAGTAAATTGTAAGGGTTGTGGTTAGGAGACTAATTCTTGTGCATGTTGATGTAGCTCAGTTCTATTATTATCATTTTCAACCCTTCGATCAAAATGTTGTCAACTATAACAATTATACCGCTAACGCCAAAATGTGCACTAAAACAAATGGGCAAGACAAATCAATTAAGATTTGAGAGAAAAGAAAATAGCTGACCGTGCAAATTGACACACAGATGATACTCAACAGAACGCTAGATGTGTTATTGTTCTCGTTCAAAAATGTACAAAATAAGCACGTAGCGTGCCGGTGAGACTCACAGTTCCGATCTTATCCACCTTTTGTTATGACAGGAGAAAACAAAGGGGCAATTAACGACTGGTATGTTGCAATAGTGGACCCCTCGTTTCACACCAAGATATTGGTGGGAAACTCAGAGCAGAGGTTTTTTCAACCCTCGGGAAATTATCGATATCGTGTTTCACACTACTGGAACATGGCAGATGGGAAGGGAAATTGATGCAATTGAGTTGCAAATACGATCACTATAATTTACCGTTTGGAAAATCTCGGAAACTGGGTCAATGTAAAAATATTAACAATAACATAAATAGGGCTGCTATATCTTCAAATTTTGCCTTACATAGATCACAAATCAAGTACTATCCACAAGAAAGCAAATGTCCGTCATACCTTACAACAAAATAGTAGGGGCTGAGTAAAACAGAAAACGATAAGGCTGCCGGACAATTGAGCCCAATCTAGATCAAGCAACCATGGGAGATTACGTCACTGATAACATCACTGATTGGGAGATTACGTCACTGATTGGGAGATTACTTATCGAAATACACTCTCACTGCCGTTTTAAAATTGTTAGCTCTCGTTATCGCACTGCTTATCTCTTGATAATTACACCGCTACTGCGCTGCTAGCTTGTTGTGCTGATCTTTACGATGGCAGATTTGGACTTGGAAAGTATCAATTACATGTGGAATGAGTTGTTCACCTGGAGCAAAGAGACTCTGAAGAAATTTGGCAAGCCTTACGGAAAGTTAAAGGACATTGCGGACGCTAAGAACTTCAACAGACTGAATAAGCCGGAGATTGTCGATGTGTGTGGTCGATCTTTTGAGTATACGAACTATCTTATGGAGACCGTTGAAGCGTATAAGAATGTGTTGACCAGACTTCAGGGTCAGTTAATTGAGAAGCAAGAGCAGGTTATCAGTGTTCAGGCCGAGCTATCAGCTTGCAAGACTGAGCAACTTGAAGCGTTGAAGAAAACTGTGTCAAGTTCAGTTGCTGATTCAGTGAAAGCGGAGTTCCAATCTTACAGCTCAGTCGTTCAAAGTTTGCCAGCACAGTCTCCAGTAATCAGCCCGGAAGCATTGACGTCTGTAGTCAAGACTATTGTTGCAGAGGAGGACCGCAGCAGGAACCTTCTTATCTTCGGTCTGCCTGAGGAAAACGAAGAGAGGCTCGAATCTCAAGTCAGTGAAGTTCTGGAAACTATTGGCATAAAGCCAAAAGTAGAGGCTCAGAGAATAGGAAAAAAGAAAACGGTTGACTCAATGCGACCAGTTAAAGTTAACACCTCAAACTCGCTCATCGTTAATCAGATTCTGAGGAATGCCAGGAACCTGCGGCAGAGTGAGAAGTTTAAGACAGTTTTCTTGAGCCCTGATCGGTCTGTCGAACAGAGGAAGCTCCGGAAAGATCTGGTACAGGACATGAAGAAGCGGGCACTTGCAGAACCGACCAAAAAGTTTTACATAAAGGACGGGCAAATTTATTGTGCCGATAAGAGCAACGGTTGACAACTTTTTTTGAGTGTGTGTTTCGTGTGCTGTTTTGATATGTTTTGGACCATGTTTGTGAGGGACATATTGGTAGCTGTAGTTATTTTCTATACAAGACTGAATAGTCTTCAGGCTTTAGCTGAGCTTTAATTTCCGACGCAGTTTTGTTGAGCCACTAGTCCATGATGGGGAATATAAACAATATATTTAACTCTTAATATAATGGTCATAGCTACTTTTAATTTCATGAATCATACAGATTTTAAAGTACGCTGGTACGATTTTTATCTTATTAAATTGCTGTTCAATATCTATTTTAGTAAACATTAACTGGGGTAGTAAAACCCAGTTCCCAATCAATCAATCAATCACGTCACTGATTGGGAACCTGTTAATGGCCTGTTAATGTGTGGGAACTGAGCGCATTTGTCGGTAGAACAACGATAACACACTAACATCTGATAACATCTGATAAGCCAAGATAAGAAACAGAGAGTAAAATTGGAGAAGCTGAACCACCTCTTTGATCTCTGTGAATAAACGTAAGTGCCAGATTGAGATGATTGCAATGGTGCTGAATGGGTCGGGACTCCGTGCTGAATAAACTCCTTA
Organism: Bolinopsis microptera; assembly: GCF_026151205.1. Taxonomy (NCBI): domain Eukaryota; kingdom Metazoa; phylum Ctenophora; class Tentaculata; order Lobata; family Bolinopsidae; genus Bolinopsis; species Bolinopsis microptera. The sequence continues at coordinate 16,742,360 of NC_087079.1, forward strand.
ATTGACAATTTAGTCATTGTCTAACACGCACATGTGTCCCCGTAAATTAGCCCAGAATAAAAACATGCACACAGGTCAAGCATGAACATCTGCACCATCCACACTGACCAATAGGAGAGAAGAGATTGTGGAGACAGCCAATAGGAGACCAAGGATCTTATCACGTGATCAGGTCGAGCAAACAAAAGGGACTGGAGCGAGTTAGGCGATAAATTAAATATACAGCGCAGTGGTGAGTATTTAATTCTTTGTTGAGTATTATTGAGATTAATGGGTCGCAGGGCTGCAACTTGAAATAAAATCAGTGAATTAGAAGGTTAGTAAACACATTTAGGGCAATTTAGCGAGGGTGAATGAATGTATCAATAGTCGCACAGGTTGGCTACAATGGTTGTTAAATAGATAATCATCAAGCGGTAAAGAATAATAATTGTCGAGAGTTGTATGTCGACAATCTCTGACAAACACTAGAGGCTTTTAATTTTCAAACAATACAGTTTAGTAAATTGAAGATTAGGGTTACGTAAAAATACCTTATCGGACCTTATTTTGGTTGACATTACATGGACGGACATAATTTTGGGCGGACATAATTTAAATTAAGTACGCAAAACTTTCTCTGAACGTACATGATAGCGGGACTTTATTTTGGGCGGAGCACACTCGTAATATCCGACCAAATAAAGTTCGATAACGTATGCAATGCCAATAGCATTATCAATAACTATAAGCAAGTGGTTCTGAAAAACTCAGATGACACGTCTGAAAAGTTGTAAAATTAAAGCTATAGAGTTAAATCTATTTCCAGCACATCCTTGCGGACTACGTCTTCCAAAAATAAAGCAAACAATGGTAGACTATCTCTGCGAGGACAGTACGGCGAGCATGAGTTTAAAAAGGTCGCATTGTTCCTTTTATTTAGGTACCAGATCTTGTGTAATAATAAACAGGACGTATAAAGGGCGTGTCACGTGACAGACGAGCATTGCTGTAGACTGACGATCTAGGTAAGCAGGCTGTTCCGTCTTTTGTCTGAGTTTTTACATTTTTGGGAAAGTTTTCAATCAATGGAGGGACAAGGTGGTTAAAAGTCGAGGTATCATTGTTAAATGGGAGGGATAAAAGAATTTCCAAACGGAACTGGCAGCAGTTGAATACGCCACGAGACAGAAAAGAAGCGTCCCCATAGGCCGCCCCTCTCGTGTCAGATAACAATCATTCGCCAAAATTTAGAGAACTTAAGAGCTCGGGCGACTCCACGGGTGGGGGTAGCTCCTGAAAAACAATGAAAATGCTTGTTTTGAGGCTGGCGATATGACTAAGGGTATAACAAAAGGATAATTACGGGTAAATTGTGTCCACGTGTTGGTTCGTTAAACGGGAGAGTAAGGTGTCACGGTATTGTGCCCGGAGTGAGAGAAAAGGAGGAGCACTCCTTTCTAATTGGAGACAAGCAGGCTAGCTAGACAAGATCAGCGACATTTAGACGTTTCAGTTTGGCACAATTTACCAGAATTTAGACAAGAGCGTGGGTAATGGAGGAGAAGGGAGCCGTTTTTAACGTGACCTCATCTGCGATGAGTGGAAATGGTGTGATACAAGGTACCGGACAAAACAAGCAGCGAGCAATTTGAACCGGAACGTGCTTCCGATACTCAAGAATGTGAGGAATTATCACCATTTTGTGGTTTTTGGTAACAATTGAGAGATTGAAAATGGGATGTGATTAGCCCGAGACGGCGCGCACGATATATCTGATTTATCTACACCAAGATCTGCACCATCGTTTAGTATGGGTACTAAGGGTTCAATTTCAAAAGATTCGCTCTTGTCCTAATTAATATTTCAAGAGTTGAAGGTACAGTAAAATAAGAGATGAAGAGAAGTCGAGATGAACAGCGGAAGTTCGCTAGAAATCTGCGAAAGCCTAAAAACCCAAACCCACGCGTTTTCATGCTCTAAGCCAGCTAAACAAACAGTGTCTAAACAAACACTTAGACCAATGAAAGCAGACCTACCCCATAGTATCCAATCAAGAACAGAGTTTCAGAACCTTGTGATGTGATTTACGCGTGTTCCCATGCCTCGGTCCGGTGTTGACATCAAATTTTAACGAGTTTTAAAACACCCCAACGTTTTTAATAAAACTAAACCGTTTCCACAGCTTCGCCCTGATTAGGAAAGCTCCTGCTGTAATTACCCAGTTTACGGTGATCTCACAATCACTAAATGCAGCAAACTTTTCCGGACTCCTTCGCTTGGAAAATCTTAAATCTCCAGGTAGAGCACGACGATGGTCTCAGGAAGCGAGTCTCTATGAGTATCTCGGTGTGCGGTAATTTCAACTGCAACAAGGGAAGATATTCCCACGATGAACTTACAAAGCAGACTTATCGGCCTGAAACCCTATTTCTACCTTCAGACTGCGTTGATATGGACCAAAACAGCGTCTTTCAATAACGGACAAATTCGACACATCATGCAAAATAGCTAGAACTTTAAAAAACCCTTTTCAATGAACCATGAAACAGCACGAAACTAGCCTTGTTTAGCTGAGCTGCAGTTATACAGAGCTGCAGTTATACAGAGCTGCAGTTATACAGAGCTGCAGTTATACAGAGCTGCAGTTATACAGAGCTGCAGTTATACAGAGCTGCAGTTAAACTAATAAGCTCCTGTGTGCAGCTGAGAGGACCGGTTACACCATGTTAAACGGTATTCATTGTACAGTCCCAACTTGTAAAGTGTCAGTAGGTCGTTCGCTTGACAATCAGTGAAGTGTCAGTAAAATGCACCCTGGTCCCCAGCTCGACAATCAGTGAAGTGTCAGTAAAATGCACCCTGGTCCCCAGCTCGACAATCAATGAAGTGTCAGTAAAATGCACCCTGGTCCCCAGTTCGCTCGACAATCAATGAAGTGTCAGTAAAATGCACCCTGGTCCCCAGTTCGCTCGACAATCAATGAAGTGTCAGTAAAATGCACCCTGGTCCCCAGTTCGCTCGACAATCAATGAAGTGTCAGTAAAATGCACCCTGGTCCCCAGCTCGACAATCAATGAAGTGTCAGTAAAATGCACCCTGGTCCCCAGTTCGACAATCAATGAAGTGTCAGTAAAATGCACCCTGGTCCCCAGCTCGACAATCAATGAAGTGTCAGTAAAATGCACCCTGGTCCCCAGCTCGACAATCAATGAAGTGTCAGTAAAATGCACCCTGGTCCCCAGCTCGACAATCAATGAAGTGTCAGTAAAATGCACCCTGGTCCCCAGCTCGACAATCAATGAAGTGTCAGTAAAATGCACCCTGGTCCCCAGTTCGCTCGACAATCAATGAAGTGTCAGTAAAATGCACCCTGGTCCCCAGTTCGACAATCAATGAAGTGTCAGTAAAATGCACCCTGGTCCCCAGTTCGACAATCAATGAAGTGTCAGTAAAATGCACCCTGGTCCCCAGTTCGACAATCAATGAAGTGTCAGTAAAATGCACCCTGGTCCCCAGTTCGACAATCAATGAAGTGTCAGTAAAATGCACCCTGGTCCCCAGTTCGACAATCAATGAAGTGTCAGTAAAATGCACCCTGGTCCCCAGTTCGCTCGACAATCAGTGAAGTGTCAGTAAAATGCACCCTGGTCCCCAGTTCGCTCGACAATCAATGAAGTGTCAGTAAAATGCACCCTGGTCCCCAGCTCGACAATCAGTGAAGTGTCAGTAAAATGCACCCTGGTCCCCTCGACAATCAATGAAGTGTCAGTAAAATGCACCCTGGTCCCCAGTTCGACAATCAATGAAGTGTCAGTAAAATGCACCCTGGTCCCCTCGACAATCAATGAAGTGTCAGTAAAATGCACCCTGGTCCCCAGTTCGACAATCAATGAAGTGTCAGTAAAATGCACCCTGGTCCCCAGTTCGACAATCAATGAAGTGTCAGTAAAATGCACCCTGGTCCCCAGTTCGCTCGACAATCAGTGAAGTGTCAGTAAAATGCACCCTGGTCCCCAGTTCGCTCGACAATCAATGAAGTGTCAGTAAAATGCACCCTGGTCCCCAGCTCGACAATCAGTGAAGTGTCAGTAAAATGCACCCTGGTCCCCTCGACAATCAATGAAGTGTCAGTAAAATGCACCCTGGTCCCCAGTTCGCTCGACAATCAATGAAGTGTCAGTAAAATGCACCCTGGTCCCCAGTTCGCTCGACAATCAATGAAGTGTCAGTAAAATGCACCCTGGTCCCCAGTTCGCTCGACAATCAATGAAGTGTCAGTAAAATGCACCCTGGTCCCCTCGACAATCAATGAAGTGTCAGTAAAATGCACCCTGGTCCCCAGTTCGCTCGACAATCAATGAAGTGTCAGTAAAATGCACCCTGGTCCCCAGTTCGCTCGACAATCAATGAAGTGTCAGTAAAATGCACCCTGGTCCCCAGTTCGCTCGACAATCAATGAAGTGTCAGTAAAATGCACCCTGGTCCCCAGCTCGACAATCAATGAAGTGTCAGTAAAATGCACCCTGGTCCCCAGCTCGACAATCAATGAAGTGTCAGTAAAATGCACCCTGGTCCCCAGCTCGACAATCAATGAAGTGTCAGTAAAATGCACCCTGGTCCCCAGCTCGACAATCAATGAAGTGTCAGTAAAATGCACCCTGGTCCCCAGCTCGACAATCAATGAAGTGTCAGTAAAATGCACCCTGGTCCCCAGCTCGACAATCAATGAAGTGTCAGTAAAATGCACCCTGGTCCCCAGCTCGACAATCAATGAAGTGTCAGTAAAATGCACCCTGGTCCCCAGCTCGACAATCAATGAAGTGTCAGTAAAATGCACCCTGGTCCCCAGCTCGACAATCAATGAAGTGTCAGTAAAATGCACCCTGGTCCCCAGCAGCTCCATTAAATGTATTGCAGCTATAAGATTGAGAGAGTGATACAGAGAGTTTCGAAATGTCACTGCAGTGTCCTTAATCTCGGTACATTTGTCAGATTATAGTGGTAGTTGTGGGGGACGCCAATTTTGGAGGGAGCTGTCTACTGAAGACCTGATCACATAGTGTGCAGTCCCAGGGTGCACATATTCTGTGGAGTGTGTTTAAATTACCAATCAGCGCTGGCAACAAGGTCACGTGACTTGCTACTAGCCAATGAGAGCGCGGGAAAGTCAGGTGGTCTCATGAGAGAAGTGAAGGTTGCACGTAGTCAGCCCCAGAGGGGTGTCGGTAGTGAACAAGAGTTATAAGTTTAATGCCATTAAACCGCAGGATTAAAATGATTATAAAATTAGCGCGGGGAAAATGGTTGTCTACAAGTGCAGCTCTGAGCTGGGGATTAAGTGAAAGTGCAGGTCGCGACTCAGGGGAACCTCCGGTATTTCCGCATACCTAACATTCCGAGCATAGTTTGATAACATGTTGCCAATATCACCAAGCATGGGTAAACTGTTGTCACGTGATTAGGTTGTCAGCCTGTCACGGGTATTAACAAGGAAGTGACATAATGGTTGGGGAGCCGGACAGATGAGAGTACTGCTGGTGGTGGGGAGCTCGATACACTGAGCTGGTGGCCGGTGGGGAGCCGATACACTGCTGTCTGTTACTAGCCCGGTTATTAGGGCCTGTCAGCGTTTATAGCTCACGTTTAAAATTCAGTTTAGGTAATGATGAGGCACAGGATAAAGTCGACAGGGTGTTTGAAAACAGCGACTAAATGGTAATTAGCTTGCCAGATTAGAAAAATAACGAGGAAACTCTGCATGATTAAGACTATTAATGCAGGATCGATTTAGGCTGACGCCTGACTTCGTGGTTAAATTAGGGAATAATGAAGGCTCAAGAGGGATGTTAATAACTTAATTTCGTAGACTAAATTAAAGGCAAGAAGACTAAATGAACCGATCACCATCAACAATAAAACCCAAGCACCGACTATCACGACACAAAATTTAACAGGGAAGACAAAAAATAATTGACCAAGGAAGAAAACTTTCCGTCTCCTGTTAAAACAAGGCAGTTTAAATTCCAACTAAGGACATGCAAGTGTAGCCGGGATGTCTCAAGAAAGATAAAGACCAAGCACCCAATCAAGAGACGCTACAGAAGCTAATTCCCAAAACAAACACCATCTGAAGCTGTGTTTGGACAATGGCCCTCCTTGACAGCCCTATTTAACCCAATCAATTGAAACAGGAAGTGTTGTGATTTGGTACAAGCTGCTCTTTTCGTTCTGCCCCCATTTGAAATCCCGCTGACGCAAATTGGGAGATTAACGAAAATTGGGGCTAAAGTTGGACTTAATGGGTGATCGGGAAGCAAAAAATCATAACTTAAATTCCGGGCAATTCAAACCACCTCATCAGCAGCACTTTTACACGTCATTCAAATTATTTTCCTGCAGCTTTTCCCCTTCAAAATTAGCTGTCTTATTTTCTCACAATCTCTCTCTCCCATCCCCACAGTGTCCACAATGACTTCTCCAAAATTAACACGCATATTTTGACAGGTTGATTTGAGTGAGGACTGATAATAAAAGGTGGCTGTAATGTGACAGGGCACAAACAGCGTGTTGTCGACAGGTTTTTCAGCTGATCTGATGGAAAAGTGATATCTCTCCCAGAACTTGTAGGAGCTCCTCCAACCAGCAGGAAGGTTGACGAGTTTAACCTTTAGGTTCCTGTATGAGAGGTATTTTAACTGGTAGAGAGGTATTTTAGCTGGTAGAGAGGTATTTTTAAGTGTTGGCGTGATAATAAGGGGTTTTTTCCTCGCTGTTTCCTGAGAGAGACAGTCGTGTCTAAATGAGGCCCGAGAGAAACCTGTGCAGGGACACATCAATTATATCTAAAAGGGTGAAAAGGAGAGCAGTGATGTATCTCGTGTCAGTAGTTACAGGAGGTCGTGCTGTCCATTATTGAGTAATACGTTAGAGTGAACTGTTGCGAGGATTATCAAAATAGGACGCTGAGTAGATCAGAGGACACTGACTTGTTAGTAACTTAGTTAGTAACTTAGTTAGTAACTTAGTTAGTAACTTAGTTAGTAACTTAGTTAGTAACTTAGTTAGTAACTTAGTTAGTAACTTAGTTAGTAACTTAGTTAGTAACTTAGTTAGTAACTTAGTTAGTAACTTAGTTAGTAACTTAGTTAGTAACTTAGTTAGTAACTTAGTTAGTAACTTAGTTAGTAACTTAGTTAGTAACTTAGTTAGTAACTTAGTTAGTAACTTAGTTAGTAACTTAGTTAGTAACTAGTTAGCCACCGTGGTTTATTGATATATAGCCCTTTTTATTATTAGTTCCTATGTTGTCTAGATATTCCTTGTTAGGGCACATTCCTTGTTAAGCTGTTTTTGGAACAGAAAGCAGGGGTAAGCTAGACAAATTCTCACAGAACCAGACAAGAAAGTTGAAACTGTTTGGAGATAAGAAGGTAGCGTCCAGAAAATGATTTTTGAAAAGGGCAAAACCAAAACGGTACCAGACCCAATAAATTGGCAAACTACTGGAACAGCCAGACTACCGTCCATGAAATGAGTTTAAGCATGACAAAAGGAAAAATGATCGTGGAGAAGTAGTAGTAGTCGTCTGCCCAATGATCTATGAGGTCTGTCTGAACAGACAAATCCAGGATACCACGTGACCACGTGACCACCCTCGAGTTGCCGTGACGACCAACAGAAATCCAGGGAAATGTCACGTGGGGGATAATGACCACTGAGAATGGTGGAATGAACCCAGAAACACGATCAAGGGAGGAATTAACAATCCCGGTTTCTAAAGTACATCAGAATCACATTATATTTAAAGAGAAAAGGTAAAGGGGCATGCAATGCAATTTTGATAATATAATTTGATACAGTTGTTGATTTTCAGTAATCAAGTGGGAGTAACACTTCAGGGTGACATCACCAACACTTCCTGGACAGACAAATGAATACTAATTCAAAAGTTAAGAATCACTCAAGAGTCAAGATAGCTATTCATTCTCAAAATAAAGCACACCTAGTCATGTAAACAACACGTGAAGTCAACTTGGTACAGTGTCCTGGATTAACTTCAAGTACAGTCATACACCATGGCCGCACAGTGGTTACCTCCAAATCAGATCTGACTAACTCGATTGAATCTGTTTCCCGCAATTCAACACAAAAAGTAAAGGCCGTGATGGAATTACAGGTAATTGAAATTTGGCTACACCTCCGGATCCTATGGTCAACATCCACCTCCCACGAGTTTTATCATGGTCCACCGATTTTCTCTCAACGGACAACCGTGGACAAAAAGCTGACAGAAATCTAATTTTAAGCAACGAAATCTCTTGGCATCTCTGCAGTACTAAACCGAATATCGATTAAGGTAACGATTCACCTTCAGAAGTTCAGAAGGACACAAAAATAGTCACGAAATAGGGACCGTGTCGCTAAAGATAAAGAATTACTGGAATTGGTATTTTTACCACCAAAACATATTATGTCGGTCTACCTGAGTAGAACTTAATCACATGTTGTCCTCATTTATATCAAAATGGAGGGGGAAAATATCCAGGGAAATTAGGATCCGATACGAGACAAGGCATGATAGAAAAGCTGATAAGTGATAAGCTCATGCATGAAATGCGAGTTAGGAAGTTGGAAAATGTCCAGAGATTCCTGTTCACAGATCTTGTTCCGCAGTCAGTTAAACATATTATCACATTTAACTGGATCTCATCAAACTGGCGTCATACAGCTGAGAGCTGACGTCAAAACGTTCAGACCCAGGGGTGAATCATTGTTTAAACTGATACGAATCGGAACTTGACCGATTTATCTTATTAGATTATAAATTAACAACATTGTTTTTTTTTCAGCGAGCAGCAATGCATGAAATTTGAACAGTGAACTGTGAAAGAGGGCACCAAAGATATGAACGGCGTGATTCAAAAAGTATGACAAAAATAATTGTAAGACAAAAGAACCTGATGCTTTCACGAAAATTACCAATGAATGCAGCAGACACAAAAGGACAAACGGATAAATTTTATCACAAAGTTCAGCTCGGTGGTATGCAAACAATGCCAGATCCCAGGAAAGGTTAATAAGTTCCCCCTAACAAGTAATCCATTGAAAAACATGCTCCCCAGCAGTTAATTAATCCAATTTTCGGATACCCCCCATTGTCTTGATGGACTGTGTGGCAGTCTCGGTAGTAATGATATTACTTCTGACCCCCAGGTAATCGTATCTCGTTTTAAACCGCAATAACATATACAAATCAATGACCGGTTGGGCGATGGGATTACCGTGTTATTTACTGGTGAGCATGACCTGGTTCCCCTAGTGCCGGCTGGTGAGAAGAGTTTAACTAGTGTTTATTTGGGGAGTTCGACAACCCGTCATTCTCTCTCATAGTCCATTGTTAGCATTCACTGGGAAAAAAGTACACACAAACTAAATTATCAGACATTTACAACTCGGATTAGCTGTTAAGATGGAGATATGATCATTTCTCCGCCGGGGGAGGGAACTTTAAGCATACAAGTAACGAGTTCCAACGAGAAATCGTAGACAGTGTTATTTTAGGGGTGACATATTACCCCTTCCGGCCTGCTCTTGCAAGTCCTTGGCTGGACGCGAGTTCAGACAGCCAATTGGCAATGCCAACCAGAAATATCTGCTTCCTTATTGGACGATGCTTGGCATGTGGCCAGACGATATTGCAAGCTGATTGGTCAATTGTTGGTGCGTGACGTTAAAGGAACGATTTCATTGGTGGTTGTTGTTGAGATGTCATGCACAGATAGACAGAAAAGTATAAGCAGCAGCGCACGGGGAGGATTTATTGACAGATTGAAATTCCCATAAAGTTAACATCGTCATAAATGAAGAATAGAATGTAGAAACAGGACATGATCCGTGATTGGACACGCTTAATGAGTCACGCTCTAAATTATCTTTCATTAGAATATAATCTAAATATAGAACAAAATCTAGAAATTTCCACGACCAAGTCAATGAAAATAACCAGGTTTATAAAGTAAAGCAGTAAAGTTCAAAGAACCTAGATCCAGGAGTTGGCTGGTTTTCACTAGACATCGAGGCGACCGTGGTCCGAGCTGTCTGCAGGTAAAAATGCAATTCTTTCAAGTGCGAAAATACGAGAAAGCAATTAGGGAACGTGGTCCATCAATCAGGACGAACTCTGTGTCAATTAACATGTGTTCAGATAACACATGTTACAGCGTCACCTACTGCAAATGTGACCTTGTTAATCGGGCAACCATGACTCAACATTATACAACTCGAAATACTAATAAGTGGATAATATGTCTGCTGTCTGCGAATAGAAATGTGGCGTCTCAATATCTTATCACAGAGGTAAATCAGAGGTAAATGGAACTGCAATTAAGTATCCGATTCTTCAAACAGTAAGTATATGTGAAAGGCGTGGCCAGCTCTCACGGGACTATGGACACGCTGTATCAGAGCTGCACGTGCGTGCGCGCTGGAACACTATTTACTCCACATTTTACTCAAAGTATTGTCGCATATTTTGTAGGGTGTGGACAGAGTAGAGACAATTCAATGTGAAGTGTGGGACTAGTATAGACATATGATAATTAGAAACGTGACCGTATTATAATTTCTGAATTGATGCGACATATCCTTCCATTGGAAGGCTTCCAATCCCCGATTACCAATACCAATACTGCAAGCAGTTTTAATTCTCACAGGCTACTGGCTTCATATAAATATAATAGCTCCGTTTTTGGAATAAATGAATAAATTGAATAAGTTAAATTTGATACATACACTGCAACTTCGCTACACTTCGCTCGCACAAACATTATCACGTGACTTGGGTTTTTTCCGTTTTGCAGCCGAACAAATACTCTAACCCTAACCATATAATAACCCTTCTACTAGCCTGTCACGTAACCAAGACATTTTTTGCGGATCAGCGTCCAAAAATACAGATCAGCTTTTTCTCCAGCATTTTTAAGAATTTTGGAGAGTGATTTAGTGGGAGCGTCAACTGTTCGGAAGTACTATATATTATTTCATGTTATTCAAATGAAACATGAGAAAATCCTAGTATTCTATTCATGAGGCGATTCGTGGTACTGGTATTATACTGTATACGAGACCTCACGCTGACGCAGACGGTCAATTGAACGTCGATTATAATCATCAACAAGAAAAATGAGCACCGAACACTTACGACTTATAAAGTCATAAAGTGACTTGCGTTCTTTGTTGAGACTTGTGAAACCTTTATGAGTTAGGTAGCGTATGAAGCAAAAATAATTACCGAAAATTGAACATACTGTCTGGCGTCCAATGGTCAGATTAACTAAAAACCAACTGTCGGATTATCTTAGAGTTAGCGGACATTGCGTGAACAGTCAACGGACATAATTTGAACAGACAATAAAATGAACGCTGTGATTTCCAGCGTCCGATTAATGTCCGTTCAAATAAAGTCCGATAAGGTTAACCCTTAATCTTATATCGAGGCCAGTTTATGCTGTAAGTGTAGGTTGGTTAATGATAATTTTTTTAAATTTGAAAATTCAATTAATTATTATATATATAAATCAAGCGTTACATTTCAGCCATGCAAAATAACAATGACATATTTTGATATACTAATTGATAAATGGTAGTGGTACTGCAATATAACTATAAGTTGCTTAATCATAATATTAATAGTGTGGCCGAATGACAACTAACTAAACAAGAAAAATAAACCTGATTATATAATATTAATAATTAATTCGGCTGACCAAAATATAGCAAGAGCCACATTAACGTTGGGGCCGTCATAAATGATATCATCGAATTAAATTTAATATTTATATCACAAATATTTGGTAAATTTTACTCACGTTTTAAGACGGTTTGGTACTGGTAGCCATGACGTATGTTGGAGCGATGTACTGTTTCGTTTGATAGCCACGTTATATCCAAGTGACCAACTCCAAGTCAGGGTAGAGCTAGAACATAGAAGTAGAAGTACGGATGTAGTTGAGCCGCGAAAATACTTCTGGAACTCTGAAAACATTAATTGTAGTTGTAATCAACAGTAAACTTGGTTTTGGAGGACTTCGCGCCGCTTCGACGCGCCGCGCGAACTAGCATTCTTGCTTCGCATCGTCGATCGTTGCTCTGCTTCGCAGAGCAACGATCTCGATGGGTTGACATCGTCAACCAAACTTGGTTATACATGACAATGATGAGACATAACCAATTGGTAGAAGTTACTAATTGAAAATTCTCTTATCAATATCATCTCTTTAGTCTTTACACTTTAAAAATCATGGACTCACTTTACATGGTCTGTTTAAAAGTGAAGCTCTGAGACGACAGTTGCTTCCTCTGGTGAATCTACTCCAGCCCATTCTGCCGTTACGACAGTTGCTTCATCTGGTGAATCTACTCCAGCCCATTCTGCCGTTACGACAGTTGCTTCCTCTGGTGAATCTACTCCAGCCCATTCTGCCGTTACGACAGTTGCTTCCTCTGGTGAATCTAGTTCTACTCCAGCCCATTCTGCCGTTACGACAGTTGCTTCCTCTGGTGAATCTACTCCAGCCCATTCTGCCGTTACGACAGTTGCTTCATCTGGTGAATCTACTCCAGCCCATTCTGCCGTTACGACAGTTGCTTCCTCTGGTGAATCTACTCCAGCCCATTCTGCCGTTACGACAGTTGCTTCATCTGGTGAATCTACTCCAGCCCATTCTGCCGTTACGACAGTTGCTTCCTCTGGTGAATCTACTCCAGCCCATTCTGCCGTTACGACAGTTGCTTCATCTGGTGAATCTACTCCAGCCCATTCTGCCGTTACGACAGTTGCTTCCTCTGGTGAATCTACTCCAGCCCATTCTGCCGTTACGACAGTTGCTTCCTCTGGTGAATCTACTCCAGCCCATTCTGCCGTTACGACAGTTGCTTCCTCTGGTGAATCTACTCCAGCCCATTCTGCCGTTACGATGTCTTCTTCTACTCCAGACGATACTGCTACAACAGATCCTATTGTATGTAATTCTATCGACGGAACTGAAGCATACCTAAACCGACCATCTCTAGTACCTTTTTTGCATTCTAACTTTACCCGGGGACCTCAGGCTATCATGTTTATAAATCATGTTTATAAATCATGTTTATAAATCATGTTTATAAATAGAGATTCGGCGGAATGACAGGCTGAGCGCGGCCCAGTAAATTCTAACTGTGCATCTCTAGTCAGCCCAACCTACTGAAATGACTTTGCTGTGATGATCGCTGGACGATGTGACAACTTTGATGGAGAGGGCATACAACACACATAACCCCGGCATGCGCAGGGATTATATTTCAATTTTTCCCGCGACGCGCGGGAAAAATTTATAATAATTTCGAGTGCGAAGCACGAGGGATTATTATGAAAATAACCCCGACGTGCTTTAGCACGAGGGGCCGGGGTTATTTTAATATAACTTAAGCGTGCCGGTGTTATGTGTTATAAACCCCTCCGGGTTAGTGCTAGGACCAACAAATTTGACATTTTACTCTTAATTCTAGCTATATGAGATCATTATGGAAAATATGAAATGGAATTGGGGACTTCCAAATAAATACAACTAAGGTACTATGACTTTTGAAATTGGCGTTATATCTAAACACTATTCCTCAGTCAGAACGTTGAATGAATATGAATATCGATAAGGGGCGTCGAGTTAAGCCTGGCAAGCGATAAAAGCTAATAATGATATCGTGTCATGAAGTTCATCAAAGTAGACGACTATAATACATGGCTTATATCAAACTCGACAAAATTAACCGAACCGGACAAAATCAAATGTAACCGTCGAGACAAGTTTTGGAACTGGTCCAATTAATGTAAGAGTTTAAGTAATGTAGTGTGCTGGAGTTTTGCCAGCGCCTGCAATTAGACCGATACGTAGATCGAGTGTATTTATAGTTCTTACGTTAAGCCATAGGTCACGTGACATTTTTTACCAATGCGCGTCGTAGTAGTTAGTCACGTGATACACGTCATCAAAACACGTGACAGTACGCGGTTGAAATTCTCATGGAATATCAAAACAAAACAAATCTTGTTGAGCCAAATTAGCGGGGCGGGATTATAATACTATAATACCTCCGCCACTGAGTGCTGCGCGCGATAATTCCCGACAGCTTGCTGGAGGGAATTTGCGGGCACGAAGTTGCGGAGGTATTATATTTTATAATACGTTCCGGTTCCGATTGCAGAAGGGGTGTAATCCGATACGTGCGCATCATACAATAAAGTGTCTAATATATAGAACGCCAGTGTTATTTGTTTTGAAACTTGCCGCCAGCCAGTCTGAGTCTGGGCTGATAATACCCTCGCTTCTCTTGCGGGAAAAATGAGCAAATTATCAGCCCTCGGTGTCCCCGAGTTTTAGTGGATATAATTCCCGGAAGGTATTATAAAAGCTGTGCCGGGGTTATTTATTCAGCGGGAAAAAACTAACAGCGGGAGCCGGGATTATCAGAATCTATTTAGCGGGAGCCGGGATTATCAGAATCTTATTCTATCCCGGAGGGGTTTATAAGTACAACATGGTTATTGAATATGATGTTGAGTTTATTTCGGTCAGTGCGCTTAATTCTTCTGTGCTATTAGTTGAGCGATAATTGAACATCTAGACGGACTCGGGACTCATTAAAACTTTTTAAGTTCCCGCTTCATCTGCATAAAATCATACAACATTGCAATAATGCAATGATGTCGGCTAAAACTCCCCAAAATGATAGGAGTGATTTATTTTTGAGGCCGTAGAAAGTCTTCACAAAAGCAGCTGAAAACTCTCAGTTACAAAGAAGAGGCATCCGTTCCAAGAAATGGGAAGACCCGGCCCTAAAGATTTGGCGGAATGACAGGCTGAGCGCCGCCCAGTAACTATTACTGAGACCATTAAGATTTTAAACTTCGGATCAGTATTGAGCAGATGCTCCTGAAAACTCGTCAACATCGAAAGAAATAACTTAACGCTGTTTTCAAGACTTTATGACTGTTAACGTTCTGATATGATATATGCACGGTGTACCATATAGATAAAAATATATGGCACTGCTTGTGCCTTTATTTTGGATGTATTACTATTAAGTATTACTATTAGTGAACGATGGTCCCCTAAACTATTGGTATTAATTTAATTTCAGTAAATAGTTCTGCAGGGGAAATGGAAAAACCTTTGAGTAATTCTCCATTTTATGCCACTTTATGCCAATTTTGGTCATCGAATTACGTATGTGGCACTTTATTTGTGCACTCTAACATGTTTATTTACGCATACCAGGCTACACAAAGCTTATACCAAGCTACTAGAGGCTCATACCAGGCGACTAGAGACTCATACCAGGCTACTAGGGCCAATATCAATTCGACAATTTTGCCATTCAAATTCCACTCAATTTCACTGTGACTGTGAGTGCGACAGTCAATCTCCATACGTACTTTTAAAGGCAGACTCCCGCTTCCGAACTCGTACTAAGTATTGCATACGGCCACGTGAGGCCTGCCCTCCGAGATCGCATTACAAAAGGGACGCCTCAGCTCCAAGATTGTTTTCAGCTTGGAAAGGCAAAACGTTTATTACCAAATTTATGATATTTGAAAAACAACTAACTGGCCATGACTTGAAGCCAACATGACGATCTGAATTCTGACATGAAGCCACTTTTTTAGGGCGCAGTTTATATCTCCGCCAAAAGCACACTCCCCAAATTTTAATTTTTTACCGATTTTCGAAATACAAATTGGACAATTTTCGTTAATTATGTAATCAAAATTTTCGTTTTTTAAACCAATTTTCATTTAGTAAGTGCTTTGCGCTTATTTCATTCATTAATCCGTTGTGATAGCTTTTAAAATATAGGGTCTTGAATACTGGGGGGGGGGTCAAACCTTGATTACGTAATATAGGGGGGGGGGGGGGGTTCGGTCTTGATTACGGTTGATTACGGAGGGGGGGGGGGGGGGGGTAAAAATTGCCAAAATATTGATTACGTAATATGTGAACGACCCCTTATACAAATCACTTAACATACATTTCTTGTCAGAGAATTCGTGTCCTAGTTTTTGTTGTCAAACACTTACCGTCCAAGTTAAGCTAGGGAACACTCATGGGCATATTCCTTTGGTTCCAGTTGGTGTAAACTTAAAGCACAGTTCATCATTTGGAATTCCACTGAGTTGATAATCGCGACCACATATTACAGCAAACTGTACATATTACAGCAAACTGTACTAATCTCCGCAGTTCAACCGAGACATATACTATAACTAAAAAATTATGTTAATGTTCTGTTCCTGACTGGACGATAAGCACCACAGTCAGTTGGGGGAGAGACCAACACACTATCAAGATTGTTTGACTATCTTACCTGCTGTGTTTTGTCGTACTCTACTCTTCGCTCAAGTTCGATAAGTTAAGGTGAGGATTGCCTCGATTTTTTGGTTTCAGCCCTAGGTCAAGAGCTGTAGAACCGTAGGATCAAAATATGTATTGCTTGTTGCTCGCATTCTAAACTATAAAAGATCGATTTTGAGGGATATGGAAGTGTTTATAGGTTCTGAAACCTAGCTAAATCGATTTTTCGTGCAATTTTAGGTTAGAAACGGTCCTCAAAATAAGTTAATAAGAAGGTCGATTTCTCGGTTATTTTTGAGCTTTCGTTCAGAAAATAATTCGGGGCCCTCAAAAGGGGGTAACAAGAAGGCGTTACAAGTGTTACAAGCCTTCTATAATACAAAATATGTATCACCTCATCAGCCTGCCTAACATGTGCTCACTATTAATGTAAACAAACAATGATCACCTCCCCGCCAGTATCCACATCTATAAGTATAAGTCTCGCTATATAGAACATCGAGAACCCTGATACCATCAAGTCCCTGGGTAACAACACAATAGAGCACGTGGAAGACTTTGTACCTATCTTGGTTCTAGAATCAGAGACAGTGAGAGTGATATCAGGGTTAGGAAAGGAAGAGCATGAGGAGCATTTGGAGAGATTCCCGGATGATGGTACATGGTAAATTTCCAAAACTTTCTCATTTTCCAGAGGATATATTCCAATTCAACACCTCCAAATTTCAGTACACAAGTTTCCGAAAGGGTACTACTGTCTGAACGGTACTGCCGGATACAGGCCTGACGATACTAGTGCTGGACTCAGATGCGATCCAGAACTGATTAATATTGGCTGCAATTCTGAATTCTATTGATGTTTCTGATGTGTAACTGCGATGAATATTTAGTTTCAGATTTTGGCCTGGCTCAATGTGAATGAGAGCTAATCGTAATTATAATTAATTCCGTAGGCTGTATATTAGGGATTTATAATTGTAAGCAGGTAATACACAAATATTTCGGTCTTGGAAAAGTAAATTTTTAGAAATTTTGTAAGTTAATAATTTGATTGACGTTGCTGATTCCTAAAAAAGGAATAAAGATAAGCAACGTAAACCAAATGAATACATACAATTAAATCAATCGCTTGTCTTCATCTGCGTCACAATGACATCTTCTTGCTTCTCTTGGGCGAAATCTCTTGCTTGGCTGAAATCTTTTTGCTTCTCTTGGGCGAAATCTTTGTGTTCGGAACTTCACTCCCAGCTGTTCACTGACCATGACTAAGTCGAATTGGTATCTCCTTGACAGCTCGACTAGCTGTAACTCTTCTTACCTGTAATAAGTGGGGTAAGTTGAAAAGAACAAATGTAAATGTGAATCTATCATCAAACTGAAAAGCCGGCTGAAATCTTAATTACCTGATCTGAGATTACCCGTTAAGTCTTCTTATAACTTTACCGTGTTCTCTTGAGGTCAAGCTTTGTAACTGTAACCGCGGCCAGTGTAACGTCGTTCTGAAAGAAATAGATTACCCTCCCTCTTACCCAAAAACCATCCCTATTCCCAAAAACTGAAATCGTTAAATTATTGAAAACTAGAAATTGTTGACGGAACATCAAATTGATCCAGTTACAAAATCTTTCAATAGTAGCCTAGATAAAAGAACCGTGGCTCAGACTCTTCCCAAGCAACAAGCAATGGTAACGGTTCCTCCTGGCTCCCCTCTGACTCCACTGGTGGTAGGTCCTCCCCAAGGATTATAACTTCAAGATCCTCTTCCAGTTCCGCGAAGTCACAATCTTGATCTTTCCATGTTTCAGATGATGTCGACTGAAGTTTTGATGGGTTAGAAAATTCTTTTTCTTCCTCGTCGACATCAGGCTTAAACAAGTCGAAAATATCTGTAAACTTGTCCGGATTATACTTCTCTGGTTGAGGTATGCTGATGCAGCCCATTGCTTGGTAGAACCTGAGGAACCAAGACGGCTGATAGTAGTCTGGGTCGTAAATGTACACTCTGTCTCGATTCTGCTTACTGCGGAAGAAAGACTTAAACTTAGATTTCACAGATTTGAAACTTGGCATATCGTAAACGAATGTATTGAACAGTTCTAACAGATAGCAAGTGAAATTAAAAGGAATGAAAAAGCGAACGTGCACCTATAAATATGGTGACTCCTTTATCAAATCCTTTTTTCAAACGGTGAAATAAACATGTGTGGCTGAATTTTAGCAATGTGCGCGGCTCACGCGGCTTACACATATCAGTATCACTATCAGTGCAGTATCAGCCACATATGTTTATTTCACCGTAATTGAGAATACTATCAAACTATACAGTGTACTTGGGCACAGAATGCTCACATTCAATGAACATATTGTACCCTTTGAGTTTAGTGCATTTGGCATTGTGCATTATTTTCAGAATCTGTAAAAGAATTGACCCGCGTAAGCCGCGCACATGGCTAAATTTCAGCCACACATGTTTATTTCACCGTTTGAAAAAAGGATTTGATAAAGGAGTCACCATATTTATAGGTGCACGTTCGCTTTTTCATTCCTTTTAATTTCACTTGCTATCTGTTAGAACTGTTCAATACATTCGTTTACGATATGCCAAGTTTCAAATCTGTGAAATCTAAGTTTAAGTCTTTCTTCCGCAGTAAGCAGAATCGAGACAGAGTGTACATTTACGACCCAGACTACTATCAGCCGTCTTGGTTCCTCAGGTTCTACCAAGCAATGGGCTGCATCAGCATACCTCAACCAGAGAAGTATAATCCGGACAAGTTTACAGATATTTTCGACTTGTTTAAGCCTGATGTCGACGAGGAAGAAAAAGAATATTCTAACCCATCAAAACTTCAGTCGACATCATCTGAAACATGGGAAGATCAAGATTGTGACTTCGCGGAACTGGAAGAGGATCTTGAAGTTATAATCCTTGGGGAGGACCTACCACCAGTGGAGTCAGAGGGGAGCCAGGAGGAACCGTTACCATTGCTTGTTGCTTGGGAAGAGTCTGAGCCACGGTTCTTTTATCTAGGCTACTATTAACAGTTTTTGTAACTGGATCAATTTGATGTTCCGTCAACAATTTCTAGTTTTCAATAATTTAACGATTTCAGTTTTTGGGAATAGGGATGGTTTTTGGGTAAGAGGGAGGGTAATCTATTTCTTTCAGAACGACGTTACACTGGCCGCGGTTACAGTTACAAAGCTTGACCTCAAGAGAACACGGTAAAGTTATAAGAAGACTTAACGGGTAATCTCAGATCAGGTAATTAAGATTTCAGCCGGCTTTTCAGTTTGATGATAGATTCACATTTACATTTGTTCTTTTCAACTTACCCCACTTATTACAGGTAAGAAGAGTTACAGCTAGTCGAGCTGTCAAGGAGATACCAATTCGACTTAGTCATGGTCAGTGAACAGCTGGGAGTGAAGTTCCGAACACAAAGATTTCGCCCAAGAGAAGCAAAAAGATTTCAGCCAAGCAAGAGATTTCGCCCAAGAGAAGCAAGAAGATGTCATTGTGACGCAGATGAAGACAAGCGATTGATTTAATTTTATGTATTCATTTGGTTTACGTTGCTTATCTTTATTCCTTTTTTAGAAATCAGCAACGTCAATCAAATTATTAACTTACAAAATTTCTTAAAATTTACTTTTCCAAGAACGAAATATTTGTGTATTACCTGCTTACAATCTCTAATAGTAATATATTATAGTCTACTGTTAAGACTCTACAGAATTAATTATAATTACGATTAGCTCTCATTGAGGCACACTGGTAAAGTACGCTTCTAATGATGTCAGTTTCAATTTCAGCTGCAAACTGTGTTAATTGTGGTCGGGGTGGCACACAGCCACAGGATTGATGCACATGGAATAAAATTAAGAATACTATCAAAGTCAAACTACACAATGTACTTTTGAAAGAGAATAACAAGCTCAAAAACGCTACTGACGTATTTCTCCATAAAATTAAAAAGCACAATAGCGTGAGAAGCTTTTGTCGAGGTTGACGGATGTTACTCGTCTAAATTTCTTCGAAGTAGCGCGCGCCGCTTTCTTCTCGACGGCAAGTGCTAGTGCTACGAAGTAGCGCGCGCCGGGCCAGACCATTAACAATGGTCAATTGTCGAGGTGCCTCTAAAGTGATCTTAAACGATTCCCCGTTCAATTTTGGTCGAAGAACGCCAACTAGTGATTTTAGTAAGGCTTTTGACACAGTCCCCCACTTTAGACTTCTATCTAAATTGGAGGGGTTTGGGGTCAAGGGAAAAGTTGTAGATGTTATAAAAGACTTTCTGACAGACAGCTAACCATGAGGGTTTGTGTAGAAGGACAATGGTCTGAGGTGTAACACGTGTTTATCTGGTGTTCCCCAGGGGTCAGTATTGTGTACTTTGCTATTTATTCTTTATATAAACGATTTACCTGACATTGTTAAAAATAAGATTAAATTATTTGCAGATGATCTCAAGTTATGCAGCTAACTATAGAAATAGAAGTGAATCTGATGACATTTTAGAACTCGAAATTTTGGAGAGTATTTGGCACTTAAACTTCAATCCTGCCAAGTGTAAAGTAGTTCATATTAATCTGAATAATAATCCTAACTTAAACTATATTGTAAATGGAGTAGAACTAGAAGTATCTGCAAAGGAAAAAGATTTGGGGGTTATTACCCATAGCTCCTTGCTTTGGAATGAACAGATAAAAGCTTGTATTTCTAAAGCAAATCGTATGATCTGCTGGATTGTAAGGAACTTAGTTATTAGAGAAAAGGTTGTAATGATAGCTATTTATAAAGCTTTGATAAGACCTCATCTTGAGTTTACCCGCCTTATTGATGAGGTGGGTACTCTTCCATACAGCCGTAGACTGGATATCCTCAATGGCAGAGCGGCGAATACGTGTGACCTTATTGAAGCTTTTAAAGTAACTAGTAGTTTGACTGAATATGGATCGGGTTTGTTCAGAATGAGCAGATCTGGTCTTAATCTTGTTTCAACCAATAGATGTAGTAAGAGTGTAACTAAAGTCAAGAATCTCCCGTCTTCTTTTCTTCCGGAGCGAATCACCCTGATTTTTTGTGAAACTTGGTTTCGAGATAGCCAATTGACCAACAAACTAAGACCGGATACCGAACTTTTGAGGGGATCCCGGACCCCAACCGCCAAACGGTGCCCGCGGGGCAACCACGCCCATATTTGGTCCAAATTAGGCCCAATTTAGCCAAATACCCGCAACATGCCCAAAACTCAGGTTTTAGGTGCAAAAAATGACTGAGTTATACTTATGAGCTAAAAACTATATGACTATATTTAGGCATATGTACCAAATTTGATCGATTTTGGCCCATAAATTGGTCTACTTTTGAATGAAACCAACTTTATACTTTTGTATAAACGGTAAGCCTAAACTACACATTCTCTACGATTATCAGCTCAAGATCTACCTAACTGTGGATTCTGTGTTCAAATAATCGTAAAAATCTGGGTTTTGGGCATGTTGAGGGTATTTGGCTAAATTGGGCCTAATTTAGACCAAATATGGGCGTGGCTGCCCCGCGGGCACCGTTTGGCGGTTGGGGTCCGGGACCCCCTCAAAATTTCGGTCACCGGTCTTAGTTTGTTGATCAACTGCTATCTCGAAACCAAGTTTCACAAAAAATCAGGGCGAACCCCCCCCCCCCCCCCCCTTCTATTTAGTGCAATGATATTTTGTAGACACTTGTGATGATGTTACTTACTAGTGCACAACCAAGGAAGTTATAGACATATGTCATACGTATCAAATTGGATATGTGATGTGCTTTTGGCGGAGATATAACTTGCGCCCTTTTTTAGACCTCACCCCACGTAAACCAACATTGGCTTACATGTTGTGAATTATACCATAGTTAAAAATAGGATAAGCGATAAGAAAGCACCTTAAATTACTCTCAGCCCTCAATTAAGACACCCTGTTTGAGGAATAAATTGAGTCAAAGATTTGAGTTAAAGTGCTAGTTATGAACAATATTGTGATATTTTAACATTGTGTTTCTTTCTTCAGTTTTAACTTTTAATGCCCTTGAATGGTATACGAAACATACTTCCTCCCTTAGTTCTTGGCCAAATAAAAACTCCTGATTCCAAAATATAGCCGAGCACAGATTGATCAATCTAATCGACGTTAATTTAGTCTACAACATGAATGACTTACAATATCGCTACGTGTACGGCGTCAGGCTTTTTATCGACTGCCCGGTCTCCTCGATACTACTGATCAGTAATTGGACACAATTAGTACGGAAAAAGTTATCTACCAACATCCGTTTAGTATTGAATGGATCAATTATTGTATATCGATCACGCGCGTAGATAGCGTAGTAAACGTACGTGCGCGCCGTTGTATTTAAGAAAAATACTATCGCGTCAGAGCTTAAAATTCAAAGAAGACCCTTTATAAATTGTGCCCCATTAATGTCCCTAACACACTAAGCAAGACTAAAGAATGAAAATGGGCTGGAACTTGGAAGAAAACCAACCATAATTTACTTTAATATCGTTACCTTGAGATAACTTCATATTCTGGAATTTAGCAAGCAAAATTTTACCATATATTGGCATATTCCTGGTTCATTAAAATAATACACCATCTAACCCACTCAATAAGTTATATCTTACAATCTAATACAAGGGAATAATATTTATAAAATTTTAACTGGTCAAAGTATCAAACTAACTAAATTTGCCTTCTTGGTACGGAGGATTTTTCGACAAAACTATTTCTGTGATAAAGATAAAGCAAAAGCAAAAGTAAAGTAACCTCAAGAAGCTCCACAGTCTCTTTGGAAATGAAAAAAATAACGACTGTATTTAATCTGACATAGAGTTAAGAACCGAAGAAAAGTACGAAACTTAACAAAATAAGATCTCGTAAACAACCAAGAAAATTAAAAAAGAAGTATATAAAACTGGTCAAGACCTTAAAGACAGATCAAAATACAAAATTCAGTAAATAAGAGTTTTACTGAAGTAACGTTGACCAATTAAATGGTTTAAATTTTAAACTGTAACATGATAGCAAGTGTTGGACAGAAAGTGGCAACCAATCTTATTTTATTCATGACCCTGACCCTGACCCTGACCCTGACCCTGACCCTGACCCTGACCCTGACCCTGACCCTGACCCTGACCCTGACCCTGACCCTGACCCTGACCCTGACCCTGACCCTGACCCTGACCCTGACCCTGACCCTGACCCTGACCCTGACCCTGACCCTGACCCTGACCCTGACCCTGACCCTGACCCTGACCCTGACCCTGACCCTGACCCTGACCCTGACCCTGGTTATTAAGCGTAGGGATCTGCCACCACTCACTTGCTCAGATTAAAAGCAGTTACAATCACTTGCAAAACAGTGTCACAAGAAGTCAGTGAAGGTCACCACTTCCTATTTACAAAGCAAGTTGTTTGCCCGGCACCAATTCAACATTGACTCGTTGGTAGGTATTCTGGCAAGGAACCGGTGGTTTTCACCCAGCTTAATACGATCTGATGCGTTCCTCTGCAAACAACGCTCGATGAAATCTCTGATGTGATCACTGAATCCTGGACCTGAAAGCAAATGTTAGTTATCCAATACTGGCAAAGTATCTATATTTATATCAAGTGCGACGCGATGATTCATTTCAAATTTTAGAAGAAACCATGACAATTTTGATTAACCTTGAAAAAAAGATTGTGCATTTAAATATTTGGGCGGAGACCAAAATCCTTGGAGCACATACTTTTGGAACTACGGGGGAACTACACATGTTGTATCTAAATCTTTTCAAACAATACATAATTATACAGAATTGAATGCTTCTAAATAAACCCAGATATAAAAAACGATGTGCCACACCCGAAAGTGTCACCTTTACTTCTCCTTAATGTCTCCTTAACGTCTCCTTAACGTCTCCTTAATGTCTCCTTAACGTCTCCTTAACGTCTCCTTAACGTCCCCTTAACGTCTCCTTAGTACGACTCGTTGTGGTACGAATAAAATGTAAGTTACACAAACCTGTAAGTCGTGGGGGAGGTTGTTCGACAATAACCACCAGGATATCCAGCTCAATAAGATCGCCGTTATCTCTAACCGCTTGTGATAATATAGGGTGCTCACCAGTTGCTGAGGAACACACGAATTAATTATTTAATTTCTCAATTAATTATTTAATTTCTCAATTAAGGGGGCAGGGGGGGGTCTTCATGGAAATTTTCTCAAAATCGACTTTTTAGTTGTTTCTGATAGAGGGGAGTGATATCTATCAGATGCTTTTAGTCCAATAGAAAAATATTGTTCCTAGCCGAAATTATTGCCGGTCAAAGGTCAGCGCTTGTGTGTAATTGTATTGCGCGAGCGATTTTCAATCGCGTGCCCTGAAAATCGAGTCTAAAAATCTATCTTCTCCTACATTTTTTGATCAATCACCCTCAAACTTTCAGGATATGTTCTAAGGATCATTTAGAAGAGATTGTCCAGGCAAAATTTCGAGATAGGCCTTTAAACATTTTTTATTCGATTTTAAAAATCTTGGACCTGGTTTTTTGACGATTTTTCGAGGTCCAAGATTTTTAAAATCGAATAAAAAATGTTTAAAGGCCTATCTCGAAATTTTGCCTGGACAATCTCTTCTAAATGATCCTTAGAACATATCCTGAAAGTTTGAGGGTGATTGCTCAAAAAATGTAGGAGAAGATAGATTTTTAGACTCGATTTTCAGGGCACGCGATTGAAAATCGCTCGCGCAATACAATAACACACAAGCGCTGACCTTTGACCGGCGATAATTTCGGCTAGGAACAATATTTTTCTATCGGACTAAAAGCATCTGATAGATATCACTCCCCTCTATCAGAAACAACTAAAAAGTCGATTTTGAGAAAATTTCCATGAAGACCCCCCCCTGCCCCCTTAATTATGTTATTTCTCAATTGATTATGTAATTTCTCAATTGATTATGTAATTTCTCAATTGATTATGTAATTTCTCGACTGATTATGTAATTTCTCAATACCTCAACACAGTTGCGAAATGATGGTATTTAAATTCAGTTGCGGTATGTGAAAGGGTGATTCCGTTAAATTACCTTAGTTCCCAAAAATTTGTGTGCCATTATATTGAGCACAATTTATTTGAGCCCGAAAAATTTGGGCAGAAAATTTGAACTCATTTGGGCGACCGAAAATTTGGGCACAAATTCTTCGAAAAATGAACGATTTTCCACTAAAATTTCAGTTAGATATTTGCCTTAGTTCATTATTATTCCTTATTATTCCAGTCATTTTGCTTTCAATTTTAAGCATGTAGTGGTAGTCTGAGTTGTTTCAAATTATGAAATTTACGATCTGCCCAGTAACTACTAAAAAATACTGTGATGATGGCACAGTACAAAATGATAGATATCAATAGTGATATTTGTCCGAATCGGTAGTTTTCACCCACTTACATCAGATTATCGTTTCCTTTCAAACAACATTATGAACTCCATGATGTGTCACTGAAGTTGGACTGAAAGAAATGTTTAGTTATCCAATGCTGGCAAAAGTAATACGTTATTTTATCAGTGCGATGATTCATTTCAAATTTTAGAAGAAATGATGACAATTTTGATTGACCTTGAAAAAAGATTGTATTAATGCATTTAAATATTTGGGCGAAGACCAAAATCCTTGGAGCACATACTTTTGGAACTACGGGGGAACTACAAATTTTGTATCTAAATCTTTTCAAACAATACATAATTATACAGAATTGAATACTTCTAAATAAACCCAGATATAAAAAAACGATGTGCCACACCCGAAAGTGTCACCTTTACGTCTCCTTAACGTCTCCTTGACGTCTCCTTAACGTCTCCTTAATGTCTCCTTAACGTCTCCTTAATTTCTCCTTAGTATGACTCCTTTACGTCTCCTTAATGTCTCCTTAATGTCTCCTTAACGTCTCCTTAATTTCTCCTTAGTATGACTCCTTTACGTCTCCTTAATGTCTCCTTAATGTCTCCTTAATGTCTCCTTAACGTCTCCTTAATGTCTCCTTAATGTCTCCTTAATTTCTCCTTAGTATGACTCCTTTACGTCTCCTTAATGTCTCCTTAACGCCTCCTTAACGTCTCCTTAATGTCTCCTTAAAGTCTCCTTAGTATGACTCGTTGTGGTACGAATAAAATGTAAAACACAAACCTGTAAGTCGTGGGGGAGGTTGTTCGACAATAACCACCAGGATATCCAGCTCAATAAGATCGCCGTTATCTCTAACCGCTTGTGATAATATAGGGTGCTCACCCGTTGCTGAGGAACACACCAATTAATTATGTAATTTCTCAATTAATTATGTAATTTCTCAATTAATTATTTAATTTCTCAATTTATTATTTAATTTCTCAATTAATTATGTAATTTCTCAATTAATTATGTAATTTCTCAATTAATTATTTAATTTCTCAATTAATTATGTAATTTCTCAATTAATTATTTAATTTCTCAATTAATTATGTAATTTTTCAATTGATTATGTAATTTCTCGATTGATTATGTAATTTCTCAATACCTCAACACAGTTCCGAAATGATGGTATTTAAATTCAGTTGCGGTATGTGAGAGGGGGATTTCGTTAAATTATATAGTTTTCCAATTGTCGCGTTAAATTTTCATTGCTCACTTAAATGACGTTAGTTTCAAGATTACCTAATCCCGATATTATAGAGTACCTAGATTCAAGATAAAGTACCTAGTTTCAAGATAAAGTGCCTAGTTTCAAGATAAAGTACCTAGTTTCAAGATAAAGTACCTAGTTTCAAGATAAAGTACCTAGTTTCAAGATAAAGTACTTAGTTTCAAGATAAAGTACCTAGTTTCAAGATAAAGTACTTAGTTTCAAGACAAAGTACCTAGTTTCAAGATAAAATACCTAGTTTCAAGATAAAGTACCTAGTTTCAAGATAAAGTACCTAGCTCGAGGATAGAAATGCCGATACTCCAAACATCTGCTGGTGTCCCGTATCCATCGGTCGTTCGCTCGATCCTCTCAGGCGAGATGTACCCCAAACATCCTATACCTGAGATACAGTCCCAATTAGCACAATCACTCAATTAGCACAATTAGCACAATTAGTTCAAAATACCTGAGATACAGTCCCAATTAGCATAATTAGTTCAAAATACCTGAGATACACTCCCAATTAGCACAATTAGCACAATTAGTTCAAAAGAACTTCATCGAACTGAATGAAATGACTTATAACAATGAACTTGAAATCAGCGTAACACTTAAAAACCTGTAAATAAACTACCGAGTCAACTTAATGCAGTTAAAAGTTTTACCTTTAGTGTATGCTCTGCTGTCAACCAGTTTCCTTGCTAGCCCAAAATCAGTTACTTTTACACTTCCATCGTTACCCACCAGAATATTGCTGGGCTTTATGTCCCTGTTTAGCGTGATATTATGGTTAGATTATCTTCTTCTTCTTCGTAGGGGGCTGTGGTCATTATCACTAATGGTAAGATCGTGACCACTGTAAGATAGAGCATTGGAGCCCTGTGCTTACCCCGGTAAAATTAATAAATCAAGAAAAAAAAATGTTTAGATTTTGTTTTCTTTGCATTTAGTAAATCGTTTTGTTGCTTGTATGAAGCCGTTGGATTATCACTATATTATGCCTTATCTTGCTAAAAAGTAGACCGTCTTATATTCGAGCAACCTTACAGTTATTCCTCGTTATTAGAAAATATAATTATATGGAATTGTATAAATTCATAACACTTTTACACTCAACACCATTCCGCATTCCATTCAAATCCTATATTTCACCGAATAAATTTGTCAGTTTAGTTATCTTTACTTAAAACCAATATAAAATGACATCATATAATTCGGAATTAAAATCCGTTAATCGTTAAAAGCTCCCATTTATATCCACTAACCATTCACTATTCAGATCCACTACAATATCTAGTGCTGATGGTTAAATTGCTCTAATATTGGTTTAAGTGGTTAATAAGTTTATAGTAGTTTAAAGGATTTTATTATATTGGCATCTTGGCAGCCTGGGCTGTCCTAAGAGGGTGTTCTTGTGGTCACGTGGTCTTGTGGTCACGTGGTCTTGTGGTCACGTGACCTAAGAGGCACGTGACCACATTCCCCATTTATTGGTCTCACGCGAGACTACCTAATGCACGGCTGGTTATCTGACAGATTGTGATGTAACGTCTGTAAAAATATCATTAAATAATAGATATTGCTGTATGCAGCGGAACCATGTCTTTTTGACACGTCGTGGCAGCGATTTACTAATCAGCTTCCATAATTAGCCAATTAAAACCTAGGATCACTGTCACATTCTTTGTTACAGTGGAGTATGCCTTATGTCATGTCGGGAAATCTTTTTTTAATTTAAAGAAGCTTATTTGCTGATATTTTGCCCCGGCCATGGCGACTTTTATCTTTCCAAATCCGTAAATCCTCAAGAATGCCAAATATTAACAATGCTAGAATCTAACGAAGTAAGACATTAGACAGTGTCCTAAATTGTAACTGTCTCAATTGATTAACAAAGCTACTGTTAGATATCGAGCTGTGGCTCATTGCCAGGTTTGTAAAACGCAGACAGTTCAATTGAAATACCACCGGGCACTACATTCTGTTTGGATCAATATCCCATTAGCATTGTGCCGACAAGGACTTAGACTCCCCTTTTGTCAAAGACTTGCTATGAATGACAAGTAAGACTGTAAGTACCTGCCAAGATGCCAGGTAAAAGCCTGCCAAAGTGTCATGCAGCTGTCAGGTGCAGTGGTCACGTGAATATATATTGGTCACGTGATTATATATTGGTCACGTGATTATATATTGGTCACGTGATTATATATTGGTCACGTGATTATATATTGGTCACGTGATTATATATTGGTCACGTGATTATATATTGGTCACGTGATTATATATTGGTCACGTGATTATATATTGGTCACGTGATTATATATTGGTCACGTGACTGTTTAATAGAGGCTATGATTGTCATCTCCCTAAGATATAAAGGATAAAGTTGCGATAGATTATCTGGGAATAAAATTCTTTTAATGACATCAGCTAATCTTATGATTGGATAACCTAAAATAAATATTAAATATGACGCTTAATTGAGATTATATTGTCACGATGGTAGCTCTGGTATTCCTTAGAAAACCGAATATGGCGGTAGTGTCAAAATGCCTAAAAACTTGTGCAGAGTCCAAGGCTTTCTTGAAGCGATGAGCAATCCTAAAATTGGTTTGTAGAAATACTCGCTACTTGACAAGAATCTGCTAGAAACGACAAGGTGTGGAACTAAATCACCAGAACATACCCTCTGAAACACAGCCAAACACAGAAATCACAAACAATTATTTAATTATTATTTAATTATTTAATGAGCTCTTCTGATCTATCAGTGGTAATAATATAGAGATGAGTTCTGACCTGTGTATGACTGAGTGAGCCTCTTTAAGATACCAGAGCGCGCTGTAGGTACTGTAAGCTATCTTAGCCAACACTTCTTCAGGAAACACGTATTCTTGCTTCTGGTCTTTTGAGTTTTTTATCAGCTTTTCCTGTAGCCTGGGCATCAGCTGATTATTATATTATAAAGAATTTGTTTTAACTTGTTTGTATGAAAAGCATCAATATTGAATATTAAATTATATAATATTCTAATGATAAACGGTTAAATTTAGAATGACTTTAAGTTCCAAGTCGTGAAAATTAATTTGAATTGCCAGTTATGTATTATAGTGTCTTGTATTATCAGGTGTCATGTAACAGTCATGTATTATGCTGTCAACTGATAAAGAAGATAACATTAATAAAAAAGATTAAATTAAACGACCAGTCATGGATATGTAGGAAGCTTACTTTTCTAAGCACGTATTCATGAGTTCAAAGTAAAGGTGGACGTTCATAGCAGTGTCGATAGCTCCGTAGTGGTTCACAAGGTGTTCGTGTTTACAGTTTTTCCAGAGCTGCTTCTCTGTTTCCGCATACCTGGCGGATTACATTATGCTACTAATAAAGAGAAGCACAATGAATATCTTGTGTGTAATCCTCATGTTGCTAAAAAACGCTTTATGAACTTATAAATAGTAGTGGAAAGTATGTAAATTAGATTCTTTTTAACTTGGTTGTCTAGGCCAATAGATTTAAGATAATTTTTAAACTTTAGTAGATATATTTTTGATGATGTGTGATGATGTTTGTGTCATTATATTTTGATTTGATTTGATTTTAGCCGAGTTATATAACGCAGACATACGTAGAAATACGTTTAATTGGGGGTTAGAGCTTAGCTAGATTTATTAAATCATGAGGAAGCTAATTAGTTGGGTTTTGGTGTCAGGATTTGAAACCCGGAATGTTTGTGGAATCTGAGGTTCTAGCAGGGTTTACAGATTACCAGGGATCAAAGATTGGGCAAGAGGACGGTAATTAAAAATCTTGAACTGCTACTAGAGCAAATTGTAATAACTGTTATTTATTGTTACTGTTACTTATTGCTACCTGTCTAAGTTTGCTGTTCCTTTTGTCACAATCTTCTCGGCCATCACATGGTTAGTTTGTCTGTGTCGCTTCCGGTACACGGTACCAAATCTTCCTGACCCTATCGGGAACTGGAACCCATCTTCCTCTAGGATATCTGAGGAATTATTACATCTGTCATAACATTACATGTGACAGATAGTACAGCAGTACAAGTAGTGTACCCCCCCCCCCCCCCCCCTCTACTCTCTAGTGTACAGTTCTCCCGCTCACATTCCGTAACACCAGATATGCATTATGCAATGTGTAGCGTTCACAATCTGACGTCAGCCTATATAAAGTATATATAATATTAATGGAGTAGGACCTGCCGCAAATATTGATTATTTAATAATATTCAATAAAAAGTAAATTACCAGATAGTTTGGTGCTGTGAGGTGCTCCATTTACCACAAACTCAGCAACGCTATCAGTCCTCCTGGTGTTCGTATCGAATAGTCCATTTAGAGACAACTTCATCAGTCATAGAATCTCACGTGGTCATGTCTTAACTAGAATTTAAGGAATTTAAGGAATTTAAGGAATTTAGTTAGTTATTCGTTAGTTTAGGTCTAAGAAGCTGATCAATTTCATGGTTCCGTGTTGTAAGTGGACCTTATTTAAATCAGTGATGAATAATGAATTAAATTCAGAGGCATCATTAAGATGCGCCAGAAAATCGCGAATTATGCGATTTACCGCAAATTATTCGGTGCAAAGTTAAACATAAAAATACAAAAAAACTCATTTTCATTCTGTAAACAAATGGCAAATAATATATAATGTAAACGAGGAATATGTACAGAAATCAGATAATTAATTAATTAATTAACTATCGTCAATAATTGATTAATGATGACCTCTCTTATAATATAAATACAATTCAAATCAAAACCTAGTCTTACTAAACATATTTATAGCTTTACAGAACGTATAGCTTAGTATAGCTTAGTCTATAGCTTAGTATAGCTTAGTCACAACAGCTTGACAGTTAACTATTTAAGTATTAAACAGATATTTATTAAAAAATTAAACAAAAAAGAATGTCAGGCTTGTAAATAGTACAACATCGCAGGGCCAGGATCTACATGAATTTACTAATTACTAATTACTAATTACTAATTACTAATTACTAATTACTAATTACTAATTAGTAGATTTCATTACTATTTCAAGTCTCATTAAGTTATTAAGTTCTAATTAGTAGATTTCATTACTATTTCAAGTCTTATTAAGTTATTAGGACAATTTTACTAGAATGGAGTGTGCCCAGTGCAGGTACAAAACGGAACATTCCAGAAAATCCAGAAACGCCTTTACAACACACTTAACACCCTTAGCAGTTCTCCGGAGGAGGTAATAATGGTATTGTATGTAGTTTATAATGGTATTGTATGTGGTAGGTCACCTAAGATGAGAAATACGTACGGTACGTACCTTTAAAAGTTGCTGTATCGTACGTACTTTAAGCCCAGTACCGTACGTACTTCTCATTATAGAGCAGGTGACAATGCAACAAAGAAATATTAAAAATTATTACATCTACTTGAGATATGAAAAAACGAAGGTAGCCACAACTCACAAGACTCAAGGCACGAGTGCTAATGTTTGATTAATGTAATGTAAGATTTTCTTTTATTAGAATATGATGAAGAAGAAACCGAAACTGAAGAAACCGAAACTGAAGAAACCGATACTGAACCTAAGGTAACCAATAACCACTTTTTACAACACCTGATCATGCAGTATCAGTAATCGTACAAAATTAAATTAAATCAGAGTGAGAATATGAAATCATCAAGAGTGCGTCAAAAGTCAGAAACTAAAATAACGCATCATGTGAAGAAATGCAGACAAATCCATAATGACAAGCACAGTTGTACTTTACTATGCAGTAAAATATCCAAAGGTAGCGACACTTGCAACAGTAAACCTAAGCACCAACAGTGAACCTACTATGTTCCATATTTTAGTGAAGTAGATAGTAAACACGACACTTTGTGAACTTTTAATAATAATGATTTAACAACAGAAGACAGGAAAGGTAGCGTAGGTGGGATCAAATTTCTTTGTAATATAAAACTAAGCATAAATACAGTACGGTCCGGAAATAGCATCGCAACCTTATTTTCAGTAGCGTTATATCGTCATCAGTACAGCGTCATCAGTACTGATGACGTCATCAGTATAGCGTCATCAGTACTGATGACGTCATCAGTACAGCGTCATCAGTAGTTTCAGTACTAAGCGGTATTAACTATACTGTGTGAGACATGGTTTATCTACATACTAAAAATTGGATTTCAGCATCTAGAAAAATAATAAGTGTGTATTGTTGGAGCCGTTATTAGTATTAAATTGTAACTATTTCACAAAGCCAAGGTATTCACAACCACTTTTTACAAAAATCCCTGATAAACAACAGAACATTATCACTATTATTACAGTATCGGTACAATATCGATACACTTCTGTAGAAACTAGAAACGTATTAAACCGATACAATCATACAGCGTAATGCTCATTAATGACAATAAAACTCCGATACTCCTTTGTGTACTACTCATACCAACAATCCATCTAGTCAATCAAAAGCAGAAGCTCTCAAGAAGTAGGGATAATATTACTGTCCAACACTTCCTCCTTCACCACAACATTCACCCCAGGCTCGCTCTTAGGGAAGTCCCCCGCCCCCTGGGGCTCCAACTTCACCAAGAACTCAGAGCCCGCCATCACGTGATCCGGTCCAGCCAGCACGTGATCTAAACCTGTGGTCACGTGATCCCCACTTTTATCTCCGTCTTTAGACATGTCCGATAAGATAGGCTTTTGATCGAGAGAGTTGTTGTTGTTGTTATTGGTGTTGTTAAAGTTGTTGATGTTGTTGTTGTTGTTATCGGGGTACTGTGGTGGGGGAAGTTGGCCGGATAATAGAGGCTGGGAGGGGAGAGGTTGGGAGGAGGGTGGTAGTTGGGGTGGAGGGGGTGGTGGCATCATGATCTCCTCTTCCACCGGCTGACACTTTGGTTTCCTCTTGCTTAGGCTCTCACATACCTGTAGAGTGTAGATGGGGTTAAGTTAAGACTCGAGGAGTTTTAATTAATTTCTCGGCCACTTGATGAAGCAACGACATATTTTAGGTAAGGACATTGTCATTGTGCGATTTTACTATGGAGTTTGACTTTCGTCTTCATTTCATATGAAGTCTTATTCCATTTCATCAGATTAACATATTAATTTAGATTACGATTACATCACAAACAACGATATTCAAAGAGCCGTTACCGACCTTCTTATGAGTGAACCAATGCATCTTCTGACATGTAGCATTACAATAGAACACTTGTTTACACGCGCTACACCGCTTCTCCGCGTTCATTTCCCCGCACGTGCGGCACGCGAACTCGTCCACATCCACGTGCCGGCCGTTTAGAGTAGTCATCACGAAATACAGCGCTGGTTTTCCTGGAGTTTTAGATTTAGATCACGGACGTCCGGACGAACTATTTTTCTCGCAACCGTAAGAATGTGATATATATACGAACAAATGAGATTCATTGGAATCTTTTCCAGAATCAAATGTTAAGAAATTAAAATTCTATAGATAGGAAGGTAAACGAAAATAAACTAAACGCACATATCTTGAGGTAATTAACAGGTAATTAACAATTAACATAATATGACAGTAAAACATATGTCTGTTCAATTGAAATATTATTTTACAAAACATAATCCTACCAGCTCCGGGAGTGATAGCAGCAATAGTCCGGACCAGCTGCATCACCAGCTGACTCTGCACAAACTTGAAAGTGCGGATAGCACGGCGCACCAGCTGCTCCACGTTTATCGGGAACCCGTCTAGTTTCCGTCCCAGTAGGAAGTACCGGATAGTTCCGTCAACACCGTCCGTTCTCTTGTGTACCTGTACAGATTACTGATTAATTAATTAATTAATTATAATTCTCAGCTTAATCTGGACATGGTGGATCTGGTTACAATGGTTGTCTAGGACTAGGTCGGATATTGAATTATCAGATTAGGTCTGTTTTTTTTCGCTGGAGAACTGGCAGTGAAAAAAAAGCAAATTTGTGCTGATTCTTTACAGCGGTTAAATTGCTGTTGTCCATGGATTTAAAACGCAAGGAAACATTTCCTGTACTTTGTCTGTATAAATATAAGATTTGCTTCCTAATACTGCCTCTCTCCAGTAGGGAGGTGGTACATTGCACTGGACTGGGTCTGGACAGTAATACCAGTGTAGTCTACCTCATTCACATTAGGGGGCCTCCAGACAGCCCCACAAAATGCAACAAAAAGGAGGATTCTCCTCACCTTGAAACTCAATCATGAGAGATTCTCTCTAACTTTTAGATCCCCAAAATTATATTTAGAAGTTGTTAATAATAATGCGAGCAGTTATTAATATTATGGCAAATTACTCAACAAATTCATCATTGGATCTGGTTTTTTCGCTGGAGAACTGGCAGTGAAAAACGAGCAAATTTTGCTATGTTTTTCATGGATTTAAAACGCAAGAAAATGTTTCCTAAGATTTACTAGTATGAATAAAGCATTTGCTTCCCTATCCTGCCTCTCTTAAGTAGGGAGGTGGTACATTGCACTGGACTGGGTCTGGACAGTAATACCAGTGCCATCTATCTTATACTAACACGGAAGGGGGTCACCAGGTAGCCCCACAAAATGGACCACAAAGGAGGATTCTCCTTAGCTTGAGTTTAAACTAGGAGGGAATTCTCTCTAAATTTTAGTTCCCCCAAAGCAAAAGGATTACATCATGCAGCTGTTCATAATAATGTAACCAATTATGAACAAATTACTCAACAAATCAATCATTGGTCGCGGATATTTGTGTTGGGTTTGTATCACAAAAAAAACTAAACCTTAAATCTTTAGGTGCCTTTATCAGTGGTGTAGCTGCTAAAAGATAACTTGAGGATGATTTCATAAGGTTTTATAATGATAACCTCGCAATATATTTAAAGTTTTTGGTAAGGGTGGAGTCTTCAAAACATCTGAAAATGTATATTATCATTGCCTGGGTAGGAGCGGTTTTCTTGGAGACAAGCACATGTTGGTGATTTAGGTTTGAGACTACGAGTCGCAGTTAAAAGATTGGCAATTAAGATATAGAATAGGATAGAAAAAGTAATTATGCCATGCATGCTATAGCGACTTCTTAAGGGACCACTAAAACGTATAAAAGCCAATCACGTGATTCAGTGAAGGGCTGTTACTGGATGGTATGATCTCCGGCCCCCCGGGCCCCCGGCCCCGGGCACTCATGTTTATTTAGGAATTTCAGAACAAGGATTTGTGATAAGCCTAATTTGTAAGGTCTTTATAGATAAGACAACATTATACGGATGTCATTTTTTATTTGCTCCTGAATCTGAAAAGCTTGGATAACGACTCGGATAATTTGACCAATGACGGCAACAGGGTACCTCTTGCCTCGTCTCCTGATTCTCTTGATGGTGAACTATGATGTCATCAACGCAGGTAAATGTTTGTCACTTTGTCAGAGCATTACATCATTTCAGTCAGAATGAAAAGATTCGTAGAAGCGGTAAAACTGAATGATATAACTTCACTCTTAAATTGAGGTTCGTATCACTCACACTCCATTTGAGAACTATAATTGTTTCAGGAAAAGTCACACCCGCGTCTGTGAGTCAAATCAGCACACTCTTGTGGTGGAAGGATGGCGTTCAAGTCTACCAGAATGCGGAACTAGCTACTGACGGCGATGTGGAAACAGTTTCTTCTACTGAGGGAGGGTGGAACACTGACTTATGGTTCAAAATGAAGTTTGATGATTTCTTCTGCTTCTCTGAAGTGGTCATCATCCAGGCTCAGCTTGGCTGGAATGCTCATCGCATGCAGGGCGCGAAAGTATTTGTAGTCAACACGGAAACAGGAGCTATAAACCTCTGTGGAGTTCTCACTGTGATCAGAGAGTATACTATAGAGGGTCAGACGTACAAATTTCCCTGTAAGCTCAAGTGTGGAGATGAAGTGAAGGTGACGTTGAGACATGACCATGGCAGCTATGCTGACGAACCGATGATTCACATGAGAGAAATTACAGTGTTTGGAAAAGGTATGTCATGAATTTTAGGGTGTGTCAGGGTTAATATGCTTAAATTGGTTGTGTACTAGACTATAATAAGTACACAAAGTCCACACTGCTTGTCGAAATCTCTTTAAATAAATCTTAGAACCTATCAGTTTATATTACTAAAGATAACTTTTTCAGTTGACCAAGTTTCCTGTTATAATGGTCGAATCGATCGAATAAACGGACAGCTACATTGCTTGTCAGCCGGTAAGTTTTCGATATAAAGATAACACAGATAACACTGAATTAATAAACTCTCCCCACCCTTACCCAGCCCTTTCTCATATAATAATAGTAATGACCATTGAGAAGACCTCTCAAATACAAGTCATCTCTTAACTCAGATATAATTATCACAGAACATACGCTTAGTTTAAATTCCATGTCGCATTTTTAAACAGGCAGAAGTTTTATGACTGTGGAAAGTATTACATGACCTTTCTCTCCTAGGTTACGTAATATTATGTAAACGGTTTCTTACTCACTCCATATGAATAAAATATAAAGTATTAGGTCGATATAAATTCCGATAAAATACTGACCTCTTCCAATAAGCAGGTGATGTAATGCATCTTAAAGGCGATCACCTCGTTTATTATCTCTTTAAACTGTTTATCAATCAGCCTATCCAGTACTCTGTTTATCTGTATAATATAATATTGGTTATAGGTTTCTGAGGACTGACTGACTGGGGTTTATAGGTTATCGGTATAAATAATTGGTATGCTTAATATAAGTAAACAGAACATGATTCAATATACTAATCATCAGTGACTTAATTTAAGAGCCAATCAGCCAACACTACAATTAAAATTGGCAAAAAATGATCAATAAAATTATGTAACTAATGTCGACTATATAATTGCTTGTGTAATTGATTGTCGACCTGGACTTTGTTGGCAGGATTAGCGACAGCAGGATTGTCCTTGACATAAAGGAGCATCTTGACAGGGTTTAAGTTAGTCATGCAGCACAGGTAATGTAGAGGAGGTGCTAGGTCAGGAGGCAGGAAGTCAGTCTTGTCAAGACCACGTGGAACCGTGTGGTACAGCAGCTCTGGGGAGGTTAGTTAGTGGTTAGTAGGTGGTTAGTTTGTGGTTAGTTAGTGGTTAGTTTGTGGTTAGTAGGTGGTTAGTTTGTGGTTAGTTTGTGGTTAGTTGGTGGTTGGTTGGTGGTTAGTTGGTGGTTAGTTTGCGGTTAGTAGGTGGTTAGATGGTGGTTAGTTAGTGGTTAGTTGGTGGTTAGTAGGTGTTTATTTTGTGGTTAGTAGGTGGTTAGTTTGTGGCTAATTGCCGAGCCTGCACTGCACTATTCAAATGTTGTATTACTTGAAAAAAACAATTCGTATTTTACGTCAAAAAGTAAATCATTTTACAAAATTATCTTCTAGTTCTTTTAACATTTCCCAATAAAATAATTCTAAGAGGACTAAACTTCAAATAACTGTGACATACCTGATAGAGGTAGAAAGTTGTTGATGATTCTGAGGCACTCCTTGGAGCCAACAAAAGCAGCCATGTTGGCAGCATTCTTGTCTAACTTGTTCCTCTTCTCAGGATTAGCTCCAGCTCTCAACAGTAACTCAACTACCTCTCCTCTCCCTGTATAGATAAAATAGTTTATTATAATTTAACCAAACTTATCAAAATTTTGCAAATTTTTCCGTCCACTTTTATCCGCTAATGTCCGCCTATGCACTGTCCTGTCCTGTGCTGTCCTTTTTAGATTCTATGAGACAAGCGGACATAGTGTCACCCCGGCCACCCACATCAATAAGACTGTAATGGTATATACCTGCCAGGTACATAGCAATTGTCATAAAAA
This sequence comes from Bolinopsis microptera, assembly GCF_026151205.1. Classification (NCBI taxonomy): domain Eukaryota; kingdom Metazoa; phylum Ctenophora; class Tentaculata; order Lobata; family Bolinopsidae; genus Bolinopsis; species Bolinopsis microptera. Next base: position 16,781,268 of record NC_087079.1, read on the forward strand.
TGAGGAATTTATGATGCTTTCCAGTGGCGTAACATTGCCTGTTGGCCACCCCCCCCCGCCCGCCGAAAATGCGCCCCCCTATTGGCGCCGCTCCCCTTTTGGCGCCCCTCCCTAAAACTGAACAAATTTAAAGGTGATTTTAGAGGATACGCCGGTAAAATCTCTAAAAAAGCGTGTTTCTAGAGCAAAACGCACAGTTTTGCTAGTACCTCAGTTAAGTTTTCAAAATTGTCCCAACAACGATTTTGCGCCCCCCTAAGATGGTGCCCTCCACACAGCGGGGGCAGCGGGGCCCTTCATTACGCCACTGATACTTTCACAGCATTTTTAAATAGTTAAATGGTTCATCAGCCATCACTATGTTATGTACATCAATCAGATGGTAAAATACCTGCCAGGGTAGCGAGCATCAGAGCAGTGAAGTAATCCTTAGTGGTCTCCTTGTCAACTTCTGCTCCTTGGTCAAGAAGGAGCGAGCACATGTCGGTATGTCCATTATATGCTGGGGGATAAAACAAATCATACTCGTGATCATGATGTTCTGCTTTTATAAATTAAATCAAACACTGACCACACAACAATCTTTTAATATTATGTGGTTTGTTTTGGACAGTTGAATCTAACTTTTAGCGATCAACTTACATTACCATTGCATTTGTTATTACCTGCATGCATGAGCCCAGACATGCCATCTGAATCAGTCACGTTCACGTTAGCCCTCTTCTCTTTCAATATAAGAGAAACTTTATCAGCATCACCATCTTTACACAGTTGTAAAAATTCTGCATCCATTGTGTCCTTAGCTTGAGTAACAGAAAGGTTAAGTCTTGAGGTTTCATAAAGAATAACAAAGTGTTAAAGAAAACAAAATGCTTTTTTTATTGGTTCAGAATTCAATACAAATTCATTTAAAAAATATACACAGATAAATTAAACACAACAACAACAAGATACAAGGGCAGGTCTCACCCGAACATTGGGATGGCCTGAGGTGCTTATCTCCTTTTCAGTAACCCTAAGCCACTCTGTGCCGAGGCACTATACTAGCTGAAGGGGGGTTAGTCCTACGAGCCAGAGGGTGTGTATCACCAGCCGAAGCTGTACCAAATCACAGCTTGGTAACTGGCCGACTTGCATCCGACCGGATTTGAACCCGGGTCTTCTGCTTGGGAGGCGATCGTGTTACCACTACACCACCCGGCCGACAGCAAGGTTTATTGTCTAAACTCAACAAATTTTTAATCTTAAACAAATTGCCATCTTAAACATGGATCACTTCCGCATGAATAGTTGATTCCGCTAAATCTTGTGTCCAAATAGAGCTAAGATCCCAGTCCTGATTAAATTTGACTGATCCTGGCCAATTTCAAATTGGATAAAAAATCCCATTCCTGGTCAAAATTGACCAATCCCGGTACCGGCCATTGCAAAATTCTTATCCCGGTCGTTTGCTGTGAAAATGTATATATATCATTACCTGGGTAGGAGCGTTTTTTTTGTTGATACAAGCACAATCTAACATGCCAGGTCTTCTGGTTCGGATCCTAAGGTCCAATAGCAGGTGCTTGGGACAACACCATCAATGCCCATGCTCAATTTACCAAAAGTTATGGAATAAATTACATTTTTTTATTTTCCTTATTTTTCGGTCAATATGTTCATTATATGCAAGCCTCTTGATTTATAATCACCGCGACCGGGTATAGTAATTGTTTAAGAGAGTTCTCTTGCAGTTACGAAACTCGAGAGACTGTGGGATACTGAAGGGAAAGGAAGCAGTTCTAACGAGCGCTTCTCAAACACAAGGATATATCTTGTGAACTTGGCTAGTATATATGAAACATTTGACATGGTGTTGTAGAGTGAGTTATGTGCCTCGCCGGGCTAAAGTAGTGGATGTCCTTGCTGTACGGCAAGTTAAACAAGGAACTGAAACTACTAGGTTCCGTACAGACTCAACTCTGCACCCATGTCAATATATGTTCATTATATGCAAGCCTCTTGATTTATAATCACCGGGTCTAGTAATTGTTTAAGAGAGTTCTCTGGCAGTTATGAAACTCGAGAGACTGTGGGATACTGAAGGGAAAGGAAGCAGTTCTAACGAGCGCTTCTCAAACACAAGGATATATCTTGTGAACTTGGCTAGTATATATTGAAAACATTTGTCATGGTGTTGTAGAGTGAGTTATGTGCCTCGCCGGGCTAAAGTAGTGGATGTCCTTGCTGTACGGCAAGTTAAACAAGGAACTGAAACTACTAGGTTCCGTACAGACTCAACTCTGCACCCATGTCAATATGTTCATTATATGCAAGCCTCTTGATTTAAAATCAAAAATCAACAAGAATTGCGCTGGTTAGCGGATGCTAGATTTCCATCAACCGTAGTGATTGCTATGCCTTTTAAAATTTAAAATTAAAATTAACGATAGTTTCATGTTGGTCAAAATATTAAATAATGGTTCTTTATTCACCATTCTTGGGGCGCTACAGAACACAAAATGGAGGGGTTGCCATTGTCAATTAGTCAAATTTAAAAAGTTAAATGACCGGACACCGTAGCGCCTGCGCCTGTGTGGTGATATGCAGTTAAAAGTCGTGAAATCCGTAGTAGGTAATGCAACTCATAATAACATTTATGGTCCATTTCGTATAACAAATCAAGCACTCACAACAAAACGAGATGTTCATGTTAGTACGTTGTTCCGCATCATGATCAATGATCAAGTAAAGAAAAGCGTGAGCTACTTAACACATCCGGGAAATCGCTTGTTATCTAAATCAATTGGGGCCGCGCAATCGAAAGTGTAATTCGATCAATCGTCAACTCGTGCAAACGTATGCGGAGGGTAACCATGGCGACTACACCATAACTGCTCTGCGCGCAGAGAATATGCATTAAAATAACGTGGGGTTATGCATGTTTTCCTTTGTGACACGACTCACGAAAAAGCTACCTACCCACTATACCCATTCTCAAATCCTTCCACTTCTATACATCTATTGCCCTTTTAAAGAAAAAGACAGTTGATGTAAAAAATAAACATTTTTGATACCGTACTCTATATTGCGCTGAAATTTAGCTATGCTCAATAATAAGAGGACAGGAAGTCAGCCAGGTCAGCCTACTCCTGCTTCCACTCTTTCACCGTGAACTCCTCAAACTCATTTTCCTCCTCCAACTGGCCAAGGTTGTGATCACCATTGATCTAAAGTGTTACCATAGGGGGGGTACCACTGTCCATTTTGTCCATTTTGTCTTTGTCTTTTTTTACATTTTTTTGTGAAGGACAGTGTTTTGGGGACAAAATGGACAATACTAGGGACAAAAGGGACAAAAGGGACAAAACTTTTGGACAAATGAGACAAAAAATTAGACAAGCTCAAATGTAGAGAATGTGTATATTCTACTCGACATCAACAATTTAGATTTTCATGTCAGTGTTTTGCTGTACTTAGAATCAACTGAAACCACTGAAGGGACTGAAATAAGCAGAATTCATCAACGGCATCACATAATTAAATGTGTACACGGTTCAGTCAATATTTCATTAATCCCATTAATCAAGTGGTGATATCAAAAAAGTCATCATCTTTTAATATCATAACGCTCATAGCGGTTAATGGAAAATTACTTTTCCATTAACCATATGCCGACAATATCGAGCTAATGGGTATTCGCTTTTTCCTATGAAGTAGGAGAAAAAGCATGCCCGTCCTCTAATCAAGATTTTCTTATTCCTCCTCTTTTTCCTGAACATGATGGTGTCTCCAGGACGAATCATTTGAGAGTCACATTCGTCACAGTTTACGCTGAACTGATAGGAACTTCTGAGATGATGGGCAGTGAATCTGTCCAGCCTATTTGAAGGCGGGAGAGTTGTCCGGCCACCTTGACCATAGAAATTCACTAGAGACATTAAATTCAAACGTCAAATGTGAATCAGTGAGCAGGCATATCGGACTAGACGAAGTTGTCTTGAACAGTGAGTACACTAAGGCTGATATATAACCAAGATTGACTTTACCGTTCTGTCTGAATTTACCCAACTTATTAGCTTGTTGGAACTGTGCCTGAACTTATTTTTTGCATTTCAACGGATAATTGACCTTATTTTCTTTACTATCCATTTTGTCCCTGTCTATTTGTCTAGTTTGTCCCTGTCCTTTTTGTCCATTTTGTCCATTTTGTCCATTTTGTCCCTGTATTTTTGTCCTTTTTGTCCCCGTCTTTTTTGTCTTTTTTGTCTTTTTGTCCCTATTATCTTTTTTTGTCCCTTTTGTCCCTCTTGTCCCTTTTGTCCCTTTTGTCTTTGTCTTTTTTCAGTTTTTTTTGTGCAGGGATAAAATGGACAGTGGTACCCCCCCCCCCCCCCCCCCCCCATAGGCAAATCTCAAAAAAAATGTTTGTCTAAAATCAGGCCAAAAAACGTTGAAAACATAACATGCAATTGTGTTCAAGTTGAGTTGATGACTTTGTGAAGGTTTTTTAGAAATACTTGTCTAGGATGTTGGAGAACTTCTTCCCAATATTAGTTTCCACATTTGATCTATGTATCTATGAGAGTCTGCAGAGAGGAGAGGAGCCAGGAATTTTGTCAAATCTCCATGATCCATGGTTGTCAGTTAAACTTAGTAGTTTCAATACAGGAAATTCACCGAGCATAATTTTAAAAGGTCCTTGCAATTAACCCCGGTCTATTCATACAAATTTAATTGGTATATTTTGGCGACACTAAAGGTCTCCCTGCAAAAACATCCTCTAGGCTCCGTGTCAATGCACAAAATTACTCTGGAATAAAATTTGCTCGCACAAAACCTAGTTATCATGAATATGGAGCCTAGTACTCAGCCTCCTGAGGGCCAATAACGGACATGGAATCAAGTCACGTGATTCAGTGATAAGGTTTCATTGGATATATATACTCTTAATATAGATATGTAATGGGCAACCTCCCCCAGTTAAAATTCATGCCTAGACAGTTTTAATTGCTTAATTCCACCTGGTTAATAAATAAAACATTCAAAGTAACATCCTTCTGACTCCCCTGGCCCTTGATTATTATTATCCAGGAGACACAGTATGATGGGTTGCACTGCCTGTTACTCACTTTGACTTGATAACAACTCAGATTATTTGACCAATGATGGCAAGAGGGGACCTCTTGCTTTGTCTTCTGATTCTCTTGATGGTGAACTATGATGTCATCAACGCAGGTAAACGTTTGTCACTTTGTCTGAGCATTACATCATTTCAGTTAGAATGAAAAGATTTGTAGAAGCCGTAAAACTGAATGATATAACTTCACTCTTAAATTGAGGTTCGTATCACTCACACTCCATTTAAGAACTATAATTGTTTCAGGAAAGGTCACACCTGCATCTGTGAGTCAAATCAGCACACGCCTGTCGTGGGAGGGTGGCGTTCAAGTCTACCGGAACGCGAACCGTGCTACTGACGGCGATGTGGGAACAGTATCTTCTACTGCAGGGGGATTTTCGTTGAACTTGTGGTTCAAAATGAAGTTTGATGACTTCTTCTGCTTCTCTGAAGTGGTCATCATCCAGGCTCAGCTTGACGGAATGCTTATCGTATGCAGGGCACGAGAGTATTTGTAGTCAACACGGAAACAGGAGCTATAAACCTTTGTGGAGTTCTCACTGTAAGCAGCGAGTATACTATAGATGGTCAGACGTACAAATTTCCCTGTAAGCTCAAGTGTGGAGATGAAGTGAAGGTGACGTTGAGACATGACCATGGCAGCTATGCTAACGAAGCAATGATTCACATGAGAGAAATTACAGTGTTTGGAAAAGGTATGTCATGAATTTTAGTTACAGAGAGGTGTCGGGGTGAATATGCTGATTGGTTGTGTACTAGACTATTAGCACACGAAGTCCACACTGCTTGTCGAAATCTCTTTAAATAAATCTTAGAACCTATCAGTTTATATTACTAAAGATAACTTTTTCAGTTGACCAAGTTTCCTGTTATAATGGTCGAATCGATCGAATAAACGGACAGCTACATTGCTTGTCAGCCGGTAAGTTTTCGATATAAAGATAACACAGACACTAAATTTAATGAACTCTTCCCACCCCTACCCAGCCCTTTCCATATAATAATATTGATGACCATTGAGAAGATCTCTCAAATCCAAGTCATCTCTTAACTCAGATATAATTATCACAGAACATACGCTTAAAGTAAAGTAAAGTAAAGTAAAGTAAAAATTATGACATAATTAATACTTTCAACACTACTATATATAACAAATAATTTGAGGAAAATTTATTGTGGGAAGGTGAAAGTTGGGCCCGTAATGTTAATATAAACCACCAATGCTACATCTTAAGTTGTAGAACCACAAAAACTCGCCTCTTTACTGTGTATAACATCATCACACTTGTCTACAAAGTATCAAATCACTATATGGAAAAATATAAATATCTTACCACCAAAATTAATAAATTATTAACTACAACTTTATTTAAAAAATTTCAAATAAATTCAAAAAGCATCCCCAAAAGATAACCGCTTAATTCAAATTGCTTGCATTTTTAAACAGGCAGAAGTTATATGACTGTGGAAAGTAGACAAGGGTAAGCTTTTCCAAACCTTGGCCTTCTAGGTTACGTAATATGTAAACGGTTTCTTACGCACTCTATATAGATGAAATATAAAGTAATAGGTCGATATAAATTCCGATAAATACTGACCTCTTCCAGCAGGCAGGTCACAGGGGGAGCTGAAACCAGGTTTTCGATCAAACGCAGCCATGTGTAATCAGTAATGCATCTTAAAGGCGATCACCTCGTTTATTATCTCTTTAAACTGTTTATCAATCAGTCTATACTCTGTTTATCTGTTTAATATAATATTGGTTAGTAACGTTATCAGTTATAGGTTTAAGAGGTTTATGAGGTTTAAGAGGTTTATGAGGTTTATGAGGTTTATGAGGTTTATGAGGTTTATGAGGTTTATGAGGTTTGTGAGGTTTGTAGGTTTTCGGGAAAAATAATTGGTATGCTTAATACCAATTATTACCGCCCAATAAAAGTTGCTCCACACTGTAAGCCTGTCATTCACACTTGTCATTCCGCCAAATCTCTATTCATATGTTTTTGAACATTATAGCTTGGGTAACAAATCACGGGGCACGGCAGGTTTGTAAAATAGGAAATACGACGCGAATTTGATTGTTTAGGGCTCGTCGCTCAAATGAGTGTTGTGTATGGTATTTAATTTAGTGGGCATGTCATTCCGCTGGATCTCTATTCATATTTATTGATTTTACGTCATATGTTTTAATTTCTATTTGTATGTTTAAAATCATTTAACACTAGACTGTCATGTGACCTTTAAAGGTCACCATAATAACGAAATGAGTTGGTTTTTGACAAACATTTTATATTTTTGCTTCCAAATCAGTTAGGTCAACAGAATTTTGTCAAGTATACATTTGTTTTGTAAGGTACATTGATTTAAAACTGGCGAATGGCGCCGTGGTGGGGGCCTTTCAAGAAAATTGTCGAAGATCGCAATCGAGCGTAGTGATTTTGTCATTACTCTTAATTGACGATGTCAATTTATCGCAGCTCGGCGAGGCACAGTAGCGCATTTTGCCGATCTAGCAAGAGAAGCCTCATTGAGAAGCCTCATTGAGAAGCCTCATTGAGAAGCCTCATTGAGAAGCCTCATTGAGAAGCCTCATTGAGAAGCCTCATTGAGAAGCCTCATCGAGAAGCCTCATTGAGAAGCCTCATTGAGAAGCCTCATTGAGAAGCCTCATTGAGAAGCCTCATTGAGAAGCCTCATTGAGAAGCCTCATTGAGAAGCCTCATTGAGTGCGCGGCGCGGCACAGTAACGCATCGCGCTACAATCATTGCTCTATGCAGAGCCCTTGCGTTTGTATTGTGGTGGCGTGCGCCTCGCCTTCCGGCTTTTCTTTATTTGTGAAATTACAAGCGCGCCGCGCCCGCAATGGCACGAAAGCATATGGTTAGTAGGTGAAATCTTGTCAAGTAGCGCGATACATGGCACCGCTGTATACTGGGCCGCGCCGCGCATCAAACAATGAATAATGCTTCTCGCATCTTCTTCGTTGGATCAGCAAAATGCACCTGCACCACTAAACTGGGCCACACCGAGCTGCGCAGGATTGACATCGTCAATTATATGAAGAGTTATCATGATTTAGCAGTACGTTCGTAGACATGCGGCTTTGAATGAGACCTTCACATAGCCATGTGCCTACGCGTACTGCGTGACTCGCTTGTTTCACAACCGCCTTGTTTCACAACCGCCTCCGGCGGTCGCGCGCTACTGCAAGCGCGGCGAGAGGGCTCTGGTTAGAGCAAAATGAGACCGTTTCTTTCGTGTTTCGGTTACAATCATATAACGGTTACTGGGCGCAGGGCGGCGCTCAGCCTGCCATTCGATTCCGCGCCTTTATATCGTCAAATTGGGCCGGGTTTATGAGCGGAAAAAGCCTGATGTCTACATAGCAGGAAATTAACGGTTAATCGGCAAAAACAAGTCACTTGACATATTACTTGGGAACACTTTATTGTTCATAAACATATAGAATAGCATAGAGAATCGGCGGAATGACAATCGACAGGCTTAGCGCCGCCCAGTAACTGTTATAAGTGACATAGCGTTGGCGATTGTTGCTTGGGGACCTCGCGTCCCGGGCTTTTTCTGTTCGCGTCATAATATAAACAGAAACCGGGGCGGAATAACACATAACAGGCCGCCGCGCCGAGTGATGGCAAGTACAGATCGAGTGGATACTGGATAAGTATTATAAGTAAAAGCACAGCCTCACAGCCTGGTCCATTGACAATGTATGCCGACTCAAATTCAATTAATTTTAAATGCCAAGCTACTAGTATATATAGCTGAGTTGTGCGTATTATTTCATATTAAATTTAAGCTTTCTGATAAAATTGGAAAATTAGACATTAAAATGTTGTCGTGGGTCTTATGGTGTAGTGGTTAGCACTCAGGACTCTGAATCCTGCGACCCGAGTTCGAATCCCGGTAAGACCTTGTTTTGTATCTCTTTATTTTCCCCGCGAAATGTAGTGTCAATCCTCTTAAATTCCATAAAACACTGGACGGCATCCTTTCCGCTGGGATTTTAATGCTTAACCAATTGTACATCAGAGACAGCAACGCAACCTTAATGTACTTGTAGCACTGTTTCAAAACCTGTCCACACTGTGCATGATTTAGCGATTCTTACATTATTACAACATACCAGGGTGCCCGGGGTGGCCTTTCTGCAATTTGGGGGTACGTTAAACGTTGTCTGTAATTCATCGCAGTGTGTGTCTGAACTATCAAGGGTGAACATAGTTTATCAATACTATATTCAATGTTATGGCCTCGTAAATGATTAAAACGCCAACCTCTGATTTCTGGTAAACTTAAAATAATCAAAAACATAAAAATATTGAAAGTTATATAATCCACTCTGTGAGCGTAGAAATATTTGAAGCAGAAAGAAGATAACAATGAGAAGAACTAGAGTTAACGGCTTGCTTCCCAGTTCCAATACTCAGGGATCATTAATATGTCAGCACCTTTTCGTCGATTCTTACCTGATTACTCGATCGACCACCCAAATGGTTCATTTGGAATAAAATATGCGAAATGACATATTCTTCCATTTCCAAGACTAAGATTAAAATATTCGCACATGACACGAATATGAATCTCATAAAATTTAAAATATTTCATCGCAATCATCAACTAATACTCTTATTAGTCCACAGTTTGAATGTTCTGTCATAGCTAGCGGTGACAATGTACTTCTTGTCCCAACTACAGTCCACGCACATGACCTTGTTGTCGTGTCCGGTCAGACTCTTCAGTGGCATCCACCCTTTGTGTGACCACACCTGGAATGTTAGTTAGTGATTAACTAGAAATTAGTTAGTGATTAGTCAGTAATTAGTTAGTGATTAATTATGAATTAGTTAGTGATTAATTATAAATTAGTTATAAATTAGCTAAAAGATTAAATTACGAAGTAATGTTCTGTATACAAGCAATCACACACAATATCATTGTATACAACTATTGACATTTTAATTAATACAGGTTATACCCAGTGAGCATTAAGCAAGGGCTTCCCCTGGCTCCAGCAGTTTTAAAGTATATCAATAATAATTATAACATAGTACAGTAATATATATATATATATATATAGTGAAACATCAAAGAAAACCTTAAAAAACCGCCAACTAACGCCCGGAACAAACCTTGGCAGTAGAATCGTAGCTAGCAGTCAACAACATACTATTATTAGGTGTGCCAGCGAACTTGCAGTAAGTAACCATATTATTATGAGCCGGAATACTGTAAATACTCTTGTGCTGCCTCAGATCCCAGATTTTACAGCTGTTATCCTCAGAACCAGTCCCCAGATGATAACCGTCTGGAGCGAAATCACAACTCAGAACTGATTTCAGGTGTCCCTCAAGGAAGAGGACTGCCCGGCCCGTCCTGAGGTCCCAGACCCGGCAGTAGGAGTCCAGTCCTCCGGTCGCTAGGAGGGACCCGTCTCGGTGGAATGAGATACTGTACACTGGGTGAGAACGAATTTTTATATCTTAAAAAAAAACAGTTAAAATTCGATTTTTATGGTTAGCTTCAAGGTTATGGTAAGGGTTTGGGCTGGGGTTACGGTTAGTTATGTAAAACCGTTTTCTTCGACTGCAAACCGTAAAAACTCAAGACACGTGATAATTTTTGGGCGAGTGAAATAATATGAGCCGATATAAGATAATAAAAATGTAAATACAGTTTCCTCGATATAAGGCGCCCCAATTTACCGCAACCCCTAATTTACCGCGGATGTTTCCTTTCCCCCAAATCCAATCTCCGCGGTAAATCGGGGTTTTACTGTATTACTTTTATTGGTTGGAAACTTTAAACAGAATTTAAAAATAACTGTTGATGTTAAACCAACAGTTGTCTTACCTGGCCCACTGTGCCCTTCTTGATGGAGGATTTCAGTTGATGATTCCAGGTCCCAGAATCTCCAGGAGTGGTCGTAACACGCCGTTCCCAGAAACCTTCCTGACAAACAGATTTTGGAATTATTGGATGCGATGTTCTGTAATCAATGGCTTGGTGCATTATCTGCTGATAACATTGGCACACTCAAACTGTTTAATAATTTTACAAGGAGAACCTCATAAAACATTACACAAATTCAACTAACTGAACAGTAAAATAAGTAAGTTTAGACAGTACCTGAAGGATGATAGTTAAGTCTGGCGACCCTGCAGCCGTGACCAGGGAGATTAGCCACAGGTCGAGTTGAGGACATGGACCACAAGTTGACAACGCCATCTGAGTCGCACGAGGACAGACACGCTACGTTGTCAGCTAGACCAGCCTGGAAATTAAGTGTAAATGTCACGTGGGGTAAATGTCACGTGCGGTAAATGTCATGTGTAGTGGGATATGTTAATTCATAGGAAGGGATTTCGATCAGTTTTATCTACTTTAAAATATAGAATTCCATTAATAGACGGCGTATGAAAATGTAAATTAATCCAACCTGAGGACTAAAAGTCACAGCTCCAATTCTACCATTATGTCCTGTAAGTGTTGCGACAGGATTGCAGCTAGGTAGCCTCCACAGTTTCACTAAACCAGACCAAGATCCCGTTGCTAGGTAACCAGAACAGGGTGAAATGTTACAGTAACTGAAAATAAAGGGGTATTATCAACACATTTTTACTGCTTGACTAGTAATTGTGTTACATTCCTGCACGAGAATGTTTCTTCAATGATTGTAGAATTAAGTCAGATTATCCTTAAATGTCTGCTTTTGAAACTTTCACTATTCAAATATTTCAATGTGAAGACAATAAGCCAGCTAATCTTGAAACATTTACTCATGTATATTCAACAATCAGCGAACCCACTCGAGCTTACGCTTGTTCGCTCGAGTGGGTAACACAATGGTTGAGACCAAATGCAAGATTAAGATAAGCACTAAACTTAAAGAATAGCCTGAATAATGCAGCACTAGCCCCTGCAGACTCTAGATTTAGACCCAGTAAACCCGGTTTTGCTTTACTCATGGTTTCTACAGGTCTAGCGTGACACAATAGTGATCCAGGCATCGTTTCATGCACGTCATTAATGTGATGGTATTATCGGTATATCCGACCCCAATACAATCGCACTGTAATTTCTCTGTCTCCAAAAGAAGTTTAATAGCGTTTATGCCATCTCATTCCCGACACCCTTTTGTTCAGCTAATCGAGGTTTGACCACCGGGTTCGTCCTTTTGTTTGCCATGTTCTCGAGATTGGAAAAGTTAATTGTCGGACTGAATATATTCACAAGCTTTTCCTGTGGTATCGTGGATGTAGCCTGTCTGGTGGGATTTAAGAAATAATAATAATAGTGTCATTGTAGTCAGGTGTAGTCAGGTGTGTTTATAAAGTGTTTATAATGATGTGCTGACTGTGCCGCTTTCTCTTTTCAATTGATTGTTTTTCTCGTGTTTCAAACAAAGACTTGTGATATGTGACGGATGTTTGAGGGTGTATAATGTGAGAATGAAGAAGAGGATTCACAGTTAGAACAAGTAGGAACCAATATTCTTTCATTTCATTTTCTGTGCACTTGCACATTTTTCCATTACTTTAGTTTTTTTTGGTGAGAAGCATGATGTCTTATAATACGGGACCGGATTATGAAATCTTTATATAATAGATTTTGCTATTTGTTAAGATTGGGAAATCGTGGCGGTTTCGTTAAATATCGACGGCAAGTGTCAGGCCAGGCAACGTAATAATTTGCATAATTTGTAAATTTCGTAGATTCCTCTACAGGGTCATCGAATAGTTCGACCGCCCTTGTTTTACAGTACACTACATTGTAGATGCTCTGAAGGAGTATCCTAAGATTTTTGATCTTTTGGCACAGGCACCCCTCCTCATTTAACTCTCAATCAAGTTTCCTATCATTCGGCTGAGTCGACCGAGGAGATCGCATAGATCCAATGAATCCTTAGCTACTCCCTAGACTGAGTGAAACTGGGATTCGAACCCTGAACCTTCTGTACAGAAGGCGGAAGCTCTAACCACTAGGCCACTCAGCCACGTTTGGCTGCTGGCAAGAGCTTTTTACCAAAAAGTTACATTGGTTCCATGTGGAGTCTTTTCATTTCAAGAAATTTGACACACTTAGCCAGAGTAACAAGGTGTAGCATAATATTGGCGTTATCGCTCATGTAATTGTAAGCATGTTAAACTCGCATGAATATTAATATCTTTCTGTTAACTTGTAGCTAACATATTATAGCCTTCGTTTAACTTCCAATCTGCGATCATTTTGCCCCGATTTTGGTACATATTTTGGTACTTGACAATCACAACACCCCGACCCAAACATCTTATAAAAGGGGCCGGGAATCTTGAAGGTAAGGTTGCAGATCATGATTCTCTAAAAAAGGAAAATGGTATAGAGGTACGGATAATTGGAGGGGTGCGTTAACGCAATTTTCAACCGCCATTTCCCAAAAATATAGACAACCATAGCATATATTGGCCTGAATGCATCTTCTGTTCTCAAAGTTGAAAAGAAAAAACCACTTATTCTTCGAATGACGGTTATAGAATTAGACATAATTCACAATTTAAAACAAAAGATGGTCGCGGTGAATAAAATTTTGAAAGCCTGATAAGAAAATCATGACCCTCTAAATTGTATAAGTGGTTTCTTGACGTCACAATACATGCAACCGTTAGTATTGGAGTAATAGCCTAGCTGGCAATTTATATTGTTGAAGACCAATCATATCATCACGTCGGGGATTTGAGTGTAATCTCCTATGTTTTCGGACGCCTTTAGTTTATACTGGCTTTAAAGAATAGGTAGGTCATCATGCATATAGGGCCTGTCGTGATATCATGGATCGCTTAGGTTCCACCAGGATCTGGTAGTCCTCATAATTCTGCGGCCTCTATGTATCGCCATCTCGTACAACTCTTTAAGAATCTTAGGGATTTGGCATGTGAAAATTTGCAGTCTTCCAGACATTGATTGGGTTAACGAGGTGTCGTACGTCACCTCAAGATCGGGTGACAGGGGGCTGACCAGGCCAGAACCCAATTGATTGGGTCTGAAGTCACGTGACTATGAGCCTGAAGTCACGTGACTATGACGTCACCAGACCTTGTTCTCCATTTCCCGCTCATTGGACCAGGTGAGCAAGACACATTGGAAATTCTTACTTCCATAAGATTCGGAATTTTTTTAAACGCCGAAGTATATCGGAATTTTATAAAATTTAATCACACTTATCAACCTTTGAACGGTTAATCGAACACAATGATTTTCAAGCTTGTCAACCCTGAAAATTACATTTTAACTACATACAAAGTTGTCTAACCAATTTTAAGTTTTGATCATTTATATCTACTATGTAAATAAAACACTTTCTATAATTACTCACGTTCAAATTGCATGACCAATGACTAAAGATGTTAAATTAACTTCGATATTAGGCAAACAATTATCCATAAAAACATTTTCTATGTCTTCCTAACTAGAATTGTAATCGTTTTGTAGACGGAAACATTCGGGAATTGAAAATGTTAACATGATCTAACACCAGAAAAGAACCTTTACATTGAAGAGTTTTACATTTTTCTCTTCCAAGTAGTTCATTATACCACTTGCTATTCCCCGTCCTGAACGTTCAAAAATTACGAATTAGCCATATTATATCAATCAAATGAATCCGGCTGCAAAGAGCAAAGTTGCCATTTCTATTTTGTTTGTACTCAAATCTGTTAAACGGACAAAAACAACATGAGCCCCCCTCCTCCCTTGTACATTATAACAATGTGGGTGTGTACAGTGTAGTGTATTTTGTACTTCACAGACAGTCGATTGTCTACATTAAACTACCTTACACCCCGACATACTTCACATCATTATTCCTATTTAATATTTATAACCGCTGCATACCAAGTATTTCATGTTCATTTCATGTATTCGTAACATTATTACGAATTTTGACATAAATATAATATTGTAACTACATTGAACAGTTATTCTTGCCTGAAAAGAGCAGTTCCCCGTCCTTTTAACAGATTCATCATAACAATATTACGACGCATAAATAAATTTACTGTCCGGAAATTACTTAAATATAGAATGGGAGTGAGTATTACAAACCTCAGGTCAGTTAACGAGTAATAAAAGTTTCCAAGGACCGTGAATCAGTAGAATAGAATAAGCATCAGTAGAATAAGCATTTTTGTCATTGGTCATGCAACTTGAACGTGAGTAATTATAGAAAGTGTTTTATTTACATAGTAGATATAAATGATCAAAACTCAAAATTGGTTAGAAAACTTTGCATGTAGTTAAAATGTTATTTTCAGCGTTGACAAGCTTGAAAATCATTGTGTTCGATTAACCGTTCAAAGGTTGATAAGTGTGATTAAATTTTATAAAATTCCGATATACTTCGGCGTTTAAAAAAATTCCGAATCTTATGGAAGTAAGAATTTCCAATGTGTCTTATCGAAAGTGAGTGAAAGAAACACTTGTGGCAATTTTATTTACTGATACTCTTATTTGTAAAGCTATCCTCGATACATATGCAGTTACAAAGTGAGATAACTGTTTCAACAGGGGTCGAATTCACAAAAATAACGTAAACCATTGATTTAAAGCTACCGCCGCTCCTGTCTCTTGATTGCTGATGATGATCAGGAACACATGACGTATCATCACGACGATTATTGGTCACTCGAAATCGACCCGTTAGGAATGCAATGTAGGTCTGATGGTTGTTTCTGCGTATTTGTTAGGTACCTGTTACTAATTAATCAACAGGATCATAATGTTGATTGTATCGATAAAACATGGATTTTAAGGCATAAAGAAGCATTGTTGAGTCCTGAAACCAAGTTTAATCGATTTCTCGTGCAATTTTGGGGGGGGGGGGGGGGGGGGGGGGGGGGGTGTAACCCAAAAAAACCCAAAAAAACCCAATCCCAGTATGACCTTTTTCAGGGTAGGAGTTGGGTTTTTTTGGGTTTTTTACAAATTTTTCATTTAAAGGAAATAAAATCATGTAGGCACCTAGCAAAACAATTATCAGTACAACATCACTGTTGTGGTTCATCACTACAACATTACAATAGATATAATCGCTTAAATATCACCCAAAAGCAGTATTTTATTCACTGATGTGCTCAGAAGAAGTTGGCCATCCAGATATGATATCAGCCATATGTAATGCTCACTTCGATGGCCATGGCAAATTGAGTTAGTAGGGACGCAACTCACTGATGACCTCCACCCTGACCGCAACCGGTACGAGAGGAATAAAGCCTTTCTTCTCACCTTCACGATCTCTGTTTCCGTTTTCCTGATCATCCGCTTAACGAGAAACCATGCTCTATCTCCAACTGAAAGAATCTTGCAGTTACCATCATGATCAGCTGCATGATCACATGTGATATTAAGTGATATCTTCGCTTGTTTATGGCCCTGGAGTCGCTAAAATCTTGACTCGGATGGCATTCGATCTCGCCCTCCATTGAGGTTAACCTCAACAGCCGTATCATGATGCAGAGCATCACCATACACAGTTACTATTTTCGCCCATTCCTCTGATGAGTCAATATCCTCCACTTCCTCTTCTTCATCATCTGTTTCCGCTTCGTCACTCTCTGCTCCGTCAGAAGATGGTTGGAAAGCCTCTCCTTCAAAGTTACAGTGTTCTTGAAGGAGTTCTCTACCCATTGAGACTCCCTTCTTTATAGCTTGTAACAATCTTGGGATTGAAGTATCTTTACCTCTAAATAGTTTCTCTGCTTTCGGATGCGGTATAACAAGCTTGTTGCGAGAGTGGGCAACTGTTACAGGGATCAAACTTTTGCAGAGTGCATCAAGCTCGAGGGAACGGTTTGATTTGCCCATGCCAACCAACATATCCTTAGAACACAGATTAGTTCTAATGCCTGCATGGAGGCCTATGCGCAGGAAAGCACAAAGTTTGCTCGCAGGCATCGGATGTAAACAGCCAGGGCATAAAGTGTTGATAACTGTTGTCAGCTGTTGCATTGAGAATGTACAGCATCAGACCCTCGACTGTAATAATCGCATCATCAAAATTTTTACAAGTAGGCAGGTGGTCTTTCAATGGTTGTGTGAAGCTTAGGTGGCCCAAGGCGTCACCGCTGGATAGAAGCTGGGTGGAAGCCCTGGTCTGATGTGAGGCTCCCAGAACTTTGAAAAGGGGTATCCTGCTGGTGCCCTCTTCCAGACACTCATCGGACAGCATGATGAAAGCCACTACCTCCGCGTGGTGAAGACTGGATACTGGACAGGGGGTCCAGGCTAAAGGCAGGACGGTCGACGGGAGACATTGAGCCCCGGAAGTTCAAAAATTTGATCTATTGACTCCTTAACTCTTGGTCTACAAGAGGCTTTGAGACTCGTAAATCTTTACTGTGGATTGCACAGTAACTAAAAAGGTGTTGGCTGTTACCCTGTTCAACCTAGTCTACTATGACGCAGCTAGACTGGACCACACTCTGGTAGTCAGGATACGGCTCCCTATGCCCGGGGTACCGGGTAACGAGGTAGTCAGGGGAAGGGTTAGTCCCCGCTAAAGTGTGGCTCTGTTCTCACTCTAACCTCCTTATGCTTTGGGATAAAATCGGACAGTCCCACACTTGAGCAGGTGACGATTGGGTAAGGATTACAACTGATGCTGTTGGGTAGAAAAAGGAAGTGTCACATTTGTCTTGTATGTTCGTGCAATTACATGCTCAAGATATCCAAGATATTATGGTGAGAGTAAAAGATGGCTATTGTTCAAGCGGATGCCCTTAACCTTTTAGTGGCGCAAGAGTTAAGAACACAATCCACTGCCAATGTGCAGGGGACTGCACAGGATTGTGAGCCAACTGAAAAGTCAAGATGAAGTTTATCAACAGCTTAAGGGTTAAAGCCCCTTATTTTTCTAGTGGAAGTGGTTGCCGGGGTAATTACGCTGCTATTACAGAAGCTGATGACTCGGTCTCCACAACACGACAACCTATTTCAACAGAAAGTCAAACAAGAAAACATCAACAAAATATGAACAACAATTGTATTGTATCATGTAAAAGGACTGCTAAGGTTAGCACATTTAACATAAGAACAGCCAGAGAACAGCACAAACGCATCAAACTTGCAGAACTATGTTCTCGAAGCAAGCTGCACATCCTTGGCCTGCAAGAACATGTAGTGCATTCTGAGCCTACCAGGATAGAAAAGATGAACAAAGGGAATCATCTAGTGACCTCATCTGCGTGGAGAAACGCAGCTGGCGCTTCTAATGGGAGAGTAGGAGTCATCTTGACGAGGACAGCATATGAGGCTATTTAAGTCTTATAAAATCTTACAGCGCAAGGATCCTCACCATGTCTTTCAATGGAAGGCGCAGGCTCACTGTCATCACATGCTACAGTCATACAGAAGCCTCATCTGATGAGGAGGCAGAAAATCTCTTTTGTCTAAAACCAAGCATCTTACTGTTAATTTAGTAGAAGAGGAGCCACACACAATAACTTCTAAGGACGGACATGCCTTAGAGGAAGTTGAGGATTTTTTCTACCTAGGAGCCTGGACAAGTACAACGGAGCACGACTTTAGGGTACGCAAGGCCAAGGCATGGGCTGCCTACCACAAAATGAAGGCTATATGGAGGTCCAATTTGCGCCGAGATTTAAAGATCCGTCTGTTTCAAGGCTACAGTTGAATCAATCTTCCTGTATGGAACGGAAACGTGGACAATGACAGAATCTTTGAAAAGAATAGACGGATGTTACAGTAGAATGTTTTGGATGGCCCTAAACGTGGACTGCATTTTCACACTTTCTGCATTCATATGGATTATATCTCGATGAACTAGACATCCTCTTTGCTATCATGATAACATAATTTTATTATAAACACACTTATATACTATGTAAAATTGTAAACTATCTATTAAGTTAAGACATGAGAACAACACGTAGGTAAGACTCAGTGGGAAATAATTCACATTCAATACAACAAATGAAATGGCTAGAATTTTGATTAAATTTTGTTTAAAAAACCCAAAAAAACCCAAAAAAACCCAATCCCAGTATTACCTTTTCTTGGGTAGGAGTTGGGTTTTTTTGGGTTACACCCCCCCCCCCCCCCCCCCCCCCCCCCCCCCCCCAATTTTAGGTCAGGAATGGTCATCAAAATAAATTTATAACAATGTCGATATTTTGGTAAATTTCTAGCTTTCTGCCAGAAAATAAATTTTCGGTTTCTATAGGGGTTAATTAGGTATAAACTACAGTACAGCTGTACTTACACCCACATTCACAAGCATGCAAGCTCACCTGGTCCAATGAGCGGGAAATGGAGAACAAGGTCTGGACTTCAGGCTCATAATCACGTGACCTCAGACCCAATCAATTGGGTTCTGGCCTGGTCAGCCCCCTGTCACCCGATCTTGAGGTGACGTACGACACCTCGTTAACCCAATCAATGTCTGGAAGGCTGCAAATTTTCACATGCCAAATCTCTAAGATTCTTAAAGAGTTGTACGAGATGACGATACATAGAGGCCGCAGAATTATGAGGACTACCAGATCCTGGTGGAACCTAAGCGATCCATGATATCACGACAGGCCCTATCATGCATATTGCGTAACGTGGTCATACGTGTAATTGGACATAATAAATCATGCACATTTTAAAGGGCATATTTATTTTCACTTCAAATCTTTGGACTGTCCGCTCAGATAAATTTCGAATGATTTTTAACGTGTCACGTTACAGAAATCTATCACATTATCAGCTCCATCGTTCATTTCAGGGTATAATGTATAGATTGTTACTAACATGTGGGTTGGTTCTGCAGCTAGGAGACTCTCAAACTACTGTTTACCAACTACTCAAAAAGGGAAAAATTAATAAAATTAAGACATTTGTTCAGGTTAGTTCAAAATATCCAGATTTAATTAATTAATTAATTGGCAATTTGGTAATCTAGCTAGGCACACTTGGGGCACAGTTGGGGCACAAAATTGTATTTCCTTGGGCACACTTGGGGCAAAAAGTTACTTGGGGCACACTTGGGGCACACTTGGGGCAGATACAGTTGGGGACCAGCTGGGGCACGCTTGGGGTAAAAATGACTAAGGTAAACAATCTTCTGGTGTAATAATAAGTAACAATGTATACGTAATTTTTAACTTAATTAAAATTAACCTAATTCCTGAATACCAATACATTAAACAACTTTAGGACCGGGGGGCAGTGTTAGGCCTAGAAGGTCGAACAACAGGACTTGAATGAAGGATACATGGGTCGATGGTAACCACTATTTGGTTACTGTCGGACTCATCTGTGAGAAGAGCCTTTAATAGCGAAATCCCTAAGCTTATGAGAAGAGTATTATCCTGAATAGTTGAATGTATAATTTTATTAATGTATTGGTTGTATTGGTATTCAGGAATGAGGTTAATTTTAATTAAGTTAAAAATTACGTATACATTGTTACATATTATTACACCAGAAGATTGTTTACCTTAGTCATTTTTGCCCCAAGTGTGCCCCAGCTGGTCCCAAACTGTATCTGCCCCAAGTAACTTTGTGCCCCAAGTGTGCCCCAGGAAATACAATTTTGTGCCCCAAGTGTGCCTAGCTAGATTACCAAATTGCCAATTAATTAATAATAAAAGTCATTTAAAACCATATCATCTCATCTTTAGTATAAAACAATTAATTTTGATTGTTCTATCTAACATACTGTTTAATTGAACTCATTAGTGTTCGTTTCAGGATCTCAGTGAGACACTGTCTGATATCCACGAGAAAAACACCTCTTACAAATTGTTGAAAGGAAGCTACGCTCAAGTAAAAGTGAGTGCAGCCCCATTCGAGGATGCACACTGGGATAATATCATATCTGGTATGAGCAAGCATGTAGACAGTGTCACCCAGAAGAGAAAGGACAATCTCTTGGACATAGTGACCAAAGTGGGCGCCCATGCCACCAAAAAAGAAGATGGCAAAAGAAACATAACTACCTACTTGCAGTGGTACCATGAACCCGGTCATCCGATCGAAGTTTTTGTTCCGGTCGTCAAAACCAACTTGAACGGAACACAAAACGACGTGGATTGGACCGATGATGCCTTTGCTTCAGTTACGGAACTCCAGGACTCGGCTGACAGATATTTTATCGGAACTACCCATGCAGTGCTGAGATTCTCACCGGAACAAACCTGGCCCAGAAAGCACGACATGTACGACAGTAGACTGCAGCCGTGGTTCCTTGATGCTGCAAGTTCTAAACACGATATCGCACTGATGATCGATAGAAGCGGTTCAGTATACGGAATAACGCTTGATTCAATAATGAAATTCGCAAAACATCTCATCAAACTCATTCCATCAAACTACCGTTTTAACGTTTTTCTCTTCAACAACAAGTTTACAGAACTGAAGAGCTGCTTTGGGAAGGGACCATTGCAAGCGGACGAGACCGTCAAAAGTGCTTTCATCGCCGGAATGAAGGATTTCGAGGCGGCAAATAGGAGCGATTTAAATGTGGCGCTGCAAAATGTTAAGGAACATTTCTTTAACTCGACGTTCGAAACAGAAGGTGAGCAGAACAAGCGGATGGCCATCCTGTTTACGGATGGAATGATGGAGTTTGATGTAGAGGAGCTGAAAGAAAGGGTGAAGGACATGTCCCTGAAGCTTCTGGTGCTGGACTTTGCAAGTCCCGTATCCCCGGGGCCTAATAAGGGTCTGCAGAAGATGACGTGTGAGGCAGGAGGACACTACGTTTTTGTAAAAAACATTGGAGACTGGTTCGCTGTGGTCGATATGTTCTTTGACACCGTCGCCGCTCGCTCAGTGACTGATATATCTGCCGTGGAAGGACAGGTTAGATGGTCCCAACCTACTGTCACATATTATAACGCCAGAGAAACAAGGAAGAGCATCATTCTGACCTCTCCTGTTTTTAAGAAAAATGAAACAACCAATTTACACTTACTCCAAGGCGTACTTGGAACAGATATTTTGTTGGATGATTTCACGTCCAACTTTGATTTAGACGCAGGGAGCCTGGCGTACGGGATTATTTCTTTGCGAAATGGGAAAG
The DNA here is from genome assembly GCF_026151205.1 of Bolinopsis microptera. Classification (NCBI taxonomy): domain Eukaryota; kingdom Metazoa; phylum Ctenophora; class Tentaculata; order Lobata; family Bolinopsidae; genus Bolinopsis; species Bolinopsis microptera. The sequence goes on from NC_087079.1 coordinate 16,803,471, forward strand.
TCATAAACCACCCTAGGCTATTGTCCTCTGAAATTGTTCCCACGTTAGCTCAAGTCGAAGTTGAAGAGATGTCGGAAGTGCTCTACCCCATGCAATACCTCACTGACTCCCCGATCACTAAGATAGGACCTAAAATCATAGAACGGATAATCGACGGAACAATCGATCAGGTGAAGTATCAACTAGTTATTCCAGCAAACGATGCTGTTAAAGTTACGATGGACACTAAAAATCTAGAAGGCCAAGGGAGGCTCGGAAATCTTAACAACGATAATTTGTTCATTAGACCTTTCACAGATGAACAAACCATGAACAAGGACGCTGTAATACAGTGCGTCAGAGATCTCGGATCATGCGCTGATCCCAGGTTGCTTTCCTTAGCTCAAGATCTCATCATCACCAAATCAGTATTCAACAAATGGGAAGGAAACGACGAATCAGCCCACAAACTTGGTAACTTTCTAATAACCAGTAACGGTTTATTATGGAGTACGGTTAACATAACAGACTATAGGAGGGGTATAGCCAAGAACATTGCTGATTATTTGGAGTTTAGCGCAGATCCCGATAAGTTTACAGCAGAAACTCTTTTGGTGACAAGACCGTACGGAAAACCAATACATCTCTCAAGAAGTATAACTACAGATGAAACTGGAGGATCCGAGGTGGATCAACTGGTACTGGCTGTTTTGGGAGCGCGGATTGATAATACCATTATTTCCGCCAAAATTAAGCAATTGATCGATGGTTTGAGCCTGGATGAAAACTGGACCACATATCTTCTGGACCATAAAGGATATGTTCTCTACTCACAAAACGAAACGGCTGAATCCATATTTTTCGGAGAGGTGAACAGTGCAGTGTTTGGAATACTGGTAAAGGAAGAATACTACAGTAACAGGACCTTCTATGATAGGATCTGTACTCAGATCGGAGAGAAATCTGCAGGGCATAAGATTTCTCTGTTCGTGATGGACTTTGCTACAAAAGCTTTTTCTTTAATATTATCTGTAATCATTAATTCTCTAATGATGGTCGGTCGAGGGCTGGCCTTCATTATGCCTGAAGCCAAAATTGTGAAAAACTGCCGTCGACAAATCTTTGCCTACGAAAGAAACTTTGCTGTGTCAGACTTCCACCAGGACAAGTACTCGTGTGAGAGGACGAACGAGACTGCCTGCACCGGACAATACGCAGTGCTACCAGTCCAGACACAAACACACTCATGGTCTTCATCAGAGAAGACGACTCCACCTGTAAATGTCCGCTACCATTTCCCAGAATAGGCTGGAAAGTGGAAGGGTTAGAGTATTGTGAGTTGCAGGACTCTTCCGTGGCGACCTCCCTCAACAAGGACCTCATCTACGATGAGAAGCATCACCAGGAGGACTTGATGGAGAAAGTTTGTAGTGACCTTGAAGAGGAGGTAGAGGAGCAGTAGATTCATAGTAACCAGTAGTAACCACTATAGTAACCAGTAGTAACCACTATAGTAACCAGTAGTAACCACTGTAGTGACCTTGAAGAGGAGGTAGAGGAGCAGTAGATTTGTGGTTTTACATTTTATAACAGTTTAAAACATGATTTTACTACTTCCACTTCATAGAGTAGAAGCAAGGAAGTTTACAAAGGTGTCTAGTGTGAGCCATAACAGATACGTAGCTTTCTCAAGATCAAACATTGAGTGAAATGACCAGGACCCTCCACCGTGCCAGTAATAATATCAGAGCGGTTGGGTCGAGTTGGCTGAGAAAATTGTTTCCATTGCTATGGAGAGGAGGGCTTACTGCTTATCCTACGTTATGATATGTATAATGGATGCGATCCGAGTTGCAATTTAAGATGTTTTTGTGGTTTTGAGTTGACATTTTCAGTTGAAAAGTAAAATTTTAGAGTGAACATTATTATCTCTCTAGATAATTGGTATATCCAACAAATCTCAATTTTATCTTAATACATTCTCTATCAGTCTTGTCATGGAATTGTCTTATCATTGAGAATACTCTAAAACTACATCCTGTAAACGAGAGCGCGTCAGGGGACTCAATGAATTGTGATTGATTATCTTTATGAATGAAACTTTAACCAAAGATTTATAATTACACTCTTCACTGTATAGCACATCGATCAAGAAAATACACTGAATAGTTTCGGCGTGTGTCTGCTTTCATATTGTATTTGTCTCTTTCTCTCTCTCGAGTCTCAGCAGTTCTACAGGATTGAACCACGTCATCTTAATGAACCACGTCTAAAGTTAAACTACACTGTCTAAATCATACTGCGGTGTGAGCCACCAGGAGACTCACTGATTTGGTCCCGTAATCTAAATGCCGCCAAAGCGCCAATTAGGGACCATTTGTCCAAGGTTAAACCAGTCTCGATTCAGGTGCATTCTCATTCTAAGTAGGCGATCTAAAATCTACACTGCAGTGTCAGTGTCAAAGCTGCTTTCTTGTGGAGACTCTGAATATTTTGTACACAATTTAAATAGATTCATAGGTACATGGAGAAAGAGTCTTTGAGACTATTGCAGTATCGTTTAGTAGATAATTGTTAGGTAAGTTCTGTTGAGATATGAACAGAGCACAAATTTGCGAATATTTCAACGATTCGTAACTATTTCAAAGACGAGTTTCGGTGAACTCCTGTGTGCATAAAATCATCTCAACTTCGATCAAACCCCAAATTTAGCAATCTTTGTAATTATATCGATATAATTGTATGTCGTGATTAAGCTTAACTGCTAAATATAGCTTGGGAAGAGCAATCTTTGTATTTTCTATCCGGCAAACCTTGTATGATAAAGATTATAATATCCTGGATGTTGACTTTCTGACAGGCCTGGAACTTGCGCGCGCGCACGTGTCACCCAAATTACCACCCGCCGACCACCTGTATAACATACCTTTGTGCGGGATTAAACTGATAATAGCGGTCAATTAAGCCGGTAATTAGCCAAAGATCTATGACAACGGACCTGGAGCGGTAGCTGGCTTGGAAGTACTACCCAGTCCATGTGCCTAATAGTATCAATTATCAAGTGAGCTGCCATCTTGTGGCCTGCACCAACCCTCGCTTAGCGTATCATTGACGCCATTTCGTGGGTACATTTGCTGGTGGGTTATTCTTCTTCTTAGCCAGCACAATTCAGGCTGCTTACCTTGTAATATTCTCTATTATAATATGCTGTGCCGGCTATTCACTTGCTTAATTGTGTTATAGGTCACAAAATATAACGTGAACAAGGGTATTATATCGGTGACGTGGGTATAAACTCTGTTCAAAGTATGATATAATACGTGACACCCAGGGGTACATTAGGATTCGATTGTCATCCTTGACCATTGTTCACCAGTTTCCTAACAAAGCTCCAAGCTGGGCACGTGTGGTATTTTAAAGGCACGTGACCACATTTCACGACTCACGTGACCACATTTCACGACTCACGTGTTAGCAAACTATTACAAAGGGGAAAGATGGCAACTTGTCTTTTATGTGGTCCTGAGTTTTGGTATTTTATGCGATTTAGGGGGTTTACAAAACCCGTTTATGTTTATACAGCTACTTTTACATATGTTGCATATGTTAACTCTGTAGCTAATGAGGGATACGACTAAACCTCAACCGTTTTTCCTTTTGTCCGAACGTTTAACATAAACACACCCTCTTTTTCTCCGTTCCTACTAACTCATTTCCCTTCTTCAACATAAACACACCCTCTTTTTCTCCGTTCCTACTAACTCATTTCCCTTAACACACCCTCTTTTTCTCCGTTCCTACTAACTCATTTCCCTTAACACACCCTCTTTTTCTCCGTTCCTACTAACTCATTTCCCTTAACACACCCTCTTTTTCTCCGTTCCTACTAACTCATTTCCCTTAACACACCCTCTTTTTCTCCGTTCCTACTAACTCATTTCCCTTAACACACCCTCTTTTTCTCCGTTCCTACTAACTCATTTCCCTTAACACACCCTCTTTTTCTCCGTTCCTACTAACTCATTTCCCTTAACACACCCTCTTTTTCTCCGTTCCTACTAACTCATTTCCCTTAACACACCCTCTTTTTCTCCGTTCCTACTAACTCATTTCCCTTAACACACCCTCTTTTTCTCCGTTCCTACTAACTCATTTCCCTTAACACACCCTCTTTTTCTCCGTTCCTACTAACTCATTTCCCTTAACACACCCTCTTTTTCTCCGTTCCTACTAACTCATTTCCCTTAACACACCCTCTTTTTCTCCGTTCCTACTAACTCATTTCCCTTAACACACCCTCTTTTTCTCCGTTCCTACTAACTCATTTCCCTTAACACACCCTCTTTTTCTCCGTTCCTACTAACTCATTTCCCTTAACACACCCTCTTTTTCTCCGTTCCTACTAACTCATTTCCCTTAACACACCCTCTTTTTCTCCGTTCCTACTAACTCATTTCCCTTAACACACCCTCTTTTTCTCCGTTCCTACTAACTCATTTCCCTTAACACACCCTCTTTTTCTCCGTTCCTACTAACTCATTTCCCTTAACACACCCTCTTTTTCTCCGTTCCTACTAACTCATTTCCCTTCTTCAACATAAACACACCCTCTTTTTCTCCGTTCCTACTAACTCATTTCCCTTAACACACCCTCTTTTTCTCCGTTCCTACTAACTCATTTCCCTTAACACACCCTCTTTTTCTCCGTTCCTACTAACTCATTTCCCTTAACACACCCTCTTTTTCTCCGTTCCTACTAACTCGTTTCCCTTAACACACCCTCTTTTTCTCCGTTCCTACTAACTCATTTCCCTAAACACACCCTCTTTTTCTCCGTTCCTACTAACTCATTTCCCTTAACACACCCTCTTTTTCTCCGTTCCTACTAACTCATTTCCCTTAACACACCCTCTTTTTCTCCGTTCCTACTAACTCATTTCCCTTAACACACCCTCTTTTTCTCCGTTCCTACTAACTCATTTCCCTTAACACACCCTCTTTTTCTCCGTTCCTACTAACTCATTTCCCTTAACACACCCTCTTTTTCTCCGTTCCTACTAACTCATTTCCCTTAACACACCCTCTTTTTCTCCGTTCCTACTAACTCATTTCCCTTAACACACCCTCTTTTTCTCCGTTCCTACTAACTCATTTCCCTTAACACACCCTCTTTTTCTCCGTTCCTACTAACTCATTTCCCTTAACACACCCTCTTTTTCTCCGTTCCTACTAACTCATTTCCCTTAACACACCCTCTTTTTCTCCGTTCCTACTAACTCATTTCCCATGTTTAGTCTGACGATCGACTATTTTCATGCTCATAAGATGATGATGATGCAGTTTCTCTCTCTGTTTGGTTGGATGATGTTCACATATCATTTTCACGGGTCTTTTGCTAACAAGGATTTCCAAAATAACGTCAACGAATTTGTTAAGGTAAGACCTTGTGGTACACATATAATAGTTATAATTTACTATTACTAATAGCTATCTGTAATACTGGTGCAATTTTCAGCATTTCACTTTATCCACTTCCCATTATTTCATTTTACATTATTCCCCAATAATACGTTAATCAACTAATTTTCAGAGCATCAACTGTACGTTGCAGATGTTCCACGAGAACGCGACCGCTTTCTCCACGCTGGACAAGAGCTACTCAGAGATACAGAAAACTGTCAGCCTGTTTGAGGACACCCACTGGAGAAACATTCTCTACCAAATCAGTAACCGAACTAACAATATAACAAAAGCACGACGACGGAGCTTACTGCAAAGGGCAGAGGTCTTGGAAAACAAAATATCGCAGTATGTGAAAAGCACAGCCGAGCCGAGTTATAACGACAGCGACTTTCGGAGGAAGGGTAAGGAAGGTTTCACGACTCCCTACCAGTGGTACTATCCATACCACCGGTCAAGTGACGTTTTCCTACCCATTGTCAAAACAACCGACAACGCCACCAACAACGATATCTTCTGGACAGAGAACCTGGTGGATATCAACCTCCCTCCCTCCAACGGCTACTTTATAGGTACCGTTAACAGTGTGCTGCGCTTCTACCCGGGCACCGTGTGGCCCCAGCAGTATGACATGTACGATGTTAGACATCAGTCTTGGTTTCTACAAGCGGCTAGTTCTAAACATGATATTGCCTTAGTGATTGATAGGAGTGGGTCTCTGTATGGGAGACCTCTGAAGACTATAAAGGGGATTGCTAGGTTGATAATTAAACTCATACCTGCTAACCACAGGTTCAATGTTTTCCTCTTCAATAACGAAACAGTTCCTCTTAAAGAGTGTTATGGGATGGAGCCTCTACCGGCTAACGCCTCAGTAAAAAGCGCCATGTTGGTGGAGCTAGACCGGATTGAAGCTACACAACCGGGGTTGTTCAATGACGCTCTGCTAAAATTGGAGAAGTCTTTCTTTGCAAAATCAGACAGGGACAAAACCTGTAAGAAAATGATCATCCTCTTCACCGATGGCAAGATAGACTTCGACCTCAAAAAAGTGCAAGAAACACTGAAACGTTTAAAGCTGAGTCTACTAGTGTTGAATTTTTCCAGCCCCAGCTCGTTTGGCCCGAACCAGAATCTCCGGGAGATGACATGTCAGGTTGGGGGACGCTTCGTGTTTGTTAACAGGATAGGGGACTATTTCAAGGCGGCAGACATGTTCTTTGATACGGTGTGCTCTCGTTCTGTCGGGAACATTGAGGCTGTTTCACCTCGGTGGTCAAATCCTATCGTGACATTTTACAACAAAAAGAGCATGATAGTTTCTTATCCTCTGTTCAACAAGACGGGAACAGCAAATATCTTGCAGGGTGTACTGGGAACAGAGATTTTGTTGGATGAGTTCGTTTCAGACTTCAGTCTTGAGGCTGGTGGTCTGGCCTATGGGATAATTTCTTTGCCAAACGGTAAAGTTATCAACCATCCTAGACTGATTTCATCTGATATAGTGCCTACGTTAGCTCAAGCCAGTGTTGAATCTGGTGAAATTCTGTATCCCTCCGAGATTATGGAGAGTTCCCCGATAACAAAAATACAATTTCCTGTGATAGAAGAGACTATAGACGGTACAATCGGTCAGTTGAAGTTTCAACTTGTCGTGCCTGAGAATGATGCCTACAATGTATCAATAAATAAGATTAAAAAAGAGATCGAAACTGCGGACGAAATTATTTACGACAACTATGGGGAAACGTTGTTTATACGACCCATAGAGAAAACGCTACACCCATTTAACTTCAAAGAGGAGCGAGTGTCCATGTTTGCCTTTGAAGCGTGCGGAGAAGGATGGCTTAAAACGGAAACACTCCGGAGAAATTGTCCCGACCACCAGAAGTACGTTCTCCCCATAGTCCGAGACGTGGTCGTGGCTAGAACTACGGTCAACTCGTGGAAGAAACTTGAAGACGCCAACAAACAAACATTCACCAGGGGAAACTTTCTACTTTCCAGAAACGGAGTACTGTGGAGCAATCTGTCTTACTACAGGAACGCGGTTCCTAACAAGGTTCCCGAGTACTTGGAGTTCAGTGCAGACCCTAAAAAGTTCCCAACTGGTACTCTGTTAGTGACTCGACCCATCAAGAACAGTATGCACCTTAGTAAGAGTGTAAACATCAATTACAAGGAGGGATACACTGTAGCCAGGGGAGATAAACAAAGTAACCAGAGTAACCAAAGTAACCGGATAGTTGTATCAGTTATGGGTGTCGCACTTAAGTACCCTCGATTTTCAGCGGTTATAGATAAACTGCAGGAAGAGTTTAGCCTGGATAATGAAAACTATCAGTTGTATTTACTGGACCACAAGGGTTACATAGTGCACTCTTCCCTGTCAAATGAGGTGGCGTTCTTTGGGGATGTTAACAGTGCCTTGTTTGATATCCTCGTTAAACACGGCTACTTTATTAAGAAGACTTTTAAAGATTGTCTATGTACAAAGGAAGTTGAGTTTAAATCAGAGGGTCAGAGACTATCTTTGTTCATTGTACAGCTAATAGCGAAATTTATCTCTTCCGCTGTGGCTGTTGCCGTGAGTTCTCTTTCTTTGATAAGAGAAGCCTTTTCATTCATAATGCCTGAGACCAAAATGGTAGAACAATGCTGCCGGACCATTTACGCTTACGAGCGGAACTTCACAGTCAGCAATTACAGGGGGGATGAGTATAACTTTTGTCCGAGAGACAAAGAAACTCACTGTACGGAGAGGTACGCCATACAACATGTTCCGAACACTAACTTACTCCTTGTTCTGACCATTAAAAGAGACAATCCGAACTGTAATTGCAGGCAGGTTCCCCAGTCAAGACTAGGTCCTGTGGTGAGGGTCTCCGATTGTCATGATGATTTAAAGGGTTCTGAGGGGTCGCTTAATGAGGATTTGTGTTACGATGACGTCACACTTGGTGATGATGACGTCACACTTGGTGGTCTGTCTGATGATGAAACTTGTGATGGAATAACCCCCAAACCCACTTTCTAATGTACTATTTTTCAGTTGAACATGTTATTATAAGTTCTATTGATTTTATTTTTAATCATTTATTACGTTAAGGGATATGTTTGTTTGTTCGGAAGCTAAATTAGAAATTGGTGAGGACTGCTTGAACAATACATAAACTGTTGATAATCTATAAGTATTTTACCGAAAGAGCTCGATTTAACCAAAGGTTGTTTTCGGTAAAATATTGAAAACTCTATTCAATTTTAATTGATTTAAAAACAGTCGAACCATGTCGCTGCGTGAAAATCTATTTAAAAACCCAAATATATCTTTTGTACCTGAGAGGGCGGGTATCACCAATCTGGGAACATTCGTTGTTGAGAGTGTGGACAAACTTGTGGATGTCCTGTTTTTCGGAGTGTTTGACGGTGGCGGGTTTTCCTTGCCACTCCCGAGCTAGCTGGAGCCGTTTCTTGGAACGTGGTATTGAATATTCTGCGGGGGATGTAGTGGGTGAGTGGGGGGGGGGGGGGGGGGGGGAATGGGGATGTAGTGGGTGAGTATAGGTTGGAAAATCACCGTCCGAACTTGATTTGGGTTCTATATAATGGAGCTTACCCTTAATTATTTTTCAAACGTCAAGAATCCACAAATTGAAAAGGATGAAAACGTAATACATACGTGTAAAATATAATAAATTCTAATAAAGTTATAAGGTGCATCAAACTACAACATAACTTTAAGCTACTGAAGACTTATAGTATAAGGTAAGTTAAAGTAAGTATTACTAATTAGTAATTACTTAAGTTAAAGAGTACCAACCAGCAATGAAGAATCTGGCTCGTTTGAGTGACCCAGTCCCCTCGTGGTACCAAACCTCTGGTTTCTCCTCCCCGTCATCTCCATCTTCTTGCATCTCTTGTTCAGCCACTAGATCTTTGTGAGTTGTTACTCCTGACAACTTGCCTGGTGGGGGAGGAGGGTTATAATTTAAATTGCTCTTTTAATTTTACTGAACCTTTCATAGGTTCATTTAATGAAAATAAACATCAAAAATTATCAGCTTTCATTTAACCTGGCTCCTTGATAGTTTGTGATGAAAAATAAAACCGGATGTTAATGTAATTTAATTAATTATGTTAATTACCGGCTGCGACAAGTAATTGTTTAAGTCGTTCTCTCCTCTCGTATGGGCCTTCTCCAAACAAACAAATTGGTTCCTCCATCTCCCTCAACATTGCTTTCACCTGCACAACGCAAAGTGAGTTTTCAAAATATAAACTTATTTTGAGCCTTGACGTTAGTCAACTTTGACAGTAATTGGACCAGATTAACAAGATCTGTTGAAATTAGGTTTAAAATATCTAGAAATTGAGTAGATGAAGGGCTGTTTACCCGTATGTCCTCAGTAGGTACAGCAATGTTCCTAGCAGCTTTCTTCTTAGCTAGTTCCTCCCACAACTCGGCTTGGTGCTCGTCTACCAGGGTTTGTACCCCCGACATGTCTGAAAGGGAATGTAAATGCTGAAAAAGTAAATCATTTGATCACGTCATGCACATTGTACACAGCATTATATAATTTATGGCAATTTTGACAGAAAAACTTAATACTCACATTTTACAGCACTCAGAAAGGAAGCAATAAAAACTTACCCTCCTCCCCAGAATCATCACTCTCGGTATCACTTTTCTCCGTAGAGAACTCTACCATCGGCTCCCCTTCCTCAGCAGCTGGTTTTGGAGCTGGAGCATCGAGGACTGTTTTGCTTTCCTCCAACGACCCAAAGTGTATCCTGTCCTTCTTGAAGTTGAGCTTAGTGACTCGTTCGTCATCGTCCGAATCTGACATGGCTACTGGCAAAACATTCGGTAAGATTTAACATGATCAGCAGAAACATGGGTATAAATCGTCTAATAACAATGTTTTATCTCAGAAATTGAGCATCTTTAGTATGATCATGATTGGATTTTGATGTTCGCATTAAGACAAATGATGGTCATATAAAAGTAACTTCAATAAATTAAGAAAGACGGTAGTAAAACATGGCTAATTTCACGATCACAGAAAAAAGAGCATAAAATAGCAAAATTTCAGATTAGAGCCATTACTTGAAGCACGAGCGGTGCACGAAGCGACTGACGGCAGCACTTGCTAAGAAAGCGTTTCATAACGAAACTACTTGTTTGCCTACACCTCTAAATCTCCTCGAACGGCACAAGATTACCGTTACCGAGACGGGCTTTCGGCCGAATCTAGCCGTTTGGGCGAGAGAACGTCCTTTTCGGTGCGAAAACTGAAGGCCACAGCGTCTACATCTAGAGAGAAAGATCGCGTTCTGACACCAGACGAGCTCACGTCTTGCTTTCCACAGGCATTGTAACTCTGTGACTCCAGCTCCTCCACTAACGTGTGTTCCTGCCCCAGCTCCAGGACTCCAGCTCCTCCACTAACGTGTGTTCCTGCCCCAGCTCCAGGACCCTAACTCCTCCACTAACGTGTGTTCCTGCCCCAGCTCCAGGACCCTAACTCTTCCACTAACGTGTGTTCCTGCCCCAGCTCCAGGACTCTAACTCCTCCACTAACGTGTGTTCCTGCCCCAGCTCCAGGACTCTAACTCCTCCACTAACGTGTGTTCCTGTCCCAGCTCCAGGACTCCAGCTCCTCCACTAACGTGTGTTCCTGCCCCAACTCCAGGACCCTAACTCCTCCACTAACGTGTGTTCCTGTCCCAGCTCCAGGACCCTAACTCCTCCACTAACGTGTGTTCCTGCCCCAGCTCCAGGACCCTAACTCCTCCACTAACGTGTGTTCCTGCCCCAGCTCCAGGACTCTAACTCCTCCACTAACGTGTGTTCCTGCCCCAGCTCCAGGACTCCAGCTCCTCCACTAACGTGTGTTCCTGCCCCAACTCCAGGACCCTAACTCCTCCACTAACGTGTGTTCCTGCCCCAACTCCAGGACTCTAACTCCTCCACTAACGTGTGTTCCTGCCCCAGCTCCAGGACTCTAACTCCTCCACTAACGTGTGTTCCTGCCCCAGCTCCAGGACCCTAACTCCTCCACTAACGTGTGTTCCTGCCCCAGCTCCAGGACCCTAACTCCTCCACTAACGTGTGTTCCTGCCCCAGCTCCAGGACCCTAACTCCTCCACTAACGTGTGTTCCTGCCCCAGCTCCAGGACTCTAACTCCTCCACTAACGTGTGTTCCTGCCCCAACTCCAGGACCCTAACTCCTCCACTAACGTGTGTTCCTGCCCCAGCTCCAGGACTCTAACTCCTCCACTAACGTGTGTTCCTGCCCCAACTCCAGGACCCTAACTCCTCCACTAACGTGTGTTCCTGCCCCAGCTCCAGGACTCTAACTCCTCCACTAACGTGTGTTCCTGCCCCAGCTCCAGGACCCTAACTCCTCAACTAATGTGTGTTCCTGCCCCAGCTCCAGGACTCTAACTCCTCCACTAACGTGTGTTCCTGCCCCAACTCCAGGACTCTAACTCCTCAACTAATGTGTGTTCCTGCCCCAGCTCCAGGACTCTAACTCCTCCACTAACGTGTGTTCCTGCCCCAACTCCAGGACTCTAACTCCTCAACTAATGTGTGTTCCTGCCCCAGCTCCAGGACCCTAACTCCTCCACTAACGTGTGTTCCTGCCCCAGCTCCAGGACCCTAACTTCTCCACTAACGTGTGTTCCTGCCCCAGCTCCAGGACTCTAACTCCTCAACTAACGTGTGTTCCTGCCCCAGCTCCAGGACCCTAACTCCTCCACTAACGTGTGTTCCTGCCCCAGCTCCAGGACTCTAACTCCTCCACTAACGTGTGTTCCTGCCCCAACTCCAGGACCCTAACTCCTCCACTAACGTGTGTTCCTGCCCCAGCTCCAGGACTCTAACTCCTCCACTAACGTGTGTTCCTGCCCCAGCTCCAGGACCCTAACTTCTCCACTAACGTGTGTTCCTGCCCCAGCTCCAGGACCCTAACTCCTCCACTAACGTGTGTTCCTGCCCCAACTCCAGGACCCTAACTCCTCCACTAACGTGTGTTCCTGCCCCAGCTCCAGGACCCTAACTCCTCCACTAACGTGTGTTCCTGCCCCAGCTCCAGCACCCTAACTCCTCCACTAACGTGTGTTCCTGCCCCAGCTCCAGGACCCTAACTCCTCCACTAACGTGTGTTCCTGCCCCAGCTCCAGGACCCTAACTCCTCCACTAACGTGTGTTCCTGCCCCAGCTCCAGGACCCTAACTCCTCCACTAACGTGTGTTCCTGCCCCAGCTCCAGGACCCTAACTCCTCCACTAACGTGTGTTCCTGCCCCAGCTCCAGGACCCTAACTCCTCCACTAACGTGTGTTCCTGCCCCAGCTCCAGGACCCTAACTCCTCCACTAACGTGTGTTCCTGCCCCAGCTCCAGGACCCTAACTCCTCCACTAACGTGTGTTCCTGCCCCAACTCCAGGACCCTAACTCCTCCACTAACGTGTGTTCCTGCCCCAGCTCCAGGACCCTAACTCCTCCACTAACGTGTGTTCCTGCCCCAACTCCAGGACCCTAACTCCTCCACTAACGTGTGTTCCTGCCCCAGCTCCAGGACCCTAACTCCTCCACTAACGTGTGTTCCTGCCCCAGCTCCAGGACCCAACTCTCCAGTTGAGTAAACGCAGCATAGTCCATCACCAGCTTGGTGTGTTGTAATATTGCTTTGGGGTGTACTGTCTCTGAGGTGAGCAGGTCTACACCTGGGTGAGAGAGGAATTTGTTAGGGACAACTTCTTCTTTTTTTTCATTTGTTAGGGAAAACTTATTTTAGATATTATGTGATATGTCGAATGAGTAAATCGTTAACATAGAAGCACGGTTCAGACTTGATGATTTGAAAATGAACGACTTGTTTGAACGATTGATGAGAGTATAGATACATTTTTGGATTTAGATTAATTCGATGTAATGGGTCCAAGTTACTGCGGACATAGTTCACTATGTGTTTACCGTGTTTGGGTGCCCATCATATTTTACAGATGGGGGCGATATTTTGAACGATTCTATTTTATATTCATCTATTGCTGTACTCTGTAAAATTTGAAATGTATTTAGTAAAATAACCCAGAATACCTGGATGAAAACAGATTTCTGTGTTCTGAGAAGCGCTCAGTCCTTCATACCCGGACACAAACAGAACACTCTCAGTGTTGAGCAACTCTTTAAATCCTATCAGTGAGGGGATCGTGAAGTTTTGTAGACTGTCCACTAGATAGAAGTCACCTTGTGCGTGTTTTGAGGTACATATTGCCTGCGGAGTAAGTTCGATTAATTAATTAATTAAGTAATTAACTGCTCAATCCGGTGATAATCTGAATGTAATATCTAGGGACTTTAATCAGACAATAGGATTTAGGATGAAAACGATGAGAACTACGGACTGACACTTCGACATTTTCTATACATACAAATTTTCTTATTGGCAGTGGTTTAAACCTAAAAAACAGTGTATCTTAACAAAGCACACGAGGTGCTAACATAAAGTGTTAAATAACAAACTCACTGAGAAACCAGCAGCAAGTACGTTGAGATCAATATCATAACCATGGTCACGAGGTCTCCTACCGAGGGGTCTGCCTCCAAACTTGAAGTGAGGGGCTCTTTTATCCTTCATCCTGGCTGCACCGGTACCCTGTTAGAGAGGGATATGAAGAATATGAATGGTAATTGGTAGTTGGTAATGAGAGTGAATATGTCCAATAACTTTATCGATAATTAATTAATTAATTGATTAATATTATACTTACTTATTAGAGTCATTATCATGACTTATCATAACGTACATGCAAATTAAAACCTACCTTCTGAGGTCGCAACTTCCTGCCACTCCCCGGCAGTTCACTCCTCACTAAAACCTACCTTCTGAGGTCGCAACTTCCTGCCACTCCCTGGCAGTTCACTCCTCACTAAAATCTACCTTCTGAGGTCGCAACTTCCTGCCACTCCCCGGCAGTTCACTCCTCACTAAAACCTACCTTCTGAGGTCGCAACTTCCTGCCACTCCCAGGCAGCTCACTCCTCACTAAAACCTACCTTCTGAGGTCGCAACTTCCTGCCACTCCCTGGCAGTTCACTCCTCACTAAAATCTACCTTCTGAGGTCGCAACTTCCTGCCACTCCCCGGCAGTTCACTCCTCACTAAAACCTACCTTCTGAGGTCGCAACTTATTGCCACCCCCCGGCAGTTCACTCCTCACTAAAACCTACCTTCTGAGGTCGCAACTTCCTGCCACTCCCTGGCAGTTCACTCCTCACTAAAACCTACCTTCTGAGGTCGCAACTTCCTGCCACTCCCTGGCAGTTCACTCCTCACTAAAACCTACCTTCTGAGGTCGCAACTTCCTGCCACTCCCCGGCAGTTCACTCCTCACTAAAATCTACCTTCTGAGGTCGCAACTTCCTGCCACTCCCCGGCAGTTCACTCCTCACTAAAACCTACCTTCTGAGGTCGCAACTTCCTGCCACTCCCCGGCAGTTCACTCCTCACTAAAACCTACCTTCTGAGGTCGCAACTTATTGCCACCCCCCGGCAGTTCACTCCTCACTAAAACCTACCTTCTGAGGTCGCAACTTCCTGCCACTCCCCGGCAGTTCACTCCTCACTAAAACCTACCTTCTGAGGTCGCAACTTCCTGCCACTCCCCGGCAGTTCACTCCTCACTAAAACCTACCTTCTGAGGTCGCAACTTCCTGCCACTCCCCGGCAGTTCACTCCTCTAAAACCTACCTTCTGAGGTCGCAACTTCCTGCCACTCCCTGGCAGTTCACTCCTCACTAAAACCTACCTTCTGAGGTCGCAACTTCCTGCCACTCCCCGGCAGTTCACTCCTCACTAAAACCTACCTTCTGAGGTCGCAACTTATTGCCACTCCCCGGCAGTTCACTCCTCACTAAAACCTACCTTCTGAGGTCGCAACTTCCTGCCACTCCCCGGCAGTTCACTCCTCACTAAAACCTACCTTCTGAGGTCGCAACTTCCTGCCACTCCCCGGCAGTTCACTCCTCATGTAAGCGATCTCATCCTCTCTGACACACTGATCTTGCCACTTTACTGTCTCGTGGATAAGGTCTATCCGAGGGTTTGCGCTGAACACCACCGGGTGCAGCTCCACTAGCCCTGTTGTTTTATTTATTAAATTTAATTATTTAATTACATAATTATTATTCATTATTATAATTGTTATTCAGCTATGCATTTCATTTATCGATAAATATTCCTTGCTCCTACATTAATTCCATGTCATAAACACTTTTTTAGTTTAAGTAAATGGTAGCCATAAGTTTGTGACTATTGAAATCTCACCGCGCTTGCTGAGATCTGTAAAGCTGTGTAACTTTGTGACTATTGTGACTATTTGTGACTATAAGTTTGTGACTATTGAAATCTCACCCCGCTTGCTGAGATCTGTAAAGCTGTGTAACCAGGCATGTCGGGGAGGACGGAACCGTCTGAAGGCCTCGTGGACCTGGAGAAGGGAACTAACGTTTTACTGAGTTTTAATACTTTCAACACTACTATATAACAAATAATTTGAGCATGAATACGAAGTTGTTACTTTGAAACGTCGTTCATCCTAACAGTGCAGTATAATTTGTCGCAAAAAATCAGAATAATCAGAAATTATTTGGAACTCCCAAAAACTGTCTAACGTTTTACCAGGACAAAGGTTTTGTGAATATTTGTGCATTAAATTTGCAATAGGACAACTGTGAGGTTACTGTCTGTTATTGTAAAATTCCGTACTTTAAATTTGGACCTTATTAATTATTTATTGCATTTGCATTTGTAGACAGGACATTTGATTAATTGTTGAAACAAAATATCATATTCACTGTACGTAACCCTGCGACAATTTAGCCGGCCTCAGATTTGTCAGTTAGATCTTAAGGTTGTCAACCCTAGTGAATGTGATGCTTGATACCTTATGTAATATTTATCCAGGCAGTATAAAATGTGCTCCCATTGATAATAATCGTATGTTGGTGTAGTGTAGAGCTCGAATAGTAGAGTTGAAATGTAACCTCAAGGATGGTTCACAAATTACGTAAGCCTGGGGGGGGGGGGGGGGGGGGCAGAGAGGTTTGGAAGAGCTTTGTTATGCCCAGAGTCCCAGACAATAGCTTATAGCTAGATGTATATAGTGACTTGCGGAGGGGTTTACGTAACATGTGAATGATCTGTTACAGAATAAGAACTAGAGGTTAAATAGTACCGCAGCTATTTTGGTCTTGAATGATATTTTCTAAGTTATAGTCTCTTTGTGTGTTTCTTGTTTATGAACAAAGACAACATCTTGTCCTACAGTAGGGGGACCTCATTAGACGGTCAGGTGACGTAGTTATGACGTAGGTCACGTGACGTAGTTATGACGTAGGTAGAGTTTGTGCTACAACATGGAAAAATACTTATGTGAATAGTGTCAGTGACAACGTGGAATTAGACAGTAGACGGTACCTATGCTTGCAGAGTTCTTTCTCTATTTCTGTCCTCATCCTTATTTTCACCTTACTAAGCTTTTAAGCTTTAAGACCTTGTTTGTCAGTGTTGTACATCGATAATTTGGTTTAAATGAAAAATAGTGTCCTGTTCCGGCAAAAACTATCACAGCATTTTATTTATTTTGGAACCTTTTCATTTTATTCACTTATCTAATTTCCAACTCACTGTGAGAGTCCTGGTATAGAACAGGTCGGAAGACATGGATATAAGCTCTCCTTCCTGTTCTACAGTTTCTGGAACATTTCTATCCTGATCGGCGGTCTCCTCTGAAAAATATTTGATAGTAATCGCAGATTTCATTTTCATGGTATTATAACCAATCTTTATCATGAAAGATTTCTAAGGTTAAGCTTTACTGGGTTTATGGGTTATCCAGCTTATGATTATGCAAAGCAAGTCCACAAAGTAGCGTGTGGTTTAATTAAGTAAAGGAGCACACGTGGCTGGGAGGGGGGCAGGGACAAAAGGAAATCGCGGCATGTACGGAATCGCGATTTTTCCCATTATTTGCGACAAATTTTGTGTATAGTTTAATGTATAGCCTGTTAAAAATCGCGGTATCGCGATTTTTGGCCAAAATAATCGCGAAATCCTTTTGTCCCTGGAGGGGGGGGGGGGGGGGAGCTGGGAGGGGGGGGGGGGGGGGGGGATATTCTGATAACTTACCAGCAGATTTAACATTGTTCCCGACTGCTGCCACACTACTGTTCCGGATCGAACCATTGAGTTGGGTTCTCGCGTTTGATAGCCGTAGCTGCAGGAGTCGACAACATATTCTATTCATGATCTATGTAATAGAGGGGTTACAGTCACCAAATTATTAAAATTTAAATATTGAGATATAATATGCTACATGACAATGCCATCCTTTTGGTGACACCTTTTATTTACAAAATTCCTCAATATAGTACAGTCAAATCCGTCCTAATTTAAGCCTTTGTCCCGTTAAAATCGCTTTGTTGCGAATTTTGTCCGACAAAAAGACGGATTTGACTGTACTAATATCCGATGTAATGATGTAGGAATGAGTAATGAAGGTAGGAGATATTATTACATTGCTGAGTAAGGACAGAGGCCGGAAACCCAGCTGTATCCGTACAATGATAAGAAATTTCTATAACCTCGCAGTTAATTATAACGCAAATTATAAGTGGGTATGGAGCGTGTGACTATTCATGGAGGGAACAAATTAAAGTATGCATCAGACAAAATTTGTAAAGGAATGCAAATAATAAAACAGTCAAATTGTGTAATCATCCAGAACCGACACATAATCATGAGTTATAAGTATCAAGGTTCAGACATTTGTAGCCTATGCTTGGTACATCGTGGCTCAGGACGTTGTCCCCCAGAACCTCTAGCCCCATCAGAGTAAGAGTTAGGGTTATAGTTAAGATTAGGGTAAGAATAAGAGTTAGAGTTTGGTTAGGCATACAATCTGGCTAATGATTAGATTTAATACAAGGCTCCTGGGCCGAGGCACGAGCTTCTTGGGCAGAACATAGTAAAACTTCGTGAAACATTATTGCTCCGTGCGCGGCTTGGGTGGGGTCCCGCATGGAACTAAACAAAGCGTCATGACGCAGCTG
Source organism: Bolinopsis microptera (assembly GCF_026151205.1). Lineage (NCBI taxonomy): Eukaryota > Metazoa > Ctenophora > Tentaculata > Lobata > Bolinopsidae > Bolinopsis > Bolinopsis microptera. Next base: position 16,822,032 of record NC_087079.1, read on the forward strand.
CTCTGACGCAGATCAATTGTTTAATTACAAACGGTGCAGAGTGCAGACGCAGTTTAACGTAAAATTAATTCATTAAAACTCGCATATCGATAAAAATTAAAATGCTGCCTCTCAATATCCAAATTTGTCGTTCAGTTTCGTTTTACCATCTCCAGATTGACCGACAGGGGGCGTCCAGTTAACAAAGTTTTCGTCGTTTACGTCATCCTCCCAATTGACGTTATCTAACAGGGTGGGATTTTGAGGAACTGGTTTTTTGGCTTTCTTTTTTGGAGGTTTTTTAAATTGTTTAGGAGATCTCGCCGTGCTATCAGCTGCGATATTATTGGAAGAGTCGGGCGTATTATCCCTAGGCTCACTGACGCCTGTCACTTCGGGTTCTGTTTCTGCACTAAATTCTGTTATTTCGGTTATTTTCTCAGATGTTAATCTACTCTCCTGATCGGCACCTTCACCCGCTGTTGAATCTGACTTTTGTTCTGATATTGGTAGTATAATTCCTGGTTTTTCGGTGTTTGCTGTGGGTTGTCGCGACTTTAATGACATGTTAATTTTAATCTTCTTTGAAGGTTGTAAAGTTTTAGTCTGCACAGGAAGCGTAGTTGATGAAGGGGTAGGTTTGGACACTTTCCCAACTTTTCCCGTCGTTACATTACTCGGTAGTGCAGACAACCTCTTAACCTGGATTAAATGCCAATTAATACAGACATGCTTAGAGATTTACTAATCCCTTATATTCTTACATAAAGCATTAATATTGAAATTCCTGTCCAATCACCAATGAATCAGTACAAAGTAACCTAAAGTAAGTAACAAGGTTCAGTAACATTGTTAAATCGGTGAATAGGAGTAATTCATTTCATTCACACCAATACATGAATCTAAGATGAGAAGTACGAATGAGTCGGACTTTTCAATTTACTCGTATCGTACGTACTTTTCAATTCTACTGAAAAGTTCTCCTTCTAGAAATCGATGGAAGAGTTCTAAATCGCTTGTTACGGACTAATATTGAGCGTTTTCAAAAACTTGTGTTTCTATATTCCAATCGTCGATTAACTTAGAGTTTAACTTTAAGAGAAACAAGCTGTTTAAATAAGTAAATTGTCTAGTAATTTTGTAGAATTTTTGTTTTACTTTTAAATGCTTGCCTGGCCTAAGAATTCTGTGTTTAATTTGTTCGCGAACGGTATATTTTGTCTAACATCGGCAATTAAAATTACATTTTACAACGGCCCCGATGATAATAATTCAAAAACAAAAAAATTCTATCTGAATCGTACGTCGTATGAGTCGGACTTTTCAAAGTTGCGTACAAGTACGTACTTTTCCCCCTAAACGAGTCCGTACTTCTCATCTTAGACATGAATAGTCATGGAATGATAGTCTCGTGTTCTTGACAGCCATAAAAGGTCGAAAGACCTGGCAAATATGAAGGGCATGGTTATATAATGTAATTGTCACCTCGGGTAATGCTATAGGTTTCGACATTTCACACAGTTTCTCCAGCTTGACACGGCTTTGTTTCAGATCATGCAGTCTCTTCTTCATCTCCTTCAGAGCCCCTGGTGGTGTTGTGGTGTTGTTGTGGTGTTGTTGTGGTGTTGTTGTTGTGGTGTTGTTGTTGTGGTGTGGTGGTGTTGTTGTGGTGTTGTTGTGGTGTTGTGGTGGTGTTGTTGTGGTGTTTTGGTGTTGTTGTGGTGGTGTTGTTGTTGTGGTGTTGTAGTGGTGTTGTGATGGTGTTGTAGTGGTGTTGTAGTGGTGTTGTTGTGGTGTTGTGGTGGTGTTGTTGTTGTGGTGTTGTAGTGGTGTTGTGGTGTTGTAGTGGTGTTGTTGTGGTGTTGTTGTTGTGGTGTTGTTGTGGTGTTGTTGTGGTGGTGTTGTGATGTTGTGGTGTTGTAGTGGTGTTGTTGTGGTGTTGTTGTTGTGGTGTTGTTGTGGTGTTGTTGTGGTGGTGTTGTGATGTTGTGGTGGTGTTGTTGTGGTGTTGTTGTGGTGTTGTTGTGGTGTTGTTGTAGTGTTGTTGTAGTGTTGTTGTGGTGTTGTTGTGGTGTTGTTGTGGTGTTGTTGTGGTGTTGTTGTGGTGTTGTTGTGGTGTTGTCGTGGTGTTGTCGTGGTGTTGTCGCGGTGTTGTCGTGGTGTTGTTGTGGTGTTGTTTTTGTGGTGTTGTTGTTGTGGTGTTGTTGTGGTGTTATTGTGGTGTTATTGTGGTGTTGTTGTGGTGTTGTTGTGGTGTTGTTGTGGTGTTGTAGTGGTGTTGTAGTGGTGTTGTGGTGTTGTTGTTGTGTTGTTGTTGTTGTGTTGTTGTTGTGTTGTTGTTGTGGTGTTGTTGTGGTGTTGTTGTGGTGTTGTTGTGGTGTTGTAGTGTTGTAGTGGTGTTGTAGTGGTGTTGTGGTGTTGTTGTGGTGTTGTTGTGGTGTTGTAGTGGTGTTGTTGTGGTGTTGTAGTGGTGTTGTGGTGTTGTTGTGTTGTTGTTGTGGTGTTGTTGTGGTGTTGTTGTGGTGTTGTTGTTGTGTTGTTGTGGTGTTGATGTGGTGTTGATGTGGTGTTGATTGTGGTGTTGTTGTTGTGGTGTTGTTGTGGTGTTGTTGTGGTGTTATTGTGGTGGTGTCGTTGTGGTGTTGTTGTGGTGTTGTTGTTGTGTTGTTGTGGTGTTATTGTGGTGTTGTTGTGGTGTTGTTGTGGTGTTGTTGTGGTGTTGTTGTGGTGTTGTTGTGGTGTTGTTGTTGTGTTGTTGTGGTGTTGATGTGGTGTTGATGTGGTGTTGATTGTGGTGTTGTTGTTGTGGTGTTGTTGTGGTGTTGTTGTGGTGTTATTGTGGTGGTGTCGTTGTGGTGTTGTTGTTGTGTTGTTGTGGTGTTATTGTGGTGTTGTTGTGGTGTTGTTGTGGTGTTGTTGTGGTGTTGTTGTGGTGTTGTAGTGGTGTTGTAGTGGTGTTGTGGTGTTGTTGTTGTGTTGTTGTGGTGTTGTTGTTGTGTTGTTGTTGTGGTGTTGTTGTGGTGTTGTTGTGGTGTTGTTGTGGTGTTGTTGTGGTGTTGTAGTGTTGTAGTGGTGTTGTAGTGGTGTTGTAGTGGTGTTGTGGTGTTGTTGTGGTGTTGTAGTGGTGTTGTTGTGGTGTTGTAGTGGTGTTGTGGTGTTGTTGTGTTGTTGTTGTGGTGTTGTTGTGGTGTTGTTGTGGTGTTGTTGTTGTGTTGTTGTGGTGTTGATGTGGTGTTGATTGTGGTGTTGTTGTTGTGGTGTTGTTGTGGTGTTGTTGTGGTGTTATTGTGGTGGTGTCGTTGTGGTGTTGTTGTGGTGTTGTTGTGGTGTTGTTGTTGTGTTGTTGTGGTGTTGTTGTGGTGTTGTTGTGATCATGTTTTGAGTTGTTGGGGTAAAACACTAAATAGCTTCAGGTTGTGGCAGCCATTTATGGCTGTATTCAATGTGAATATTAAATGTATTCAATTAAGAAACTAAGACAGCTATGTTTTAGTTTTTGTTGAGTAGATAACCTGAAGTAACGGTAGTATCTGAAACAGAAGCCATGAAGGAATCCAGGCTGTCTTGCTCGGCTTCTTGTTCCTGCGAGGCCTTACTCTCTGATATGGTCTTCTGTATTCTTGCTATTTCCTCGTTTGCCTGGGTGTCAACGGTATTCGGTGTTGCTTATTTATATTTTAATTATAATTATGTTTTTGTTTAAATATTTTTTTAAATCAGCTTATAACATCTGATTGATATTCGATGGTATATTAAATATATTATATGCTCTATTGACATTTGAGGATGATAACATTTCATACGGACCCGTCAGAAGCATAATTTTAGTAGTCACAAGTCATAGTTAATTGCCCTCTAAGATACAATGAAGGTTTCATCTACGCAAAACAATTATTTTGCGCACAATTCATTCACATCTGTAATTTCACGGAATATAATATGCGCATATTGCATAATAAATTACTAGATCTTGCAATATGTTTCAACACAGCATACTACCACTAGTATATATACTACTATAATAATACTACTACTATACCTGACTAGGGACAAAAGAAAATCGCGATTATTTTGCCCAAAAATCGCGATACCGCGATTTTTGACAGACTATGCATAAGACTATACATAAAATTTGTTGCAAAGAATGGGAAAAATCGCGATCCCGCACGTGCCGCGATTTCCTTTTGTCCCTGTACCTGATGTAACTCCTCACTCAACATATCATGACTTCTAGACTTCTGTATACCGTCCTGTACCCCCGCCCTTAACATTCGCCGCTTTCTTCTGTGTTCAACTTCTCCTGTTCGGTCCAGGAATGTGTCCTCGTCGCTTGGAAACAGAGTGATTAGCATTTTATTTACTAATTAGGGTAATTACTCAGCTAATTAGGTATTTGGTAATTAGAATAATTGCGTGATTATCAGTGAGTTGTGTACACTGTCTTTAAGGCCACCATGTAAATACGAAAACTATATACATGTGACCAGTTTATTGGTCGATAACCGAGATTTTAATTACAATGATATTTCTATATTTCGTTTTATACTGTACATTATACAACGATACTAAGATTGTTCAATATTCGGCTCATAAAAAGTTAAGCATGGAGTCGTGTTTTTGTGGTAGAATAGTTTGTGTCGTTGTTTGGTGCCACCTGGTAGTAAGTGAGTAATATTACACAAAAAGAGCATTAGTTCTGTGCCATTATCAGCTAAAGTGTTTGTTTTTTTCCGTTTCAGATTCAAATTATCGTCAAAAAGAGCATTATTTCTGTGCCATTATCAGCTAAAGTGTTTGTTTTTTCCGTTTCAGATTCAAATTATCGTCAAAAATAGCATTAGTTCTGTGCCATTATCAGCTAAAGTGTTTGTTTTTTTCCGTTTCAGATTCAAATTATCGTCAAAAAGAGCATTATTTCTGTGCCATTATCAGCTAAAGTGTTTGTTTTTTCCGTTTCAGATTCAAATTATCGTCTGAACAGTCTGGGTTTTAGTCACAAACATAAGCGATTATCTGTGAGCTACCCCGATAACTTTGGGGGTTTAGAGAAAGCCTATAAAATGATAGTAGGGATGTTTGACGTAAATTTATAAATTGGCACAGTGAGGCAAATGTTAAAGCTGTAAATCATTTATCACTTTGACTATAGGTTATCATTAGCGCATACCTATTGAACAACAGAGCATTCGTTTCTATCAACTCTATTATTCTATCAGTTATCAATAGTTATCTATGATCTTAATTAGCATTTGTATATCGTAATTGTGCTATAAAACGACATGATAACATAAGAATTGAGTACAATGATTCCTAAATTTCCGTTACGCGTGTGATAATTACTTAACTTTAATTAACTCTGATTCGGTTGTCATCGTAAATCTGCAGCTGTTAAAATTCATTTGACCATAATGACGTGACAGTAAGCCAATGCCGAGATTACTAGTAAGCCACCAGGACTGAGGACAGCCACCAGGACTGAGGACAGGCACCAGGACTGAGGACAGGCACCAGGACTGAGGACAGGAACCAGGACTGAGGAGAGGCACCAGGACTGAGGACAGGCACCAGGACTGAGGACAGGCACCAGGACTGAGGACAGGCACCAGGACTGAGGACAGGAACCAGGACTGAGGACAGGCACCAGTACTGAGGACAGGCACCAGGACTGAGGACAGGCACCAGGACTGAGGACAGGCACCAGGACTGAGGACAGGCACCAGGACTGAGGAAAGGCACCAGGACTGAGGACAGGCACCAGGACTGAGGACAGGCACCAGTACTGAGGACAGGCACCAGTACTGAGGACAGGCACCAGGACTGAGGACAGGCACCAGGACTGAGGACAGGCACCAGGACTGAGGACAGGCACCAGGACTGAGGACAGGCACCAGGACTGAGGACAGGCACCAGGACTGAGGACAGGCACCAGGACGTGACAGCATAGGATCTGCTAAAAGTTAATTCTCTTGTTGTATTGAACTGAAGCAAGGATATGACCACTGGATTGAGCCAATGAAATGGTCTAGACGCGCGCCAAAGAGGGACTGCGAGCCCTAATGCGGACCAGAAATATATAGAGAGGGTTATCTGGTGTAGATGGGACTCAGTTCCGACTAAATAAAGGGTGGGCTATAAGTCAGTGTGCATACGTTTGGGCTTATATCTCAATCACTGCTGACCAAAAATGAAAAAATGTTAGAGGCCCAAACGTTTGTACACTGACTTATGGCCCACCCTGTGGTATGAAGTAGTATTTGCTAGTATGTGGGATTGCCGGATGTGTTGTGAGATTATGTTACTTCCCACATAGCTATAGGTACAGAATAACAAGAGTTCTAGAGGCGAGAATATGGTCTACTAGTGCTAGGATATGGTCTACTAGTGCTAGGATATATGGTCTACTAGTGCTAGGATATGGTCTACTAGTGCTAGGATATGGTCTACTAGTGCTAGGATATGGTCTACTAGTGCTAGGATATGGTCTACTAGTGCTAGGATATGGTCTACTAGTGCTAGGATATGGTCTACTAGTGCTAGGATATGGTCTACTAGTGCTAGGATATGGTCTACTAGTGCTAGGATATGGTCTACTAGTGCTAGGATATGGTCTACTAGTGCTAGGATATGGTCTACTAGTGCTAGTACTAGATCTAGTGCAGTGTTTACTAGTGCAGTGTTTGCTGCTGGATGTACATATATTGTAGATTAAATGTGATTATTTAGTGTGCAGAGTTCGCTAACTTCACAACATGGCTATCACATGCAACAGGTGCAGACTGGTCGGTAATTTCACTCCCTCTACTGTATTGCGTGAAGTAGTTCTTTAGACTTTCGAACGTTTAATAATTTTTCAAATGCATATAATTTTTACTTTGCAATTTTCCATTAACGCTAACAGTTCACTGATATTATGGAGTATGGTACTTTCTGGAATTATCCATTTCCATAGTTCCTAGTTCCACGTGGGGGGAATTTGGAGCCGTAGACAGAGCAACTCGTTAGTATTAACTTTCATGTGGAGCAGTTGGTTGAAACCTATACTTCACCGTAAATAATTATCACATATTATAATATATTATGTACCAGCTAAATTAATCAAATTCAAAGTTTTTTGTTTCACGGTTCGAGCACATCTTGTTTTTCAAGGGCGTATTTTTTTCTAGAACTTTTCTTCTACAACTTTCACACGTGATATATGTAACGCACAGAGAGTTGTCCTAGGATAGGAGACTGAGTTCAACAGCACTCACATTACTTGTGTTAAGGTTCTTGCTTATATTTTAGGCTTGTAAACAAATTTCCTCAGACCGATATCAAGCTTTCATTTTTAAATATTGAGCAATTTAAAAACTTTTCCTTGTTAAGGGTATACAATAAAACCCCGATTTACTTCAGTGTTTGGGGAAGGAAACAGCCGCGGTAAATCGGGGTTATGTTTGTTCACGTTATGTACGTTAAGCCATTTTGAGAAATAAAAAGGAAATGGCCGCGGTAAATCGGGGTTTTATTGTATAATGATAGGTTTCTATAAGATGGCACCAAGCCAGTGTTACACGCCGGTCCCCTTGGCAACGTGCAGCCCTACACCGGTCCCATTACAAAGTTCCCCAGTAAACACGGAGTAGTCATTTGGGCCCCCATTTGTTAGGCCACTTACAACTTAGTAATGATATTCTCACCTAAAGAAAGGGGATCTAGACGCATGTAATTCGACTAACAATGAACCATTATGACCTGCAGTCATGCACAAGGCTGGGTTAGGGTTGCTCTATTGTTCATCGTTTAGGGTTAGGGTTGCTCTATTATTCATCGTTTGACACTCTTTGATTTTGCACCAGGGTTTCACTCTAACGGGGAGCGGTGTACACTGTACCCCAGCTATATGAGGCCTTTGAGCAGTACCTTACTCAGGTTTCCAGTCAAGACTTCAAAATTTCAGTTCGATACGTCAAACTTTGATGCAACAGTACTTTTTAAATGTTCCACCCAAACTATTTTGAGATCACCTCTTAGTTTAACTTTATCCTCTTAGTAAGATGCCATTATTAAGAGGGTTCTTTCGTTTCATCACATTGAAGTGTTTTTGCATGCGAAAGCTGGATTTAATTCCGTAGTAAGATGTGACGCAAGTTATTTCAGTTTTCCCAGAATTATACTTTCAAATATATACCAATCTTTAAAATGGACCAAGTTGTTCATATCAATTGAACTCCAACTCTCTGAGAGAGTAATTCCCAAAAACATCCCCCACACTGCCAGTGTCTCGATTCCCGCACTATATAGTGACAACACTATATAGTGACATGTCACTATATAGTCCTGTCACTATAAAGTGCGTTTTTCACACTATATGGTGACAAAGATCAGCTGTCATTATAAAGTGCTTGTCACTACTATATAGTGTTGTCACTATATAGTGCGATTACTAAAAACCTCCCCCACACTGCCAGTGGGGGGCTCAGTGCCACTAGAGTTTAAACCTCCAGTCAGAGAATCTGTGATAACGACTCTGAGAATTAGTGTCATTAACAGATCATGCTGTGGCCTGCAGCACTTGCGTCACATATGCTGTTACCTTGTAATGCATGGTTGCTCTTTTTATATTATGATTAGGAGGAATTTACTTTACCAATTACTCGATAACTTATTTAAGTTATTTATTTAATTATATAAATGTGGAGACAGGAAGTTTTACTTACTTATTTACTTACTTATTACTTATCTTTATTTATTACTTTATTTAAATTTACTTACTCCCATGTGGTCCAGTCCCATGTATCTATTTTATAAGAGCATTATTTGAATCTTATTTGAATCTAATTTGAATCACACCACAGAATGTACGTATACTATATTTATTATAATATATGCTCAACAAAATTCTTACATTAATAATTATGAACAAGTGTTGTTCTGGAATTTACTGTATCCTGACCCTATCCAGACATGTACTAAAATTAGTAACCACATATTTCTTTAACAATGGATTTTAACTATTAACTTAGCGTGAGTAATAAACAATTATCTCGCTCTCTCTTCGAGAAATATATTCTTCAAAGGTACCAGCTTGTGAAATAATGAATTGCACTGGTTTTTAATTACTCAATACTTATTATTGAATCCTCCAAGCATCGGGCATACATCTCAAATTTGTAGAATCGCAATAGTTATGCGCTTATACTGTAAACTTGAAACTTTTATTGTTGTGAATTGAATACCAAACTCTAGACTATATGTAATGCGTACAAAGATCGGAGTTATGGATCAATTAAATTCACCCTCATCAACAGTCAACCTCTCAGACTTAAAAATTAAACTCAATCCAAACCCTTTTACCCATATTTCATGACAATACAAACAATGAAACGATTACATTCAACATCTCAATATCTTCCTCAGGTAGCATGGTACTAGAGAGAGTACTACTTTGAGAGCTTGACTTCTTTTTACCTTACATCTTTTAGTTTTTATAATTTTCTGATATAATTGGAGTATAAACCCTTATCTTTATTAGGTACTGAAGATGTCCGAAAATGTTTTACCAATGATGTTATAAAGATTTTGTTGGAATTTTCAAACTCATTCGTTGTCTGACTGTGGGAACTATTGATTTTTGATAACATGGTACTAGACATGGAGTCCACTTCAACTGTGGCCAGTATCATGGAGCGTGCGGGGATACAAGAGTATCTCAGAGTATTACTAACTGTCCTTAACTTCCTTACCTTCCTGGTTGCTGTTATTGGAAACTCCCTTGTTCTTCTAGGTAGGACACTATTTTAATGTAAAATCCGGATTGGAGTATTGTTTATGAGTCGCACTGTTGCAATGTATTCTGTGTAAAATAAGAGCATTTTTACTTGTCGCAGTAACCGGGATAAAGATAATTTTACACAGAATACACTATTTTAATCATGTTTTTATTTTAAGTACCTTAAATGTTTCTGTCATGACAACGTTTCAAGGTTTATTAAGGTGACATTGGGGATAAGTATGATTTCTAGGGTATAGCCAGCAAGATATCAGAACCTTTATTAATATTTGTAATCGCCGTCCTGTTCACGCAGTTTAAAAGAGAGTTAACATAACAACATTTTATTTTTTAGGTACAATTCGTCACGACCTTATAAAAATGGACAGACCATCCCTCCTCTTCCTCCAATCAATCGCGGTATCAGACATAGTAATCGCCTTCTCCAGCTACCTCATTAAAGGCATAACCCTCGCCTTCGACCGGTGGGTCCTAGGTGACTTCCTCTGCAGGATCTCCAAGATAATCTTCACTACAGCCTTGTTTAACGAGGCTGGTGTTATTGCAATGCTCAGTGTTTACAGGGTGTGGATGTTGAAGCGGACACCAGCCAGGAGGAATTTAATAAATGTAACGATAATAAAGATAGTGTTAACGTGTTTCTTCTTTGTTGGAGCTGTGTATCTGACCATTCTGATGGTTTCTTTAGACGCTAAAATGTTTGTTAACCCTCACGAACACACCTGTTCATCCAAGATCTTCAGTGATTCTGAGTATAAAGTCTACGCTATCTCTACTGTTATTGTGTTTGTGTTTGTTCCCATGTTCGTTATAATCGTCTCCAATATTGTGACTATAGCTGTGTTCCTTAAGCACGACAAGAAAGCTAACCCTCGAACCAATCCGCGGAATAAATCTCGCTTGAACAACAGGAAATCCACTGTGTACTTATCAACTGAAGCTCAACCGGCTGCAGATACCACCGAAACCACCACCACTACCACCACCACTACCAGCAGCAATAACAGCAGCATGGAATCTCACTCCGAGTACGCCAGAATAATCATCACTCTTACAGCTATCTCAACAATGTTCGTGATATCATATATCCTGATTCTTGTGAAGAATACCATGGGGCTTCTGGGGTATGATATCCCAGATTGGATCGTGGTTGCCTGGCCCTATTTGTTGAGTATTAACGTGATGATGAACCCTGTTATTTATGCTCTGATGAACAAAAAGTTTAAGGCGTTCTTGAGAGACGTTTTTTTGGGACGTTATTATGGTAACTCTGTAAACGCGGGTTTTACGTGATTATTGATTTTGTTATCTCGTTTGTTAACTAAACTTGTTTTATAGTTACATTATTATCAGTTTTAAATTGGATCGTTAACTTATTGCTTACAGTTTATGTTCATTAATAGGAGCCATTTCAATAATTCACAATTCATAAATTTTGTGCTTAACTGTTCGACCCATTTCAAAAATTCAAAAGCATAATTGGCCAATTCCTACAGTAATTTAAAATTTAAAACCCTCAAAAATGTTAGAGGTGTTCCAGCCTCGAGGTACCTGTCGTAGAAGTCATTCTTCTCTAGTCTCTGTTTCCGAGTCTCTATATCCTCGTTCTTTCTGGAGGATCTGAGGACACCGTAGGCGTCCAGCAACCTACAGCCGTGCAGGGCGCATGCTAACACAGCATCTCTCTTCTTCCCAGAGGTTGTACCTGTAAAATAGACGGCGTTAGTGCAGGGCGCATGCTAACACATCATCTCTCTTCTTCCCAGAGGTGGTACCTGTAAAATAGACGGCGTTAGTGCAGGGCGCATGCTAACACAGCATCTCTCTTCTTCCCAGAGGTTGTACCTGTAAAATAGACGGCGTTAGTGCAGGGCGCATGCTAACACAGCATCTCTCTTCTTCCCAGAGGTTGTACCTGTAAAATAGACGGCGTTAGTGCAGGGCGCATGCTAACACAGCATCTCTCTTCTTCCCAGAGGTTGTACCTGTAAAATAGACGGCGTTAGTGCAGGGCGCATGCTAACACAGCATCTCTCTTCTTCCCAGAGGTTGTACCTGTAAAATAGACGGCGTTAGTGCAGGGCGCATGCTAACACAGCATCTCTCTTCTTCCCAGAGGTTGTACCTGTAAAATAGACGGCGTTAGTGCAGGGCGCATGCTAACACAGCATCTCTCTTCTTCCCAGAGGTTGTACCTGTAAAATAGACGGCGTTAGTGCAGGGCGCATGCTAACACAGCATCTCTCTTCTTCCCAGAGGTTGTACCTGTAAAATAGACGGCGTTAGTGCAGGGCGCATGCTAACACAGCATCTCTCTTCTTCCCAGAGGTTGTACCTGTAAAATAGACGGCGTTAGTGCAGGGCGCATGCTAACACAGCATCTCTCTTCTTCCCAGAGGTTGTACCTGTAAAATAGACGGAGTTAGTGCAGGGCGCATGCTAACACAGCATCTCTCTTCTTCCCAGAGGTTGTACCTGTAAAATAGACGGAGTTAGTGCAGGGCGCATGCTAACACAGCATCTCTCTTCTTCCCAGAGGTTGTACCTGTAAAATAGACGGCGTTAGTGCAGGGCGCATGCTAACACAGCATCTCTCTTCTTCCCAGAGGTTGTACCTGTAAAATAGACGGCGTTAGTGCAGGGCGCATGCTAACACAGCATCTCTCTTCTTCCCAGAGGTTGTACCTGTAAAATAGACGGAGTTAGTGCAGGGCGCATGCTAACACAGCATCTCTCTTCTTCCCAGAGGTTGTACCTGTAAAATAGACGGCGTTAGTGCAGGGCGCATGCTAACACAGCATCTCTCTTCTTCCCAGAGGTTGTACCTGTAAAATAGACGGAGTTAGTGCAGGGCGCATGCTAACACAGCATCTCTCTTCTTCCCAGAGGTTGTACCTGTAAAATAGACGGAGTTAGTGCAGGGCGCATGCTAACACAGCATCTCTCTTCTTCCCAGAGGTTGTACCTGTAAAATAGACGGCGTTAGTGCAGGGCGCATGCTAACACAGCATCTCTCTTCTTCCCAGAGGTTGTACCTGTAAAATAGACGGAGTTAGTGCAGGGCGCATGCTAACACAGCATCTCTCTTCTTCCCAGAGGTTGTACCTGTAAAATAGACGGAGTTAGTGCAGGGCGCATGCTAACACAGCATCTCTCTTCTTCCCAGAGGTTGTACCTGTAAAATAGACGGAGTTAGTGCAGGGCGCATGCTAACACAGCATCTCTCTTCTTCCCAGAGGTTGTACCTGTAAAATAGACGGAGTTAGTGCAGGGCGCATGCTAACACAGCATCTCTCTTCTTCCCAGAGGTTGTACCTGTAAAATAGACGGCGTTAGTGCAGGGCGCATGCTAACACAGCATCTCTCTTCTTCCCAGAGGTTGTACCTGTAAAATAGACGGAGTTAGTGCAGGGCGCATGCTAACACAGCATCTCTCTTCTTCCCAGAGGTTGTACCTGTAAAATAGACGGCGTTAGTGCAGGGCGCATGCTAACACAGCATCTCTCTTCTTCCCAGAGGTTGTACCTGTAAAATAGACGGCGTTAGTGCAGGGCGCATGCTAACACAGCATCTCTCTTCTTCCCAGAGGTTGTACCTGTAAAATAGACGGAGTTAGTGCAGGGCGCATGCTAACACAGCATCTCTCTTCTTCCCAGAGGTTGTACCTGTAAAATAGACGGCGTTAGTGCAGGGCGCATGCTAACACAGCATCTCTCTTCTTCCCAGAGGTTGTACCTGTAAAATAGACGGCGTTAGTGCAGGGCGCATGCTAACACAGCATCTCTCTTCTTCCCAGAGGTTGTACCTGTAAAATAGACGGAGTTAGTGCAGGGCGCATGCTAACACAGCATCTCTCTTCTTCCCAGAGGTTGTACCTGTAAAATAGACGGCGTTAGTGCAGGGCGCATGCTAACACAGCATCTCTCTTCTTCCCAGAGGTTGTACCTGTAAAATAGACGGAGTTAGTGCAGGGCGCATGCTAACACAGCATCTCTCTTCTTCCCAGAGGTTGTACCTGTAAAATAGACGGCGTTAGTGCAGGGCGCATGCTAACACAGCATCTCTCTTCTTCCCAGAGGTTGTACCTGTAAAATAGACGGAGTTAGTGCAGGGCGCATGCTAACACAGCATCTCTCTTCTTCCCAGAGGTTGTACCTGTAAAATAGACGGAGTTAGTGCAGGGCGCATGCTAACACAGCATCTCTCTTCTTCCCAGAGGTTGTACCTGTAAAATAGACGGAGTTAGTGCAGGGCGCATGCTAACACAGCATCTCTCTTCTTCCCAGAGGTTGTACCTGTAAAATAGACGGAGTTAGTGCAGGGCGCATGCTAACACAGCATCTCTCTTCTTCCCAGAGGTTGTACCTGTAAAATAGACGGCGTTAGTGCAGGGCGCATGCTAACACAGCATCTCTCTTCTTCCCAGAGGTTGTACCTGTAAAATAGACGGAGTTAGTGCAGGGCGCATGCTAACACAGCATCTCTCTTCTTCCCAGAGGTTGTACCTGTAAAATAGACGGAGTTAGTGCAGGGCGCATGCTAACACAGCATCTCTCTTCTTCCCAGAGGTTGTACCTGTAAAATAGACGGAGTTAGTGCAGGGCGCATGCTAACACAGCATCTCTCTTCTTCCCAGAGGTTGTACCTGTAAAATAGACGGAGTTAGTGCAGGGCGCATGCTAACACAGCATCTCTCTTCTTCCCAGAGGTTGTACCTGTAAAATAGACGGAGTTAGTGCAGGGCGCATGCTAACACAGCGTCTCTCTTCTTCCCAGAGGTTGTACCTGTAAAATAGACGGAGTTAGTGCAGGGCGCATGCTAACACAGCATCTCTCTTCTTCCCAGAGGTTGTACCTGTAAAATAGACGGCGTTAGTGCAGGGCGCATGCTAACACAGCATCTCTCTTCTTCCCAGAGGTTGTACCTGTAAAATAGACGGAGTTAGTGCAGGGCGCATGCTAACACAGCATCTCTCTTCTTCCCAGAGGTTGTACCTGTAAAATAGACGGCGTTAGTGCAGGGCGCATGCTAACACAGCATCTCTCTTCTTCCCAGAGGTTGTACCTGTAAAATAGACGGCGTTAGTGCAGGGCGCATGCTAACACAGCATCTCTCTTCTTCCCAGAGGTTGTACCTGTAAAATAGACGGCGTTAGTGCAGGGCGCATGCTAACACAGCATCTCTCTTCTTCCCAGAGGTTGTACCTGTAAAATAGACGGCGTTAGTGCAGGGCGCATGCTAACACAGCATCTCTCTTCTTCCCAGAGGTTGTACCTGTAAAATAGACGGAGTTAGTGCAGGGCGCATGCTAACACAGCATCTCTCTTCTTCCCAGAGGTTGTACCTGTAAATAGACGGAGTTAGTGCAGGGCGCATGCTAACACAGCGTCTCTCTTCTTCCCAGAGGTTGTACCTGTAAAATAGACGGAGTTAGTGCAGGGCGCATGCTAACACAGCATTTTCTTTCTTCCCAGAGGTTGTACCTGTAAAATAGACGGCGTTAGTGCAGGGCGCATGCTAACACAGCATCTCTCTTCTTCCCAGAGGTTGTACCTGTAAAATAGACGGAGTTAGTGCAGGGCGCATGCTAACACAGCATCTCTCTTCTTCCCAGAGGTTGTACCTGTAAAATAGACGGTGTTAGTGCAGGGCGCATTCTAACACAGCATCTCTCTTCTTCCAGAGGTTGTACCTGTAAAATAGACGGCGTTAGTGCAGGGCGCATGCTAACACAGCATCTCTCTTCTTCCCAGAGGTTGTACCTGTAAAATAGACGGAGTTAGTGCAGGGCGCATGCTAACACAGCATCTCTCTTCTTCCCAGAGGTTGTACCTGTAAAATAGACGGCGTTAGTGCAGGGCGCATGCTAACACAGCATCTCTCTTCTTCCCAGAGGTTGTACCTGTAAAATAGACGGCGTTAGTGCAGGGCGCATGCTAACACAGCATCTCTCTTCTTCCCAGAGGTTGTACCTGTAAAATAGACGGCGTTAGTGCAGGGCGCATGCTAACACAGCATCTCTCTTCTTCCCAGAGGTTGTACCTGTAAAATAGACGGAGTTAGTGCAGGGCGCATGCTAACACAGCAGCTCTCTTCTTCCCAGAGGTTGTACCTGTAAAATAGACGGAGTTAGTGCAGGGCGCATGCTAACACAGCATCTCTCTTCTTCCCAGAGGTTGTACCTGTAAAATAGACGGAGTTAGTGCAGGGCGCATGCTAACACAGCATCTCTCTTCTTCCCAGAGGTTGTACCTGTAAAATAGACGGAGTTAGTGCAGGGCGCATGCTAACACAGCATCTCTCTTCTTCCCAGAGGTTGTACCTGTAAAATAGACGGAGTTAGTGCAGGGCGCATGCTAACACAGCATCTCTCTTCTTCCCAGAGGTTGTACCTGTAAAATAGACGGCGTTAGTGCAGGGCGCATGCTAACACAGCATCTCTCTTCTTCCCAGAGGTTGTACCTGTAAAATAGACGGCGTTAGTGCAGGGCGCATGCTAACACAGCATCTCTCTTCTTCCCAGAGGTTGTACCTGTAAAATAGACGGTGTTAGTGCAGGGCGCATGCTAACACAGCATCTCTCTTCTTCCCAGAGGTTGTACCTGTAAAATAGACGGAGTTAGTGCAGGGCGCATGCTAACACAGCATCTCTCTTCTTCCCAGAGGTTGTACCTGTAAAATAGACGGAGTTAGTGCAGGGCGCATGCTAACACAGCATCTCTCTTCTTCCCAGAGGTTGTACCTGTAAAATAGACGGCGTTAGTGCAGGGCGCATGCTAACACAGCATCTCTCTTCTTCCCAGAGGTTGTACCTGTAAAATAGACGGAGTTAGTGCAGGGCGCATGCTAACACAGCATCTCTCTTCTTCCCAGAGGTTGTACCTGTAAAATAGACGGCGTTAGTGCAGGGCGCATGCTAACACAGCATCTCTCTTCTTCCCAGAGGTTGTACCTGTAAAATAGACGGAGTTAGTGCAGGGCGCATGCTAACACAGCATCTCTCTTCTTCCCAGAGGTTGTACCTGTAAAATAGACGGCGTTAGTGCAGGGCGCATGCTAACACAGCATCTCTCTTCTTCCCAGAGGTTGTACCTGTAAAATAGACGGCGTTAGTGCAGGGCGCATGCTAACACAGCATCTCTCTTCTTCCCAGAGGTTGTACCTGTAAAATAGACGGCGTTAGTGCAGGGCGCATGCTAACACAGCATCTCTCTTCTTCCCAGAGGTTGTACCTGTAAAATAGACGGCGTTAGTGCAGGGCGCATGCTAACACAGCATCTCTCTTCTTCCCAGAGGTTGTACCTGTAAAATAGACGGCGTTAGTGCAGGGCGCATGCTAACACAGCATCTCTCTTCTTCCCAGAGGTTGTACCTGTAAAATAGACGGCGTTAGTGCAGGGCGCATGCTAACACAGCATCTCTCTTCTTCCCAGAGGTTGTACCTGTTAAATAGAGGGCGTTAGTGCAGGGCGCATGCTAACACAGCATCTCTCTTCTTCCCAGAGGTTGTACCTGTAAAATAGACGGAGTTAGTGCAGGGCGCATGCTATCACAGCATCTCTCTTCTTCCCAGAGGTGGTACCTGTAAAATAGACGGAGTTAGTGCAGGGCGCATGCTAACACAGCATCTCTCTTCTTCCCAGAGGTTGTACCTGTAAAATAGACGGCGTTAGTGCAGGGCGCATGCTAACACAGCATCTCTCTTCTTCCCAGAGGTTGTACCTGTAAAATAGACGGAGTTAGTGCAGGGCGCATGCTATCACAGCATCTCTCTTCTTCCCAGAGGTGGTACCTGTAAAATAGACGGAGTTAGTGCAGGGCGCATGCTAACACAGCATCTCTCTTCTTCCCAGAGGTTGTACCTGTAAAATAGACGGCGTTAGTGCAGGGCGCATGCTAACACAGCATCTCTCTTCTTCCCAGAGGTTGTACCTGTAAAATAGACGGCGTTACAACATACTACTCTTACTATACTTACTATACAGTATACTTACTATCTGCAATGTTATCCACCGGCGCAAATATATATATCATTTACCTTTTTCGCGATGAAAATTGCTTAAATTTGACTTACTGTCATGTTGAAAGTGAAAGTGTTTCGTTTGAAAATCATCATTTTCAATACAGACATGAAGTTGAAACTCAATTATATACATACCTTCAGCATAAACAGGATTAGGGGTATCAATGGGGAGTTCCACTTTGCAGATGTACTGGTGATGTTTGCCGACTCCTTTCTCCGTTACAACGTACTCTAATTCAACTCCTTCCCGCTCGAAAAACCCGCGCAGAGTTTTTTTAGGATCCTTGAAGTCTGCTGGACGGGACATTAACGTCAAGTCCAGCTTCAGCTCTCCATCTCTTCCTCTGGCGCGTCTTCTCTGAAGAAAGGGAAAATATCATAAATTAAATTATATACTAAGTCGTACTCATCAATTTAAAAGGTGGAAACTTTTGGCATTTTTTATGATTACAATCTGCCTTTTGCTTAGAAAACCCCGCCAGAGTGTAAATCACAATGCAATATGTTATTCTTGATGGTACACGTACCCTCTAGGTTGACATGTACTGAAGACAGGGGTTATTTCTCGCGAACTTAACTTGTCGAACTAGAGTACGTGTCTAACTAGAGTACGTGAAATTAAATCATTCTTAAGTCAAGAAATGAGGTATTTATATCCCGCTCATATGATTAACCAACAACACAGGGAAGGTGGTTAACCATGTCAGAGCGGCTGACTGTGAGTGATGTGAGCAAATATGTAAATCTGAACAAATGTGCACCTGCACCCTGGAAACTGTTGTAGAGACAAATTCTAACCTGAAGCCCCAGCTGACACCCCCTTCAGTTTCTTTCTCAGCTGAAAGATCTATATCTGTCTCCCGTGATTTCAGCATGTTCAACATTATTTCTGCTTCTTCAGATGCTAAGATTCCTGAGGCATTGATCTTCAATACCAAAAAATATAAATATACATATAAACGGCAAAGATATAATTAACATAGCAGGGTTTTGGGAGTGAAGAGAGGGATGGAGATCAGGGACAAAGGGATTTCGCGATTATTTTGTCCAAAAATCGCAATACCACGATTTTTAACAGACTATACATTAAACTATACATAAAATTCGTCGCAAATAATGGGAAAAATCGCGATTCCGTACATGCGATTTCCTTTTGTCCCTGATGGAGATTATCTACCTAATTTGTTGATCTTGTTTTCTACTGAAGCGTCCTTAATGTCCGCTGGTTCTGGCACCATATCCTCTTCATCTTCAAACGCTTCTTCCAATGGTCCCTGGAAACGATTACTTCTAGTGAACATCAACTGAGATCATGTCAGGACACAGGAACGTATCTCTGTACATAACAGTGACTTCAGTTTTTGTTCTTGTGTACAATTATGACGGTTCACGATAGTGGGCATATAATTTAATTTTAATCCTGTGTAATCCTAATAATTCCTAATCCTATTCTTAAACTGTATACCTTACTCGGGAATATTATAGCGGGTTAATTTATGACTGGGAAAATTAATGACCGGGAAAAATATGGCAGAATTTTCCAAAACCCACCACTTTATCCCAGTCATAATATTCCCGAGTAAGGTAGCTGGAATAACGTACCTTTACAATGTAGAGGCGGGTACTGGCACCAAACTTGATAACATATCCGGTCTTCATCATGTAGTAGGTCCGGGCTGAGATCTTCACCTTGTTTATTGTAGTGCCGTAGCTGCTCCCTAGATCGTACAAGAACACTGCTCCCGCCGTCTCTCCCTCTGAATCATTTATTATTCTAATAATAACAGATAGTAATGATTGATTGATTGAAAGCCCCTCGTTAGGGAGTCGTCTCTAATGGACTAATTTATTGATTACAATCATAATAAGTTAAAAATAAAGACCCCAATGGGCACTCCTGAAAACATAACCACTAGAAAATATATCAAAACTAAATATAAAAAATAAACTGACGACAAATGTGATAAAATCGCAACAAACTGCAAATAATGGAAAATACGTCAAGCAAATTTTTTTTCAAATCACGTTTACAAATGGGTTTGAGATTGAATTTCAAAATTAATTTCACTGTAAACTAATTACTTAACTACCACTAACCGGCAGGTTTGTGTTGGAAGACAGCATGATATCTGGAGATGGAGGGGTGAAGACAGGGAACATCACAGGATGGCAATCTGCCAACTGTCACAAAGCACGACTCACTGATGTCCACCTAGAGGAGGTATAAAGATTTAGCTTAAGAAACTTCTGAGGACGTTTTTAAGGTTTGTTCGTGTTTCATTAGGAGCTACGACTGGTGAGCATTCATTTCAGAAAGTAAATGTAAACATCAAAGCAGAGAACTAACTTCCTCAAGGATCTTCCCGCTCTTCAGGACTTCCAACGTATAAGGAAACGCGGCGGGACCACTCCACTTCGGCTCCTTATACTGTAAAACTGCTACTTCCGGCTCTACTTTACGTTTTTCCTCAACTTTAGGTGGGTTTTCAGGTTTAGACTCCGCAGCTTGATCAGCAGGTTTGGCTAACTTGTCAGGAGCTTTGAGGTCGCTTGCATCATCAGCATCGGTACAAGGTTTAGTGGTCAGATTTTGGGGTGATTTGTCATCAACTTTTGGATCAGGTACTGGTCCTTTCTTCGCACTGCCAGTTACTTTGACATCGAGCTTTATTTTTGTGCTCCCATCATTCAAACTTTCCTTTTTAGGCTCTTCGTTTTTAGCATCGCCTTTCTTTGTAGGCCTCAAAGCTTTTGGTAGAGCAAAACTTCCGCCATCCATAGGCTAAGGGGATTTTACATGGTGTTATAAATTACAAACGTACCGAAATTCTCCAATTAAATACATTCGGCATTTCATTAATTGAAAGTCACTTAGACAAACAATTATGAAATATCAATCACCCAATGAAAATCGTGATCAGCATCTGAATTTAATAATAAGCTTACGAAGTGATTTGCAAGATAAAAATCCCCAGATTTAAAATTGTGGCAAATTTTAGTTGTCGTAAAACACTTGCCGGGCCGAGGATCACATAAAAAGGGTCACTAAAAATTCGGCAATTTATGTTAATACAAATCCCAAGCAAAGAATTTAACATCACAATCATTTACAAACAACAATACAAAACTCACAAATTACGAAAATGTCACTTGGAAAAAACTCTTTCCTTTAACCTCACCCACAGACTAGAACTCCTAGAGTTAGACTTATCATCTGATAATATAAAGTTTGTTTCAACAGCATCAGCATTCTGCTCGTAACCCGTGTGATCCGCGTCTCCCAACAAGTTTACAAACACCCTGTCTTCGTTCACAATGGATGCCACATAATTGGCGGTATGCCAAGGAGGTGCCCGTCTGTCTTTAGCAGCGGTAGTTATAAAAACATCACAACCTGAATTAACGGTGCCTAAGTCTAGAGGTCTGAACCCATTGCTGTCATCCGGGGATTCATAACCCCATTCTTCTTTCTCCTCCGAAGACAGAGGTAAAGAGGGATTCAACATAGCAGTGTGAAGATCCAGGAATGGAAACCGGAGGACCAGCTTGCTGACAATTCCAGGAACAGAGTGTGCAGCGCGCGCTGCGATAAGCGCCCCGCTGGAGGAAGCGTGGAGTGTGGAGGAGGACGGGGTTGTGAGGTTGAGGGATTGTACGTGTTTTATACAATTCAGTGTGTCGAGGACACTGTTTTCTTTCTTAGTTCCGATACCCTGTAGTTTGGTGATATTAGAATTGACAAAGACATTTATCATAATTAACCTTTCTAATATCCATACACAAAATAATCACTCAGGACGTAAACCACCAAAAATATATGTTTGAACCTAAAGTTTCAGATTTATCTATGGACTCTGGCTTCCTCTTAAATACAGCGAGGGAAAATGTCGGCCATCTATATTCTATACTCTATACACGAACCTGTAGATACCAGCTGTGGCCGAGTTCATGCTGCAAGTATCAACAAGTAAGTTAAGATTATACCTTATAATAACATACATGTTAACATGGGTATTAATGTATATTAGAGAAATTTTGAATAATTTTGGGGAACTTTGGGGAACTTTTTTTTGGGGGACTTCAGAAATCTTGGGTGACTTTCCCAAAGTTCCCCTTGGACCCCCCCCCCCCCCCCCTCCTATACACGAACCTGTAGATACCAGCTGCGGCCGAGTTCTCCTCCACCCCTCACATGACACAGCACAACTTTCCAGTTCTTATCAAGAAGCTCCCTGGGCAGAGTCTCCCAGGAGTAAAACAGATTCTCACCATAGCAACCGTACGTGATAAACAGACAGGGTGAGCACTCAGCGAGAGAGTCTTCATTCGCTGCAATGTTTCATAACATTCCAGGATAATTTAAACAGTCAAAGTTTAAGTATCTACAGTGCTTACGGGTGTTTCGGATAGGGCTTGTGCAAATATGCGCAAAAAGCAAGATCATGCACGAGTACATCTGATCACAAAGAGCAGATTAAATCAGGTTATACAGAATTAGGCTAACCTATGATACTTTCAACACTACTATATAACAAATAATTTGAGAATATGAGTATGACGTAGAAATGTCGATACGTTATTCAGCTTTATATTTTCATTAGAATCTGTCTTCACTGAGTCTATTCAGAAATTTGAATGAAAGAACTAACCTATAATGGTGATGGGAACGTTAACATCCCCAGAGGGAGCTGAATCAGTGAACATCTCGTATCTCCCACGTGATATGAGCCT
Organism: Bolinopsis microptera; assembly: GCF_026151205.1. Taxonomy (NCBI): domain Eukaryota; kingdom Metazoa; phylum Ctenophora; class Tentaculata; order Lobata; family Bolinopsidae; genus Bolinopsis; species Bolinopsis microptera. Next base: position 16,844,538 of record NC_087079.1, read on the forward strand.
GCCACGTGATATCTGGAACTTGGAGAAGGGAATAGAGAGCTGCTTCACTGGTTTCGTCAGACTGTGTACCTTGATGTTCAGATGGGTCTGAGGGAGATAAGGTTTAAATATCCAGTGGGAGATCCAGACTAGGGCCGGTCGTTCACATATCATGTAATCACTTTTTGAACAATTTTTACCCCCCCCCCCCCCGCTCCGTAATCAGTTTTACACATAGCTATTGAATCAAAATTACACCAGCGTATTTCATTTGGAAACCCCCCTCTCCCCTCGGGTGATTATGTAATATGTGAACGACCCCCTATTTACAGGTTGTGGAGCAGACAAATTAAACAGTGTCTGAAAGAAGAGTATTGAGCTGCTACCTGGTGAGGAGATGAGTTAGAGTTTGGGGATACAAGAGAAACATCAGCTGGGAAGGGTATCTCCGCAATAGTATTAGAGTAGTCCTCTGGGTCCAGCAGGGTCACTTTGTAGTTACCTCTGAAATTATACATTTTCCAGGTATATGTAGTCAATGACTAGACAGGGTTATTGAAAATTACAAAGAATAAAATGGCGTCTGGACTTGGGACCAGCTCATAGTACATTTCATTAATGCCCTCTGAAAACCATTTTGCTAGCTCAAATTATTTGTTATATAGTAGTGTTGAAAGTATTAAAACTGTTGATAATGATATGGAAAATTAGTTTTTAATGCTATTTTATAGAAAATTGGACCCAATGAAGGAAAAAAAACTTTCCCAACGTATAGTATTAATATGGTGCGAGGTCCGGTCCTTCAGTATATAATATACTCAACTTTAAACATTAAAAATTACCTGTTTCCTGAATCGTCCAGAGTTGAATGATAAACCACAATTCCCCTGTCAAATGTTTCTAATTCATGAATAACTCCAAAATCATTAGGGTGGGCTGAGAAAGTTTCTGTTTTAGGGTAAGTTGGGACAGATTCAGGAGCTTTGTTTATAGGGTCAGACCAGTAAAGGTGTAGATTAGGGTTATCCGTGGATGACTTTATCGCTATCAACCGGTCTCCGTGATGATCGATGTAGCATTTGCTATCTGAAATAAGAGGAATAATCATGAATATTTTAAAATTACAATTGCAATACGAAATAGGCACCGGTATCAAGTCCCCGCTAATATGATCGATGTAGCATTTACTATCTGAAATGAGAGGAATAATTATGAATATTTTAAAATTACAATTGCAATACGAAATAGGCACCGGTATCAAGTCCCCGCTAATATGATCGATGTAGCATTTGCTATCTGAAATAAGAGGAATAATTATGAATATTTTAAAATTACAATTGCAATACGAAATAGGCACCGGTATCAAGTCCCCGCTAATATGATCGATGTAGCATTTACTATCTGAAATGGGAGGAATAATTATGAATATTTTAAAATTGCAATACGAAATAGGCACCGGTATCAAGTCCCCGCTAATATGATCGATGTAGCATTTACTATCTGAAATGAGAGGAATAATTATGAATATTTTAAAATTGCAATTGCAATAACAAATAGGCACCGGTATCAAGTCCCCGCTAATATGATCGATGTAGCATTTACTATCTGAAATGGGAGGAATAATTATGAATATTTTAAAATTGCAATACGAAATAGGCACCGGTATCAAGTCCCCGCTAATATGATCGATGTAGCATTTACTATCTGAAATGAGAGGAATAATTATGAATATTTTAAAATTGCAATTGCAATAAGAAATAGGCACCGGTATCAAGTCCCCGCTAATACTGCTATCTCGGCCAGGATAAAAATGTTGATTCCCTGATCGTTATTACAGCACAAATCCCATAGGTAAGCAGCGCAGAAATCCCTGTTACACATTGTGTAAACACTAAACACGCTAGTAACCTACCCTGTAGAGGATGATGCACCAGGTTCTCCTCCCCACATTGTGTAAACACTAAACACGCTAGTAACCTACCCTGTAGAGGATGATGAACCAGGTTCTCCTCCCCACATTGTGTAAACACTAAACACGCTAGTAACCTACCCTGTAGAGGATGATGAACCAGGTTCTCCTCCCCACATTGTGTAAACACTAAACACGCTAGTAACCTACCCTGTAGAGGATGATGAACCAGGTTCTCCTCCCCACATTGTGTAAACACTAAACACGCTAGTAACCTACCCTGTAGAGGATGATGAACCAGGTTCTCCTCCCCACATTGTGTAAACACTAAACACGCTAGTAACCTACCCTGTAGAGGATGATGCACCAGGTTCTCCTCCCCACATTGTGTAAACACTAAACACGCTAGTAACCTACCCTGTAGAGGATGATGAACCAGGTTCTCCTCCCCACATTGTGTAAACACTAAACACGCTAGTAACCTACCCTGTAGAGGATGATGAACCAGGTTCTCCTCCCCACATTGTGTAAACACTAAACACGCTAGTAACCTACCCTGTAGAGGATGATGAACCAGGTTCTCCTCCCCACATTGTGTAACACTAAACACGCTAGTAACCTACCCTGTAGAGGATGATGAACCAGGTTCTCCTCCCCACATTGTGTAAACACTAAACACGCTAGTAACCTACCCTGTAGAGGATGATGAACCAGGTTCTCCTCCCCACATTGTGTAAACACTAAACACGCTAGTAACCTACCCTGTAGAGGATGATGAACCAGGTTCTCCTCCCCACATTGTGTAAACACTAAACACGCTAGTAACCTACCCTGTAGAGGATGATGAACCAGGTTCTCCTCCCCACATTGTGTAAACACTAAACACGCTAGTAACCTACCCTGTAGAGGATGATGAACCAGGTTCTCCTCCCCACATTGTGTAAACACTAAACACGCTAGTAACCTACCCTGTAGAGGATGATGAACCAGGTTCTCCTCCCCACATTGTGTAAACACTAAACACGCTAGTAACCTACCCTGTAGAGGATGATGAACCAGGTTCTCCTCCCCACATTGTGTAAACACTAAACACGCTAGTAACCTACCCTGTAGAGGATGATGAACCAGGTTCTCCTCCCCACATTGTGTAAACACTAAACACGCTAGTAACCTACCCTGTAGAGGATGATGAACCAGGTTCTCCTCCCCACAGCACTCCCCCAGGTTACCCAACAGGTACACGTGACTTGTTAACTTAGTGTTAACGTTTACAGCAGTTAACTTCTTATCTTTAGAGCACGTGACACTGACCACCTCATCCGACCTACAGCTCTGGTGAACTGTGTGTTGTTCTCCAGTCTCCAGGTTGAGGAAGATAGCGGTGTCAGGTCTCATGTTGGTGTTGATGGTGGTGTAGATTATGCTGGAGTCTGTGGTCCACTGCAGCTGGTGACCAGAGTCTAGTGTTTTTATTAGAGTACCTGTTTCTTCCTGGTTGGAAGTTTTGTTTATTCATTGATAATTTGAAATAGTTAACATTATAAAGGGATAATTCCTAACAAGGACTGATACGTTTGCACGATTTGAATGCTCCTTTTTACTGCCAATTATTGTAAATTGTAAAAAATACAAGTAAAATAAAGAACTGGTCTATGAAAATAAATACTCACATTTATAAGAAAGATACGACTCTCCATATCAGAGCTAACAAGAACAGCTAAATATTCCCCACAGTGTATCACCTCCCTAACTTCAGCCAGACCATCCAGATCATCACACAATGTAACATCCTCGCTTGGAGACATCCGGTATCGTACCAGCTGCTTCTTACCAGTTTTAGAGTCCGTGCTGGAGATGTGTCCCAATTTAATCAATGAAGTTGGTGTAATCGAGTTGACTATGCAAACAAGTTTCGATAAATCTTGAACATTTCCAATATTTTAAAGTTCCAGATAATCAACAATATTAAATAGAAATTCAAGGAATTCATTCTCAAATTCGTAATCTTACTTGCAGAAGTAGTGGCGTCCATTGAAGAACTGAGCGTTTTGGAGGAACCTAGGGATAACCCTACACTGACTGGAACTCTGCATGGACGTCTTGTCTCTGTTTGTCTCCTCCTCTGATATACCGTACTTCTTCATCGTCCTCTCGTTGTATCTGGTAAAGGGAGATGAGTTAAAAAGTAGTTGATAACTAAATTTATAAATACCTTTATTAGGGGGAGAAATATTTGTGTATTTGAAGAACTAGACAAGTCTCCTCGTTCTAAGGAGAGCACGAAGCACTATCATAATAATAAGGATTGGACCAAGAAGTTTTTAGAAAGTAAGCGACTAACCGTGACAGAAACTCTCTGGCTTTATCCGAGTCAGCGCCTCTGGTATAGGAGAGCTGGCGTACACCATGTAGTCTGGAATTTTCACGTGCAGGATTGTATGTCACGTGATGCCTTATGTGTGTACATTCTGGGTTTAAACTGAAGGAAGAGTGACACCGGGTGTTTGTATAGGACTGCTGGCTGGTGTTCACACTTTTTTCGACAATTCTGGAGCAAATGCGACCGTGTTTTAGTAGCATCCTAATGAACAAGACAGTGGTGAAAACTAAATAATGAACTTGATGATGTAGTGGTTGGGAGGCTTGTTTTTGGATTGCTTATTAAATTAAGGGAGTGGCTGACATTTTTCATTTCTGTCTCAAACAATCTGAAGGATAAGCTTCATGCCCCATTGAAGGGCGAAAACAAGGATTAAATTGGCAACTGTAGTACCAAACCTCCAAAAATAAAATCATAATCACAAAAAGCTAACCATACAACAAAAACTTAAATTTAATGTTCAGTCTAAATCAAGGAACATTCCACCTATAAAGTTTTATCTATATCTTATAAAAAACAAAAATTAAATAAGAGTTGTTTCTCTCTGAAACATTCCGATTTCTTCGGCTTCTCAAGAATGTCAAGATGGGTCACGGTTCTTAACATCCCGATGACAGTTGCACAAATTGCTGACATTAGCCTCACTCCACTGACCGACATTATCTTCAGAGTAGATAATAAGGATAGAATCGAAAACACTTAAACGGTATCACGTGCTCTAGTACATATCACGTGTTCTATTATCACGTGTATTGGGGCTCGTAGGGTGGTATCCTCACGACCAGCCCATCAAAGTTCTCCTGGACAATCACCTGACATCCCAGTCTGGAGTGGTCCGTCAGTCCGTATGCCATGTCCAACATATCCTCCTCATCTTCACAAGGCTCACTTCCTGAAGTAAAGGTTTTAACGTTATACATTGTATAATGTATAATGTACAATGTACAATGTATAATGTATAATATCCTCCTCATCTTCACAAGGCTCGCTTCCTGAAGTAAAGGTTTTAAAGTTATACATTGTTAGAGTTAATAATGGACAAAGGCTCCTTGACCCCTTAATTTCAATCTTAATTACGATTCATGTCATGTATAATGTATAATGTTTAATGTATAATGTAAGCGAACTAAACACCCCAAGAAAACTGAAGGTCCAACTCACCCAAGTTATCAAACCAGTCAGGATGAATGACAAGATGACAGGTACAACAGGAGAGGGTTCCCTCGCATGCTCCTTCAAGGTCGATATCGTGCTGGTGCGCTACCTTCATTAGGTTCTCTCCTGGCGAGTAGAGGGGAGATGTTAGGGGTGGCTGGTGCGGGGGGGGGGGGGGGGGGGGGGTTGGGGGGAGAGGACCTGCTACTGTTATCATACTTTCTACAGTCATAGGAGATCTATCTTGTTATCGTTAAGAAAAACTCGCATTGGAAATAAGGAGATTAAAAGCAGCAGTGAGCACCCAGAAACACTGTTAATACCCTACTGACTCACGGAAAGAGTTAGCTTACCTATTTGTGCATCAACTATAAAAGAGTCGCCATCCCGGTCAATGAATTGAACTTTTACAGTTTTCTTTTCAGATTTTGATGATACAAATTTTCTCGAATCAAGAACCCCACAAGAAGAACGAAGAGTTGATGTTTTTGAGTTGATTGTCGCTGATCTCCAAAGCGGAGCTGTCAATTTAGTGAACGATGACGTCATTCGGAACGATGACGTAATCCGGGAACAAGGTGGCCTCACGTTACCATTGTAGTTAAGCATTGGAAGACATCTGATTAAGTTTCGGAGGTTTACAGTCAGTATTCCAGTTGACATTAGGAAGTTCAGAGTTCAGTCAAGTGGTACTCGCTTAATCCAGTCACGTGATACTGGTCCAATCTCCCCTATCTGGATATATTAGACAGTAGTTCTTTCTCTTACAGCTTTTAAGTTTTTACCAAACATGTGCTAACCTAGGGAACAAAACAGAATTAGGATTTTGAGATCGGAACAAAATATGCTGTAACAGCCTGCACCCTTAAAGTCGTATAATAAATAATTTACCAACTTAAAGCTACAAATCAATCGCATTGCAATAAAAGTTTCAAATTAGTAATTAAATAGCAAAAACCAACTGGAAGAAACATCAAGACCATCCAAGATTGAGAAATCATTTGGTACAATATCACTGAACTGGTGACTAACAGACTATAGTTCAGTTAATATTGTAGTGAAGTAAAAACATAGACAGTGATATAACTCCCGATAAACAGTTTGATAATTTAATTGAAATTCCCGTAGAGTTTGAAAGTGTCCAAGAAACCGACTAATGGAGGTATAGGTTAGGGTAGAAATCTTTAGGGTTAGAGTTAGACTAATCTTTATGGACGCCCCCCCCCCCCCCCGACGCTGACCCTAAAATCTATCCTCAGTGGTCGGACTTCTTAGATACTGCCCAAAGTCCTGCCACGGGACGTTCAGCCACAGTGCAACGTTTCACATACTTTTAACCCTCCTGTTGTCGGGTAAGAGGTGGATTTTGGGTTAGGTTGAAGATAGATGCAAACATTTCTTTTAGGTACTGTTCAAGAACGTCCCAGGGCAGGTAAATGCATCAAGGGAAGTTAAAAAGTCACGTTGTTAACAAAATGAGTATTATATAAACAAATAAGCGAAATTTACTTTACAATATAGTAACACGGTAACAGAAGGTGGTTTATTAAGCCACGTGCGTGCTGTTGTCATGTATTCAAAAATGGTTGTCAAGAAATCAATGATATTAATATAATGATAAATGATGTTAAAAGAAAATAAAAGAAGGAACCAAACCCAACCAGACAAAAAAAAACAGCCGAGGCTAGCTGAATATATTTTGTCCCTCTTTTTCACTTATTGAACGTAGCGAAAATTAAGTAAACATCAACATTAAACATCATTACCTGAACAAAAGCTCACATTAAACCAAAATAACCTTAAACGATTACAAACAAGCCTTCTTTACGAATCCGAAGAGTCTTCTATAATTTTCCAGACGGAGATGGCTTTGTGGGCCACCATCTGCTCAGCTATCCTCTTGCTGCAAGCCAGGGGACCGAGAACCTTTTCTGGAAACTTCTCGTGACTCACCTCCGCAGTGAAACCTTTACCTGTAAGGATAGATCAACAATTTAAGATGGTGTCAGTTTGATGGGGAATAAGTTGGTCGATAAAGTGTGACTAAAAATGGAGCAACATCCAATAAAAAACTCCAACAGCACGCCATAAAATGTCATTAAAAAGGAATTAAGATGTCATTAAAAAGGAATTAAAAAGCAATTAAAATATCATTAGAAAGGAATTAAAATGTGGCACAATTAAACAGCAACTAGGATTTCGCGATTATTTTGGCCAAAAATCGCGATACCGCGATTTCTAACAGGCTATACATTAAACTATACATAAAATTTGTCGCAAATAATGGGAAAAATCGCGATTCCGCACATGCCGCGATTTCCTTTTGTCCCTGAGTCAGCAACAAACCTCCTACAGGGGTGATCGTGTAGGAGGGATACTTTAAACCACACTTAGCAAACTAACCACACTTAGCAAACTAACCACACTTAGCAACTAACCACACTTAGCAACTAACCACACTTAGCAACTAACCACACTTAGCAACTAACCACACTTAGCAACTAACCACACTTAGCAACTAACCACACTTAGCAACTAACCACACTTAGCAACTAACCACACTTTGCAACTAACCACACTTAGCAACTAACCACACTTTGCAACTAACCACACTTAGCAACTAACCTCCTACAGGGGTGATAGTGTACGAGGGATACTTTAAACCACACTTAGCAAAGTATTCCTGCAACTGATTCTTACACCAAGAGTATTTAGAGACACCTGCATTCCGCTTAGGATCCCCGTCTGCTACTGGAACACCCTGTCAAACAATATATATCCATGATGATCAGATAAAAATTGTGTTAAAACGATCTAACCAATGATGATATTTATCTTAACATAACTCAACATCCCATCGTTATGAATAGAGCAGATTCTATCCATCCCATCAAATTTAGAATGCTAAAATTAAATAACAAAGTGAAAGTGAAATTAGCACGTTTCTTACATTTTCATCGATAACGTTCAGGGCTTGTAACAATACACAAGCGGCTGACTTTTCCGCCAAAACTTTAGACTTCATAGTCTTGCTAGTGTAACTGTTCTCATTCACTGTTATCTGAAATTAGTGGTATAATAAGGACAACAAACACACGTAAAGAGGAAAAAGTCAAATTTTCGATACAAGACAGTAAATATTCACATGACCTCCAAAGTCTAAGCTTCAACAAAGACACACTTACAATACTAGAGAAACACACTTACAATACTAGAGAAACACACTTACAATACTAGAGAAACACACTTACAATACTAGAGAAACACACTTACAATACTAGAGAAACACACTTAGGGGGGGGCCAAGTGGATATTTGTAGATATTTGTAGATTAATGTAGAATGGATAATCCACGAAAAAAGTGGATGACATTCTACAAATATCTACATTCATCTCCAAAAATTCAGTAGAATTTCTGGGCATTAACTTCAATTTCATCACGTTTTATATATGCTAAGTGATTTAATGATATTATCTGACTACTTGCACAGTTCTTCTATGTTTATTTGAGTGTATTTACATGGAGATTATGGTCCATAAACACTATCATATAGAGAAAAGCAATGATCTAAAAGGGTGGAACTATCTAATTTAATGTTGCATATTATGGGGGGGGGGGGGGGGGGGGGGGGGGGGGGATCTTTACCGGGGTGCTGTCAGTCTGAACTTCCAACCATGCCATCCGCCTGACTAGGGAGAGATAAAAGAGGTACTGTTAAATATGGCAAAATAAAATTGTCACAAGGTGGAATGAGGAGGAGGAGGTGGAAGAGGAGGCTAGGAGGACTGTGGAGAAGGAGGGGACTGAGGAGAAGGAAGAGGAGAACTGAGGAGGAGGACTGAGGAGAAGGAGGAAGAGGATGAGGACTGAGAAGGAAGAGGAGGAGGAGGATGAGGACTGAGAAGGAAGAGGAGGACTAAGGAGGAATATTGAGGAGGATGAGGATCACTGATCGGCTTAGGGCGAGGCCGAGGGGTACTTTTTTAGCTTAATAGACGAGGCCGAGGAGTGCCATCTTAGTTAAGACCGAGGCCGAGGGAAGCCGTGGGGTGCTTTTTTGACCGAGGCAGAGGTCTATCCTAGTATATGCCCTTTGAATAAACGCCATCATGTAATTAGGAAAAAAATTAGGAATACTGTTTTCAGAAATGAGAAATGAGAATGTGTCGTACATATAAGGACTGAGGAGGAAGAGGATGACTGAGGAGGAGGAGGACTGAGGAAAAAGAGGACTGAGAAAGAGGTGGAGGAGGTTGAGGAGGACTGAGGAAGAGGAGGACGGAAGAGGACTGAGGAGGAAAAACACTCAAGAGGATCAGTAGGACTGAAAAGGAGAGAACTGAGGAGGAAAAGAGGAGGAGAATGACTGGGGAGGAAGAGTTAGGAGGGGGACTGAGGAGGAAGAATCAGAAGGAGGGGGACTGAGGAGGAAGTGTTAGGAGGAGGGGACTGAGGAGGAAGATTAAGGAGGAGGTGGACTGAGGAGGAAGAGGAGGACTGAGGAGGAAGAGTTAGGAGGATCAGGAGGGGGACTGAGGAGAAGGACTTAGGAGAAGGAGGACTGAGGAGGAGGATGAGGGGAAGGAGGAAGAGAAGGAAGAGTAGGGGAGAAGGAAGCATCTAAATTTTATTTCCGTAACAGTTTTTGTCCGTTTTTGTCCATTTTTGTCCGCTTGCGGATGGGGAGACGGAGGACTGAGAAGAAACTGTACAAGCGAGGACTGAGGAGAACTGAGGAGGAAAAGGATAACTGAGGAGGAGGACTGAGGAAGAAGAGGACTGAAGGTGAGGTGGAGGGGGAGGAGGTTGAGGAGGACTGAGGAAGAGGAGGAGGAAAAATACTCAGGATGATCAGTAGGACTGAGAAGGAGAGGACTGAGGAGGAGGAGGACTGAGGAGAAGGATAATGACTGGGAAGAAGGAGGACTGAGGAGGGGACTGAGGAGGAGGTGGAGGGAGACTGAGGAGGAAGAGTTAGGAGGAGGGGGACTGAGGAGGAAGACTTAGGAGGAGGAGGCCTGTAAAAATGTCCGCTTTCTGAGGAGGAGGATGCGGATGGGGAGACGGAGGACTGAGAAGGAACTGTACAATGTACATGCGATGACTGAGGAGGACTGAGGAGGGAAGGATGACTGAGGAAGAGGACTGAGGAAGAGGAGGACTGAGGATAAGGTGGAAGAGGGTGAGGAGGACGGAGGAAGAGGAGGACTGAGGAAGAGGAGGTCTGAGGAGGATGATAAGGAGGAGGATGTCAGGATGAGGAAGAGGATGAGTAGGAACACTGAGAAGGATGAGAAGGAGGATGAACCATCTAAATGTCATTTCCGTAACAGTTTTTGTTCACTCCGGACTGCGGAGGAGGATGATTGAAGAGGAGGAGGAGGAGGTTGAGGAGGACTGAGAAGGAGAAGGACTGAGGAGGAGAAGGACTGAGGAGGAGAAGCACTGAGGAGGAGGTGTAGGAGGACTGAGGAGGAGGAGGAGGAGGAGGAGGAGGAGGAGGAGGAGGAGGAGGAGGATAAGGAGGTGGAAGACTTGGGAGGAGGAAGAGGACCAAAGAGTAGAAGGAGCAGTGTGGTTGACTATTTCGTAATCACCTCATGGGCAAGAGATCATTGCTTTGTGAAATTAGTATGAATTTATCTTGAGCCGTCCTGCAGGACATGCAAACTTTGCTGGAGTATAGTTTTGCGAAACAAACTTAACCCGACCCTTCGAAATCATGACATTTGAACTCCCTCAGCTTCGCTTTCTTGATCGAAAGCTGATGCTAAAATCCCCCCCCCCCCCCCCCCTCCTGAAGAAGAGGAGGTCTGAGGAGGATGATAAGGAGGAGGATGTCAGGATGAGGAAGAGGATGAGTAGGAACACTGAGAAGGATGAGAAGGAGGATGAACCATCTAAATGTTATTTCTGTAACAGTTTTTGTTCGCTCCGAACAAATCATGAACATTTGAACTCTCTCAGCTCCGCTTTCTTGATCGAATGCTGATGCTAAAATTCCCAAAATTAGTTTTTCCCCCGTTCAGCAACAGAGTTTCTGCCGATCTTATGTCGATCGTTCCGAAGAGGGTTGTGCTGACCTCAGTTGCTGCCTCCGAATCTGCTTCCTCCGATTCTAACATATTATAAGTATCATCAGTGCAAGTGGGACAGTCCACTTCATCATTCTCACACTCAGTCAACTCTGCAGGGTCATTTATATCCTCCTCTCATTCAATCGGATGATGTTTTCATCTTCAAATATTTGCAGGAAAGGTAACTTGAACTTCTTACCATCGTCCACGACAGCCTTGGTACCTCGTTCCATGGCTTTCTTCAAGCTATCTATTTTGATGTCACTTGAACTCAAATCGTGGACCTCCTTCGTATCATTCTTCCATGTCTCGTGTGGTAGTGGAACTTCTTCCCTGAAAATACTGCGTCCACGGGAATGGGCATAGGCTGTCATGTCATCTGCAAGAGCGAGCTCTGAGCGAAGATTTCTTTTCTCGCAGCCGTATGCTAAAGTTATGGCATCGAGATTTGTGCGGCGACCAGCAAAGATACCAGTTCGAATCCAAGCAAAGAGTTGTTCATTAGCATCAGATCCTAGTAGGTATGTTGTTACTTTTGCAGAAAAAGGAGATAGAGAATGAGTCCATCGCAAGTACATTTCAGATCTTTAAACGTCTGCCAAGTTATAAACTGACAACTATCAGTTATATTAGATTTCCAGAGAACAAAAAAAGACTTGCAGTACCAAGCCTTTTCTACTCTCTGCTCTGGACTAAAATCCTTGTCTAAGAAAGCCTCAGCTAGAAAATGGATACTCTTCAGAAAAAGTCCTGTGGCTGAATATCCTTCTCTCAAAAAATACTAGTATAAGCAGGACAGATCCAGAACAAGTGAAGGATCTTGACGGTCAGTCAGATTCAAAGCACTGAGAGAAGTATAGGCAAGCATATAGGGGTTGTCCTTGATGAAATTATAGATGAGTGGTTGCATCAAATATGGAACCTAATTCAGGTATTTAATGACATGTATGATTACTGGAAGCTTTCTGGAATCCAATAGATAAAACATGTAATGGATAAGAAATCACACAAATTTCTATACATTTTTTGTAGATAAATGTAGATATTTGTAGATTATTGTCAATGGATAATTCACGAAAAAAGTGGATGACATTCTACAAATATCTACAAATATCCACTTGGCCCCCCCCCCCCCCACTTACAATACTAGAGAAACCGCCAGCACACTTGCTAGTCTGATAAGTTGGTAGAGTCCAGCCTTGTTTGACAACATGCTCCTGGAGCAGGTTTTTGTAGTTGTACTGGACCGGAGGTGGGGTCTCCTTTTTGACGGGACTTATCACCGGGGCTACCTCTTCTTCAACCAGCTCTTCTTGTCTTTCTGCTGGAGAGTATGGTATCTTAAGAGTCTCTTTTGGTTTTAATTCAAAAGATGATAAATTGATCATCTTAATTCAGCATTAGGCATTAGTTCAACTCTAATATATTTTGCAGAAAGTCTACTTATCCAACCCAAGTTTTAATAATAACCTCATATTCACACTTACCTAATCTGTCAGTAGTCTGTATCCCATTTGTTTCTTCAGTTGCTACTGTAGTGGTAACTTCCTCCACGAGGATAGGTTCCGCTATGCATTGAGCAGCACTCGCCAGAATAGCACTCAGGCTCTGTAGTTGCCGTTGAAGCGCTGCTATCGTCTTTGATTGCTCTGCTACCTGAGGAAGAGTTAGTCACAAATAGATTCAAAGTGGAAAGTATGTACGACAAAAGAACTTGACCCCGACGTGATTTGAACACGCAACCTTCTGATCTGGAGTCAGACGCGCTACCGTTGCGCCACGGAGTCTTATGTCACAACTCGATGTTTACCTATTTACTCATAGTATATTTTTATCGCTGACCTTTTCTTCTAGAGCAGCAATTCGTTGATTGTTACTATCTCTGCTCTTAATCGTCATTCCATCAGCCGGACATTTTACCATGCTAAATCTGGGTAAAAAGTGTGTGTAACGTTCAGTTGTAATCCTACGATTTGAACATGGAATAACTGTGCGCGCTTACGCGCGAACATTTGAAAGAATATCGAGAAGTCTACAATAAGGGTACCGCGGCACACGCTGAACAACATTTCTACGTGTGACCAAAAGGACACTACGATAAATCACCTTGTCCGGTTAAATTTGCAATTCGGTAAAACATTATATTCAATCCAGTAGGCGTTCAGAATTTATAATCATATCATTCAATATAGATACTTGAACAGAAATATTCTTGAGTGCTACAATTATAGTCGTATCCCTCGCATTAATGCTATGCCGCCGATGAATTACCTTTCAAATAAAAGTAAATAACAACAAAAATAGCATATACAACCTACCACGTCAGACCTACTGCACGTCAAGAGATTTATAAATGTGAGGAAACTATCGACAATTTTATTAAAGCGTTGTCAAAACTTAAATCTGAAATAAACAAAAAATATCGCAACCACTGCACAATACACATTGTACAGTCAAACCCTGATTTATTGAGAATTATCCCCAGAAAAAGGTGGTTATGATTAACGCTTTCGGGGGATCTGAGGAACTATCGTGGCACCGTCATACAAACCCCAGTAAATCAAGGTTTAACTGTAGTTTGTTTGTTTTCGATATAATCGGCATTGCTTACCAAAATGGTTCATATTGCGGTAAGTGAATAGACTATAAAGCTAATAAAATTAATCTCATAGTTTGGCTATAATATAGAAATAATAAAATTGATATTGAAATGAATAATTAGAATTAGAATATCACTCATAATCCTTTGTCACACCTCTTCAACCTCTACTCGACTGGAATACTACAATTTCCTCCGTGAAATATTACACTACTGATCATTTCCTCACAACTTCGTACCCTCACCTTCCCCACAATTGGGCGCCACGTTTTCCAACTCTGCTCGCGCGTTTGCAACAATCCAAGGGTGCTTTGATATTTCCTTGAGCGTTAAGCGCTTCTCAGGGCGCTTGCGCAGGATCCCACTGATAAAGTGCCGTGCAAGTTTGCTGACGTGCGCAGGAAACTCGACGGGAGTGTTCAGGATACGATTGTAAGTCTCCTCGTGTCCGTCAGCTTCGAAAGGAGGTTTACCGACCAGGAACTCGTAACATAGAATCCCCAAGCACCAGATGTCAACCTGTAAAGAGCTTGGTTTAGGGAACTTGGGGGAACTTGGGGGTCGCCTGAAACATCATGCATTAGGGGGGATCTAGTGGGTCGCCCTGCCCTGGAACATCATGCATTAGGGGGGATCTAGTGGGTCGCCCTGCCCTGAAACATCATGTATTATAGTGGGTCTAGTGGGTCGCCCTGCCCTGAAACATCATGCATTAGGGGGGGTCTAGTGGGTCGCCCTGCCCTGAAACATCATGTATTAGAGGGGGTCTAGTGGGTCGCCCTGCCCTGAAACATCATGTATTAGAGGGGGTCTAGTGGGTCGCCCTGCCCTGAAACATCATGCATTAGGGGGGATCTAGTGGGTCGCCCTGCCCTGAAACATCATGCATTAGGGGGGATCTAGTGGGTCGCCCTGCCCTGAAACATCATGCATTAGGGGGATCTAGTAGGTCGCCCTGCCCTGAAACATCATGCATTAGGGGGATCTAGTGGGTCGCCCTGCCCTGAAACATCATGCATTAGGGGGATCTAGTAGGTCGCCCTGCCCTGAAACATCATGCATTAGGGGGATCTAGTGGGTCGCCCTGCCCTGAAACATCATGCATTAGAGGGGATCTAGTGGGTCGCCCTGCCCTGAAACATCATGTATTAGGGGGGATCTAGTGGGTCGCCCTGCCCTGAAACATCATGCATTAGAGTGGGTCTAGTGGGTCGCCCTGCCCTGAAACATCATGCCTTAGGGGGGATCTAGTGGGTCGCCCTGCCCTGAAACATCATGCCTTAGGGGGGGGGGGTCTAGTGGGTCGCCCTGCCCTGAAACATCATGCATTAGAGGGGGTCTAGTGGGTCGCCCCTGCCCTGAAACATCATGCATTAGAGGGGGTCTAGTGGGTCGCCCTGCCCTGAAACATCATGTTTTAAAGGGGATCTAGTGGTCGCCTGCCCTGAAACCCCATGCATTAGGGGGTCTAGGGGGTCCCCTGCCCTAAAACTCATGCTTTAAGGGGATCTATTTGGTCGCCCTGCCCTAAACACCATGCAAGGGGGGACTAGTGGGTCCCCCCCCGAAATCAGCATTAAAGGGGGTCTATTGGGCGCCCTGCCCTGAAACACCAGCATTAGAGGGGGTCTGGGGGTTCCCCCTGCCCTAAACACCTGATTAGGGGGGGCCCCCCCTTGGGCGCCCGCCCTAAACACCCACATAAGGGGCTAGGGGCCCCCTGCCCTAAACATAAAACATTAGGGGGATCTAAAGTGGGCCCCGCCCTGAAACATCATTTTTAGGGGGGGGTCTATGGGCGCCCTGCCCTAAAAACATATCTTAGGGGCTAGTGGTCGCCCTGCCCTGAAACATCATGATTGGGGGGGATAAAAGGGGGTCCCCTCCCCAAAACACCATCTTAGGGGGGGTCTAGTGGGTCGCCCTGCCCTGAAACATCATGCATTAGGGGGATCTAGTGGGGTCGCCCTGCCCTGAAACATCATGCATTAGGGGGGATCTAGTGGGTCGCCCTGCCCTGAAACATCATGCATTAGGGGGAGTCTAGTGGGTCGCCCTGCCCTGAAACATCATGCATTAGGGGGATCTAGTGGGTCGCCCTGCCCTGAAACATCATGCATTAGGGGGATCTAGTGGTCGCCCTGCCCTGAAACATCATGTATTAGAGTGATCTAGTGGGTCGCCTGCCCTGAAACATCATGTATTAGAGGGGATCTATGGGTCGCCCTGCCCTGAAACACATGTATTAGAGGGGGTATTAGTGGGGGCGCCCTGCCTGAACATCATGCATTAGAGGGGGTCTAGTGGGTCGCCCTGCCCTGAAACCATCATGCATAGAGGGGGGTTCTAGTGGGTCGCCCTGCACTGAAACACCATGCATTAGAGGGGGTCCTAGTGGGTCGCCCTGCCCTGAACATCATGCATTAGAGGGGGTCTAGTGGGTCAGCCCTGGCCACTGAAACATCACGCATTAGAGGGGATCTAGTGGGTCACCCTGCCTGAAACATCATGTATTAGAGGGGATCTAGTGGTCGCCCTGCCCTGAAACATCATGTATTAGAGGGGATCTAGTGGGTAGCCCTGCCCTGAAACACCATGCATTAGAGGAGGGGGTCTGTGGGTCACCCTGCCCTGAAACATCATGCATTAGAGGGGATCTAGTGGGTCACCCTGCCCTGAAACACCATGCATTAGAGGGGATCTAGTGGGTCGCCCTGCCCTGAACATCATGCATTAGAGGGGTCTAGTGGGTCGCCCTGCCCTGAAAACACCATGCATTAGAGGGGGTCTAGTGGGTCGCCCTGCCCTGAAACAACCATGCATTAGAGGGGGTCTAGTGGGTCGCCCTGCCTGAAACACATGCATAGAGGGGGGTCTAGTGGGTCTCCTTGCCCCCTGCAACCATCATACATTAGGGGGGATCTATCATCTAGTGGGAGCGCCCTTGCCCCCCTGAACCATCATGTATTAGAGGGGGTCTAGTGGGGCGCCCTGCCCTGAAACATTCCATAGCATTAGGGGGATCTAGTGGGTCGCCCTGCCCTGAAACATCATGTATTAGGGGGATCTAGTGGGTCGCCCTGCCCTAAACCCACCATGCATTAAGGGGGTCTAGTGGGTCGCCCTGCCCTGAAACATCATGCCTTAGAGGGGATCTAGTGGGTCGCCCTGCCCTGAAACATCATGCATTAGGGGGGGATCTAGTGGGTCGCCCTGCCCTGAAACATCATGCATTAGGGAGGTCCTAGTGGGTCGCCCTGCCCTGAAACATCATGCATTAGGGGGGATCTAGTGGGTCACCCTGCCCTGAAACATCATGCCTTAGGGGGGGGGATCTAGTGGGTCGCCCTGCCCTGAAACATCATGCATTAGAGGGGGTATAGTGGGTCGCCCTGCCCTGAAACATCATGCATTAGGGAGATCTAGGGGTCGCCCTGCCCTGAAACATCATGCATTAGAGGGGGTATAGTGGGGCGCCCTGCCCTGAAACATCATGTATTAGAGGGGGTCTAGTGGGGCGCCCTGCCCTGAAACATCATGCATTAGGGGGGATCTAGTGGGTCGCCCTGCCCTGAAACACCATGCATTAGAGGGGGTCTAGTGGGTCGCCCTGCCCTGAAACATCATGCATTAGGGGGGATCTAGTGGGTCGCCCTGCCCTGAAACATCATGCATTAGGGAGGTCTAGTGGGTCGCCCTGCCCTGAAACATCATGCATTAGGGGGGATCTAGTGGGTCACCCTGCCCTGAAACATCATGCATTAGGGGGGGATCTAGTGGGTCGCCCTGCCCTGAAACATCATGCATTAGAGGGGGTATAGTGGGTCGCCCTGCCTGAAACATCATGTATTAGGGGGGATCTAGTGGGTCGCCCTGCCCTGAAACATCATGCATTAGGGGGGGTCTAGGGGTCGCCCTGCCCTGAAACATCATGCATTAGAGGGGGTCTAGTGGGTCGCCCTGCCCTGAAACACCATGCATTTAGAGGGGGTCTAGTGGGTCGCCCTGCCCCTGAAACATCATGCATTAGAGGGGGTCTAGTGGGTCGCCCTGCCCTGAAACATCATGCATTAGAGGGGGTATAGTGGGTCGCCCTGCCCTGAAACATCATGCATTAGGGGGGTCTAGTGGGTCGCCCTGCCCTGAAACACCATGCATTAGAGGGGGTCTAGTGGGTCGCCCTGCCCTGAAACATCATGCATTAGGGGGATCTAGTGGGTCGCCCTGCCCTGAAACATCATGCATTAGAGGGGGTCTAGTGGGTCGCCCTGCCCTGAAACATCATGCATTAGAGGGGGATCTAGTGGGTCGCCCTGCCCTGAAACATCATGCATTAGAGGGGGGATCTAGTGGGTCGCCCTGCCCTGAAACATCATGCATTAGGGGGATCTAGTGGGTCGCCCTGCCCTGAAACATCATGCATTAGAGGGGGTCTAGTGGGTCGCCCTGCCCTGAAACATCATGCATTAGAGGGGGTCTAGTGGGTCGCCCTGCCCTGAAACATCATGTATTAGGGGGGGGATCTAGTGGGTCGCCTGCCCTGAAACACCATGCATTAGAGGGGGTATAGTGGGTCGCCCTGCCCTGAAACATCATGCATTAGAGGGGGGTATAGTGGGTCGCCCTGCCCTGAAACATCATGCATTAGGGGGGATCTAGTAGGTCGCCCTGCCCTGAAACATCATGCATTAGGGGGGGGGGGGGATCTAGTGGGTCGCCCTGCCCTGAAACATCATGCATTAGAGGGGGGATCTAGTGGGTCGCCCTGCCCTGAAACTCCAGCATTAGAGGGGGTCTAGTGGGTCGCCCTGCCCTGAAACATCATGCATTAGAGGGGGTATAGTGGGTCGCCCTGCCCTGAAACACCATGCATTAGGGGAGATCTAGTGGGTCGCCCTGCCCTGAAACATCATGCATTAGGGGGATCTAGTGGGTCGCCTGCCCTGAAACATCATGCCTTAGGGGGGGGGATCTAGTGGGTCGCCCTGCCCTGAAACACCATGCATTAGAGGGGGTCTAGTGGGTCGCCCTGCCCTGAAACATCATGCATTAGAGGGGGTATAGTGGGTCGCCCTGCCCTGAAACATCATGCATTAGGGGGGATCTAGTGGGTCGCCCTGCCCTGAAACATCATGCATTAGGGGGGATCTAGTGGGTCGCCCTGCCCTGAAACATCATGCATTAGGGGGGATCTAGTGGGTCGCCCTGCCCTGAAACATCATGCATTAGGGGGGGATCTAGTGGGTCGCCCTGCCCTGAAACATCATGCATTAGAGGGGGTCTAGTGGGTCGCCCTGCCCTGAAACATCATGCATTAGAGGGGATCTAGTGGGTCACCCTGCCCTGAAACACCATGCATTAGAGGGGATCTAGTGGGTCGCCCTGCCCTGAAACATCATGCATTAGGGGGGATCTAGTGGGTCGCCCTGCCCTGAAACATCATGCATTAGGGGGGATCTAGTGGGTCGCCCTGCCCTGAAACATCATGCATTAGGGGGGATCTAGTGGGTCGCCCTGCCCTGAAACATCATGCATTAGGGGGGATCTAGTGGGTCGCCCTGCCCTGAAACATCATGCATTAGGGGGGGATCTAGTGGGTCGCCCTGCCCTGAAACATCATGCATTAGAGGGGGATCTAGTGGGTCGCCCTGCCCTGAAACATCATGCATTAGGGGGGATCTAGTGGGTCGCCCTGCCCTGAAACATCATGCATTAGGGGGGTCTAGTGGGTCGCCCTGCCCTGAAACATCATGCATTAGGGGGGATCTAGTGGGTCGCCTGCCTGAAACATCATGCATTAGGGGGATCTAGTGGGTCGCCCTGCCCTGAAACATCATGCATTAGGGGGATCTTAGTGGGGGTCGCCCTGCCCTGAAACATCAATGCATTAGGGGGGATCTAGTAGGTCGCCCTGCCCGGAAACATCATGAATTAGAGGGGTTGACTAGTGGGTCGCCCGGCCCTGAAACACATGCCTTAGGGGATCTATGTGGGTCGCCCGCCCTGAAACATCATGCATTAGGGGGGGGTCCTAGTGTCCGCCCTGCCCTGAAAACATCAATGCATTAGGGGGGGGATCTAAGTGGTCGCCGGCCCTGAAACATCATGCCTTAGGGGGATCTAGATGGGTCGCCCGCCCTGAAACAACATGCGATTAGGGGGGCGGGGCGGCTTGGGGGGGGGGGGTGGATTGTTGGGGGGGGGGGGAGGGGGGGGTGGGCGGGGGGGTTAGTGGGTGCCCTGCCTGAAACATCATGATAGGGGGGATAGTGGTCCGCGAATGATTAGGGGATTAGTGGGTCGCCCTGCCCGGAAACATCATGCATAAGGGGGTTAGTGGGTCGCCGCCTGCCCTGAAACACCATGCATTAGGGGGGTCTGTGGGTCGGGCCTGCCCTGAACATATGTTAGGGGGATCTAGGTGGGGTCACATGTTAAGAGTGGCGTGCCTGCCCTGAACATCATGATGAGGGGATCTAGTGGGTCGCCCTGCCCTGAAACATCATTCATTAGAGGGGTCTAGTGGGGCGCCTGCCCTGAAACACATGCATTAGGGGGATCTAGTGGGTCGCCCTGCCCTGAACACATGCATTAGAGGGGTTCTAGTGGGTCGCCCTGCCTGAAACACCATGCATTAGAGGGGTTAGTGGGTGCCGCCGTGCCCTGAAACATCATGCATTAGGGGGGTCTAGTGGGTCGCCCTGCCCTGAAACATCATGCATTAGGGGGGTCTAGTGGGTCGCCCTGCCCTGAAACATCATGCATTAGGTGGGGGGGTCTAGTGGGTCGCCCTGCCCTGAAACATCATGCATTAGGGGGGTCTAGTGGGTCGCCCTGCCCTGAAACAGCATGCCTTAGGGGGGGGGGGGTCTAGTGGGTCGCCCTGCCCTGAAACTCATGTATTAGGGGGGTCTAGTGGGTCGCCCTGCCCTGAAACATCATGCCTTAGAGGGGGTCTAGTGGGTCACCCTGCCCTGAAACATCATGCATTAGGGGGGGTCTAGTGGGTCGCCCTGCCCTGAAACATCATGCCTTAGAGGGGGTCTAGTGGGTCACCCTGCCCTGAAACATCATGCATTAGGGGGGGTCTAGTGGGTCACCCTGCCCTGAAACATCATGCATTAGGGGGGGTCTAGTGGGTCGCCCTGCCCTGAAACATCATGCCTTAGAGTTCTTATCTGAACCCTATCCACGATGCCAACTCCAACTGCAACTCTTCTGGGGCAAGATGCTCTTGAGCCCCTGACCTAGCCAGTAGCCTGTCACTTAAAAATAAAAGATAATTATAATCTCACTGTTGCTATCTAATTAATTAATTAATTAATCTAATTTCCCACCTTATCGTCATGCTCTTTCCCTACAACCATCTCAGGAGGAAGATAATCCAGCGTACCACACATGGTCTTGCGTCTGTTACTGGGCGCGTGCACACTCCACCCAAAGTCTGCTATCTTCAGTACGTCCCAGTCTGTGTGTCCTGGCTTACCTCCGATTAGTAGGTTCTCTGGTTTTATATCTCTGTGAATCACCTGTGGTAGTATGGAAATTTATAATATTTTAATATTGTGTGCTGTAATGTTATATGGTTGTTTGGGGGTGGATAGCTCAGGGAATTGAAAGGAATACTGGATGTTATTTCTTGATCAAGATCAAATTACTGCTTTTGGAGATTAAACTTTATTTTATCAATTATCTCAAAATACTCAGAAAAGGTATTTACGTTGTTTTGATGACAGTGTTGAAGAGCACATGAAAGCTGGAGAATATAATTCGCAGCAACTTTCTCGTCGAATCTACCAAGTTTAGTGAGTACTCCGTACAGTTCACCTTTAGGTGCGAACTCCAGAATCAGGTATATCCGCGTTTCATCGTGGAACCTACATAGTGAATATAATGAAATAAGTGTTTTAGTTGTGAATTTAAAATGTAAAATTAAATTGGCGTTCAGAAGAAGTCATGAGTTGAAAGAGTTTTATTGAAAGTTGAGTAATTTTACATTTATCCTCAGCAATATTGACTGAAAATAACTGAAAATTATGTAGTAAGTGACAAGAACTTACCAGCCGTATAATCTGAGAATGTTATCGTGATCAAGATGAGACTGAATCTCAATCTCCCTCCTCAGCTGATGTTCCACTCGGTTCTTCCTCAGCTCCGACTTGAACAGCACTTTCAGCGCCACAATGAACTTGGTGCGCTTTTCCCGCGCCAGATACACTCTGCCAAACTTTCCTTTTCCTAGTGGTTTACCAACCTCAAAGTCATTCAAACTCCAGTCCGACTTTGGGAGGTCGCTCAGTGACATGGCTGTTTTACTAAGATGATAGAGTCGTGTTAGGATATTAGGAAACCGTTAGTAAGCAATTAGTAAGCAATTAGTAAGTAATTAGTAAGTAATGAGCTAAGATTATAAGAATATTGTAACTTCCAGGCTAGACGTTTGCAGTTCATCAAACTTTTGTTATTGAGCATGAAATTATTTCAAAGAAAATAAACAAAAATTAAACTTTAGTAACGGAAGTAAATCAAAATAAATTACTAAACTAATATAAAAACGAATAAAATTTAAGAAGTGCTTGCACCATTATTCTTAGATCTTAAGATACTTCTTCGTATAGCATCTTTCTCGCTTGGCAACATGCCCAGTGCCCACTCATATCTGGATATGATTATTTTAAAAACCAAGCCAATAATTCATAATTTATAATGACTTAAAAATTCATGACCACATCAAATTCTAACTCGTTACTGGAACTTCAGCATTTTCGTTATCATCAGTGCTTTTGGGAGCACTAAA
This sequence comes from Bolinopsis microptera, assembly GCF_026151205.1. Classification (NCBI taxonomy): domain Eukaryota; kingdom Metazoa; phylum Ctenophora; class Tentaculata; order Lobata; family Bolinopsidae; genus Bolinopsis; species Bolinopsis microptera. The sequence continues at coordinate 16,867,435 of NC_087079.1, forward strand.
CCTCTGGATGATTTCCTCAATGTTACTTATAGTGTTCGTTATCTCCTTGATATCATCTCGCGGCAACTCCATCGGAATTTCCCTCTCCTTAGTCTGATACTCCAGCAAACCCTCGCCAAGTGTAAACAGTATGTTCAAAAATTTAGTAGGATCTGCTTCTTTTGCAGTTTCTGGGGGTTGGAAATTTCCAGATAATTGTAACTCTTCCATTAAATCAAACAGCTCTATCTCAGCTCTGATATCAGAAGGAATGTCGTCCTCCTCCGGGAAGGGGGTGGAGAATGAGTTCATGTCAACAGATGATGGAACATCGCCCGGTATTGCGGATATCTTAGGTAGTGGCATGGGTGGGGGTATGGTTATAGCCTGATGCTGATGGATATCATCTGTTGGTTTGATCTGTGGATTGAGGTGAGGTTTAGGCTGGGGTTTAGATTTAGTGGTCAGAGGTTTGGAGTGAGGATTAGGAAGGAGGGGTTTAGCTGGGGCATCCCTTGGTTTCTTGTTAGGCGGTTCTGTTGGAGTACGAGAACGGGACCTCACATTTATTATCTGGTCAGGCTCGTCACTTGATTTGGAACGCTCGTCAGCTGTTGAGGCTGTCGGCATCAACGGACGGCGATTAACTGGCGTTTTTCTGGGGAGTATTGGTTTTTAAAAGATTGAAGACAGACTGAATTACTTTCTTGTTTATTTAGGACAAAGATTCACAGCCTATAACTACATTTGTTCAAAAGAAAGGTCAGCATCATAGTGATCATACCCGAGATCGTTGGGTAGTTTTTTAGTGGACATCACTTGGTACAAATCAAATTGGTCGTCATCTAAACAATCCTGCTCCATCTTGAAGATTTTCTTTGTGACCTCATCCAATTCTGCTTGTGCCTGTTTAAGATTTAAACGTTAGATCTCATAAATAAATTAAGCCAATTGTAATTCAATAAGCTGACCAGAAATTAAACACTCAGCAGGCATTACCATTTTAATCTAAAATTTAATGATCCGAGAATAAAAAAAAGTAAAAGATATGTTAAAAATTGCAGTACACATACCTTGGCTCTAGTGGATGGTTTTGGAAAGTCGAGTCCTTTAGCGATTCTATCAGCAGTCTTTTTTTCCCAATTCCATACAACGTTTATCTTATGATGTCTACCTATAATGGAGAATTGGTATTAAGAACATTATATCATAAGGAGAAGATTATGAGAAAATATAAGATTATAAGATTGCAGATTTAACTAATTGCTGTTTGGCCAACGGAGCTAACTCCGATGCGAGCCATGTTCTTGTACCGACTGTGTTCCAGTTAAATTTAATGTTTATTTCTCTGTAACATAACGATCAAGTCACAAATTAGGTCTCTATAATGATTTAATATTGTTGAATAAAGAGATTTGAATATAATATTTGTTTTATTCTGTTCAAATATTTCAAAATATTTGTTTTATTCGGAACTCACCAATCACGTGATTTCTATCGTTATGGTGGAAGTCCACACAGCACAGGGAACAGTGGTAGAGGGGCAGGTCATTAACCATGGACTTTAGAGAGATACAGTTCATTCCAATAATCAAATCACTCTCCAGAAGACTTTGATTCTGTTAAGAGATCATGTTTTAAGTTATTTGAAGTAAATAAAGTGGTTTACTTTTTGAATAGGGGATCGTTAAAACTCAAGTATTTGTATTGAATAGATCACGTGTGAATAATCAATAAATTTCAACAATAACACTAACAGTGACTTTGTTAACATAGTCCGGATCCTTCCACCCGCAGTCAAATAGCTGGTTCATGTCTTTACAGAGTTTAATAGAGCCGTCCTTCATCTTTACTCCCGGGACGCTCCAGATACACCTGGACATTAGTCCAATTAGATTAAATGATTAATTAATTAATTAATTAATTACAGGGATTAATGATTAAATACTAAATATTTATTGAATGAGTCATTGGAAGTGTAAGTTCAGTTCGTTTATCGTTTCGTGGAGTGATGATTCAATACGATCCATTGAGTTAGATCAATTAATAATTCCCCAAAAAAACTATTTAAATATGTAAAATAATTAACGGCTGATTTGTACCTCTTCCCCAAGTATTCGGATTGTGTTACTAATTTAACGTGTCCCTTTGATTTGATGTGCTCATCCCATGACTTGAGATTCTGGACTGATATAAAGCAACACTTGCACAGTAACAGTCCTGTAAGTGGAATGTTAAGTGGAATGTTTAGTTTGTTAAAACTGATACGTCTTGATAAATTGCACAAATGAATGGTAAGTATACTCTTCTGGGGCAAGATGCTCTTGAGACCCTGACCTAGCCAGTAGCCTGTCACTTAAAAATAAAAGATAATTATAATCTCACTGTTGCTATCTAATTAATTAACTAATCTAATTTCCCACCTTATCGTCATGCTCTTTCCCTACAACCATCTCAGGAGGAAGATAATCCAGCGTACCACACATGGTCTTGCGTCTGTTACTGGGCGCATGCACACTCCACCCAAAGTCTGCTATCTTCAGTACGTCCCAGTCCGTGTGTCCTGGCTTACCTCCGATTAGTAGATTCTCTGGTTTTATATCTCTGTGAATCACCTGTGGTAGTATGGAAATTTATAATATTTTAATATTGTGTGCTGTAATGTTATATGGTTGTTTGGGGGTGGATAGCTCAGGGAATTGAAAGGAATACTGGATGTTATTTCTTGATCAAGAGCAAATTACTGCTTTTGGAAATTTAACTTTATTTTATCAATTATCTTGAGGCTATAGCTATAGCTACTATGTTATTTCTTGAATTTTGTACTCTCAAAATAACAGAAAAGGTATTTACGTTGTTTTGATGACAGTGTTGAAGAGCACAGGAAAGCTGGAGAATATAATTCGCAGCAACTTTCTCGTCAAATTTACCAAGTTTAGTGAGTACTCCGTACAGTTCACCTTTAGGTGCAAACTCCAGAATCAGGTATATCCGCGTTTCATCGTGGAACCTACATAGTGAATATGATGGAATAAGTGTTTTAGTTGTGAATTTAAAATGTAAAGATAAATTGGCGTTCAGAAGAAGTCATGAGTTGAAAGAGTTTTATTGAAAGTTGAGTAATTTTACATTTATCCTCAGCAATATTGACTGAAAATAACTGAAAATTACAGTAAGTGACTTGAAGAACTTACCAGCCGTATAATCTGAGAATGTTATCGTGATCAAGATGAGACTGAATCTCAATCTCCCTCCTCAGCTGATGTTCCACTCGGTTCTTCCTCAGCTCAGACTTGAACAGCACTTTCAGCGCCACAATGAACTTGGTGCGCTTTTCCCGCGCCAGATACACTCTGCCAAACTTTCCTTTTCCTAGTGGTTTACCAACCTCAAAGTCATTCAAACTCCAGTCCGACTTTGGGAGGTCGCTCAGTGACATGGCTGTTTTACTTAGATGATAGAGTCGTGTTAGCAGATTAGGAAACCGTTAGTAAGCAATTAGTAAGCAATTAGTAAGTAATGAGCTAAGATTATAAGAATATTGTAACTTCCAGGCTAAACGTTTGCAGTTCATCAAACTTTTGTTATTGAGCATGAAATTATTTCAAAGAAGATAAACAAAAATTAAACTTTAGTAACGGAAGTAAATCAAAATAAATTACTAAACTACTATAAAAACGAATAAAATGTAAGAAGTGCTTGCACCATTATTCTTAGATCTTAAGATACTTCTTCGTATTGCATCTTTCTCGCAGTTTAATTATACTAATCGCTGATGGCAACATGCCCAATGCCCACTCATATCTTGATATGAATATTTTAAAAACCAAGCCAATAATTCATTTATAATGACTTAAAAATTCATGACCACATCAAATTCTAACTCGTTACTGGAACTTCAGCATTTTCGTTATCATCAGTGCTTTTGTTTTTAGTTCCACCCGAACTGAGAGGTGCACTAAACCTCTGGATGATTTCCTCAATGTTACTTATAGTATTCGTTATCTCCTTGATATCATCTCGCGGCAACTCCATCGGAATTTCCCTCTCTTTAGTCTGATACTCCAGCAAACCCTCGCCAAGTGTAAACAGTATGTTCAAAAATTTAGTAGGATCTGCTGCTTTTGCAGTCTCTGGAGGTTGGAAATTTCCAGATAATTGTAACTCTTCCATTAAATCAAACAGCTCAATCTCAGCTCTGATTTCAGAAGGAATATCCTCCTCCACTTCCGGGAAGGGGGTAGAGAAGGAGTTCATGTCAACAGATGATGGAACATCGCCCGGTATTGCGGATATCTTAGGTAGTGGCATGGGTGGGGGTATGGTTATAGCCTGATGCTGATGAATATCATCTGTTGGTTTGATCTGTGGATTGAGGTGAGGTTTAGGCTGGGGTTTAGATTTAGTCAGAGGTTTGGAGTGAGGATTAGGAAGAAGGGGTTTAGCAGCCTGGGCATCCCTTGGTTTCTTATTAGGCGGTTCTGTTGGAGTACGAGAACGGGACCTCACATTTATTATCTGGTCAGGCTCGTCACTTGATTTGGAACGCTCGTCAGCTGTTGAGGCTGTCGGCATCAACGGACGGCGATTAACTGGCGTTTTTCTGGGGAGTATTAGTTTTTAAAAGATTGAACACAGAGTCCTCAATTACTTTCTTGTTTATTTAAGACAAAGATTCACAGCCTATAACTACATATTTTGTTATTTTTAGCATTTTGAAAAATTAGTCAAAAGAAAGCTCAGCATCATACCCGAGATCGTTGGGTAGTTTTTTTGTGGACATCACTTGGTACAAATCAAATTGGTCGTCATCTAAACAATCCTGCTCCATCTTGAAGATTTTCTTTGTGACCTCATCCAATTCTGCTTGTGCCTGTTTAAGATTTAAACGTTATATCTCATAAATAAATTAAGCCAATTGTAATTCAATTAGCTGACCAGAAATTAAAGACTCAGCAGGCATTACCATTTTAATCTAAAATTTAATGATCGAATAAATAAAAAAAGGTAAAAGATATGTTATAAATCGCAGTACACATACCTTGGCTCTAGTGGATGGTTTTGGAAAGTCGAGTCCTTTAGCGATTCTATCAGCAGTCTTTTTTTCCCAGTTCCACACAACGTTTATCTTATGATGTCTACCTATAAATGGAGAATTGGTATAAAGAACATTATTTAAGGAGAAGATTATGAGAAAATATAAGATTATAAGATTACAGATTTAACTAATTGCTGTTTGGCAAACGGAGCTAACTCCGATGCAAGCCATGTTCTTACCAACTGTGTTCCAGTTAAATTTAATGTTTATTTCTCTGTAACTCACCAGGGACAAAAGGATTTCGCGATTATTTTGGCCAAAAATCGTGATACCGCGAATTACATTTCGCGGTATATTAAACTATTCATAAAATTTGTCGCAAATAATGGGAAAAATCGCGATTCCGTACATGCCGCGATTTCCTGTAATTCACCTATCACGTGATTCCTATCGTTATGGTGGAAGTCCACACAGCACAGAGAACAGTGGTAGAGGGGCAGGTCATTAACCATGGACTTTAGAGAGATGCAGTTCATACCAATAATCAGGTCACTCTCCAGAAGACTTTGATTCTGTTAAGAGATCATGTTTAAAAGTTATTTGAAGTAAATAAAGTGGTTTACTTTTTGAATAGGATATCGTTAAAACTCAAGTATTTGTATTAAATAGATCATGTGACTAATCAATAAATTAAAAACACTAACAGTGACTTTGTTAACATAGTCCGGATCCTTCCACCCGCAGTCAAATAGCTGGTTCATGTCTTTACAGAGTTTAATAGAGCCGTCCTTCATCTTTACTCCCGGTACGCTCCAGACACACCTGGACATTAGTCATTAGATTAAATGATTAATTAATTAAATAATTACAGGGATTAATGATTAAATACTAAATATTTATTGAATGAGTCATTGGAAGTGTAAGTTCAGTTCGTTTATCGTTTCGTAGAGTGATGATTCAATACGATCCATTGAGTTAGATCAGTTAATAATTCCCCAAAAAAACTATTTAAATATGTAAAATAATTAACGGCTGATTTGTACCTCTTCCCCAAGTATTCGGATTGTGTCACTAATTTAACATGGCCCTTTGATTTGATGTGCTCATCCCATGACTTGAGATTCTGGACTGATATAAAGCAACACTTGCACAGTAACAGTCCTGTAAGTGGAATGTTAAGTGGAATGTAAGTGGAATGTTAAGTTTGTTAAAACTGATCATACGTCTTAATAAAGTTAACAAATGAATGGTAAGTATATTTTAAAATCAGTACTAGAACGATTAAAATATTTGGTAACAATAAGAGATGTTAGGAAATATTGCATATTATATTCTAAACACGATAGAGCATAGTGTGGAGTGAGCTATGTGCCCATCCTTGGAGAACCCGGTGGATGTCCTTGCTGTACGGCAGTGTTAAACAAGGAACTGAAACCGAGGGGTTCCGTTCAGGCCCTTCACACTTTGTTTCTGTCTAGTTCTAATGTACCGTCACAATAGTGACTTTAAAATATACTATATGGACACGTTCATTTGAGTTTGAGGATATTGGTAAACAAAAATAATAGCGTTTTCGACGATAGTGGCTTAATTTTGACATGTTCAGAAGTTCTGAACATTAGCCACGTAACCCATACTCCCATACGCACCGCTCAGAAAGAAAATCTATTGTTGTTAGGCACTATAATGGTTCAAATGTCACATTTTGTGTGACTTAGTTAACTGCAGTTGTCTAATTATCATTCCTTGGTCTGAAATACAGTAAATTAGGTCAATCTTACAATTATGATACAACATTGGTTAATGGGCACGGATCGAACGGTTACAAGGCAATATTTGGGTAACTTTGTCACACTCATGATACCATACCTCTATTCTAATGTGAGGTGTCCTAAAAACCCTTTCAACTCATTATTTGATGGTTGCTCTACCAATCATAGCCCTAAAATATATCGTTTTGAATAGTTAGCTAATACAGGCACTTGGTTATTGGGAAATGAGGTTAATTCTGTCACAATATATGAAATTTTAAATTTTGGGCGAATTATTTATATTTGATTTTGGTTTGAAAGGCGGGAAAACTTTATATGATGACAATGTAGTTGGTGCGAGTTAAGATCAGTTGATGTTTACATTGTCACAAGAAATTATACGAAATCGTAAATAGGTTAAAAACAATGATTATAGAATGAAATAGTCTCTTATAATAACTCTTATAATAACTGATGTGACAAAGTGAACATGTCTTGCCCCTATTTTAAAGATCTATATTCTTTACCTCTATTAGAATTCAACATTCTTAAGTTTAACAATTTTAGGTTAAATTTGTCAAAGTCACTAAAAATGTGACAAAATTAACTTTCCCTGCCCCAACAATATCAAGATAGTGTGTTAAAATTGGCATACTAGAATGCTTTATTGCCTATATAAATCAATCCAAACTACAAAATATATGTTAATGTGATGACGATTACCTAACTCTTATAATAACTGATGTGACAAAGTAAACATGTCTTGCCCCTATTTTGAAGATCTATAACTCTATTAGAATTCAACATTCTTTCAGAAACGATTGGAAGAATATTGTCCAGAACATCAGAGCTCAATTTTAACAATTTTAGATTGATTTGTCAATGACACTGAAAATGTGACAAAATTAACTTTCCCTGCCGCAACAATATCAAGATAGTGCACGTTAAAATTGGCATAGGGTGCTTTATTACAGGTATATTAATCGATCCAAACTACGAAAAATATCTTTTAATCTGATGACGATTACCTAACTCTTATAATAACTGATGTGACAAAGTAAACATATCTTGCCCCTATTTTGAAGAACTATACTCTATTAGAATACTATGAAACTTAATCATAAAAAATTTTTCGATAAACTAGTTATTTTGCCAGCAAGGAGCTAACAGAGTTATAATAATTTTTTTGTGACGAAATTATCCTATTTTTGACCATGTTGTGGTAGTTTAATTGTGACACTGTTAACATATTACCACCTGATAATGATTCATGTGACTGGTGCATGGTACTAGCAGTGTTGTTTGATCCATAGTACGTAATATAAGGGGTTTAAGCTGGTATATCATTATTTGTTCAATTTCACACATGTTCAGATATCATCAAGATTATGTGACAAAGTAAACTTGGTTGTGCCTTCTGTGTTTTAATTCCTTACGACTATATGATATAATAACGATTCCCAGCACTTTCAGGCCATCAAATAAACCTACACTACTCAGCATTGCTTATCAGGGTGCCCTAAACATTCATCACATATTTTCTTTAATGTGTGACAGAGTAAACCTGAGTGCACCATCTAACGAAAAAAGTCGTCAAATATGTAGGTAATGGTCATATGTACCCATCCAATCAACTGGACACTCAAAAATTTGGTCAAAAACGGCAGCAAGGGGTCCATATTTACTCCGTCACATGTTTATAGTGTGACAATGTAACCATTTCCGTGCCGGCCGTATTTAAGCGATATCTTATCACCTGATTAAGATATCGGTATGTGACAAAGTTAGCCTAGAGGATGATACGATTATCCTAACCATCAAGGGTTTATGTAATTTCATAGTGTGACAAATTCAACTACACTGTGCCATTTAATAGGGTCACTTATATTTACCAATATCCTCAAACTCAAATGAACGTGTCCATATAGCTTACACTTTTAGCATAATCTGACCTATAGATGTGCCCCCCCCCCCCACTTTTAACATAATCTGACCTATAGATGTGCCATCCATCCTCCTCTCAAACTCCTTCCTATGAAGTTCCTGCTTCTCGTGGTTATTGAAGTCCTCCACAGTCAGATAGCTGTCCTGACAGAGCACACAGTGGAAGGATTGAGCTGCCATTTTCTATACCTAGTGTTGTAGGAGGTAAAAAATTAAAGAAAAAAATTAAATAACATTTTTTTAAAAAATTAAAAAAAACAGTTGTAAGTACTCATAAAGCTAAAGGTGCTTTAATATACATTTCGTTATATTATTAACCACATGGAAACTGCTTTTAAAAAGTTGGATAATGATGATATTATGGATGCTAATTGCTAATATTAAATACAGCGTGCTAACGTTTGAATCTCAATACTTTTTATTGGTTGGAACTACAACAATAATCACATTATATTAAGCAACCACAGATTTATCAACAGTATCACTCAAAAGTCAAAATAGCTATAAAACACTTTTCGAAAATAAATTATAAAAATACCAAATAATGCACGGACCAATTTGAAGAGGTCATGAACCCTTATCAGCGATATTTGTGTCTGTCTGTAATGATTCGTCCTTTGCTATTTTCACAAACTCTGACTGATCGTCATGTAGTTCTTGAATAACTCTCTTCGTCCCAAATAAGTTCTTCGAACTGTGCACTTTATCAATATCAGAAAACGGTGAGATATACCTTTTATGTCTCATCTCTTTTTCGTGCAAGTCATACTTTCTCAAATCTGATTCGTCTATAAACAACATGGATTTAGGAAACAACACTTTAAACTCCTCCCCACTAATCCGAGTGAAATGTTCAAGATCCCCAAAATTACAGTCCTCCACAGGAATGACCCTTGTTTTGGATCCCCCATACCAGGTCAAATTCCTAACTCGCACGTGATCACCTGGTAATAACACAACTTCTAGAACATACGGCGTGCACTTCTTATGAAGTTTTCTATTAACAACACCAAGAGATAACACAATAGATACCAGCGTGATGATATCAAAAAGAAAGAGATCAGAAGTAACAAAAAGACTCCCAATACACCCCAGCCACAGGTAGTGTCCCACAAACAGGTGCTGTCTTCCTTTCAAGTCGTGTTCATCTTTACTGTACATTTTCATGAACATCTTCTCGCCTTCGTTTAGCTTGATCTTACCCACACCGACCCGATGTTTTGGAAATATTTGCTTGAAAGAAAACCAGGCATTTGATATAGCTTTAGATTTGATTCGTGGTAAGAGAGAATTTGTTGGTTCGACAGATCTTCTTTGGCTGAGAGTAACCGGGACATTGGAGCGTGGTTTGTGTGCTCCAAATGGGAGAAGTGAAAAACAAGCGAAGTGAATTTGTAGGTTAGTTACAGAAGGGGTAACTAGTCTTTTGGAGATTTGAGAGGAAATCATCATAATCTGATTGAACTGGGATAGATTATAAGTAATAAATATTTGAATGACATATAATTTTACAATAATTGTTCATTCAAATTATAAATCACATAAGATATCAGTATAATAACTGGATAGTGGTGATTTGTTGTAGAGTTGTGACAACGTAACACTTACAAGATCGTTTGCCTAAATTTATTGCACGGTTTCTTTTCTTAATTGGTTATTATAGCAACTCGATATAACTTGTTTGTTATAAATGTTTATTATTTTAGAAACAACACAATGTTTAGCATCATAATTTACCAAACACATTACACAATAGTTAAAAATTAAAACTCAAGTTAAACAACTAAATATAATTAAAAACTATAATACTGTTTTAAGTTTTTTACTTAAACTTGGCTGCTCTGATGTTTCTGTTAGTATGAGTTGCTTTGGAAATGCTATAATGCTATCCTCAATAGTTGCCAGTTCATTCTTTTGCAAAATACCATTAAAAGTTTGAGTTCTTGTTAATCCTTTGAGAAACACAATCTCACAATTCGTTGAGATAGCTGCCTTTGCAGACTTAAACTCGATACCAAACAGAGTTACCAAATTTATCACATCGTATGGTCCTGAAATTGTTGAATTTAATTCATATAAACCTCAAAATTAAGAGGTTTGGGATAGGTCCTGGGGCAATTGGTTCTGGGGCAAGATGACATGGACAACAATTGAGACAAGACTTTTGGTTAAATCTCTAATAAAGCAGAAGCAAAATTCTCAACTAATCCTAACCTCTGAGAAATAGAGGATCCTCAGCTCCTGATGAAATAATAAATCCTCTCCCTCTTGATGACCAATTTAAATCCTTGCTGTTTGAAACAGTATTTCTGCAACTTGATGAGTCTTTAATGGCAGAAACATAGCAGATTTCAAACACAACATTGTTAAGTTTACATGGATGAAGATGAGTATGCTTCAGTCGAAATGGCAGTTTCTGAGTAAAGTCCAAAGACAAAATTTGAAAACTATTAGGGAAATTCCTGAAAAGGACAATTTTTTTATACAATAATTCATAAGCAATTTGATCAAATATGGTTCAAGAAAATAATAGATATCAGGGTATCATGAATATTACGCACTTGGAAAATCATAGCCAACATTGAAGTAAATAAGATAAATCTTACGAGATACTCTGCGAGAGAAGTTCTTCTGATTTAGGACTGAGTGCTATAATGTCGAACTTCTTGAGCTATAAAATCGGTTTTATAGATTGGTAACTAACTTGTAACTTAGATCTAAGTATTTTATGAAGAGAGTTAGAAATTATATTCCAAAACCACAACACAGTTCATATTAAAATGATATGTTGAAAATCTTAATAGAGCTTGCCTAAGCAAAATTAAGTCATTCTAATCCACGAAAACACTTTCGTCTCTCTTAACCACACAAAATTTTCAACAAGAGATTTGTATAATGTTTATTGTTTATGTATCAAAACTGATAATCCAAATTCCAAGTTTGAATAAAAAGGAAACCTGTGGATTTTTAAGAGCTCTCAGATGGCTAGGATCTGAACACACCAAGGTTATCCTATGTAAAACTTGCAGGTCATCACACTTTTTAAGGTTGCACTTTGGAAGCTTCAGCTGATTTTTCACTAGAGCTGAAAAGTGACAAATGAATTCCATAAAAAATCATATCACTTACCACAATAAAAGTGAAACCCTGTTCAAACAAGGCATGATGAGCACTGATGAAATTTCTTAAGTCAATATCATTCACCCACAAGCCTTAAAGAAAATTTAACATTCCATTATTATTTACAAACAATCAACAAACATTATTGAAGTTCATTCATTTATCACAGTTTATCACAGTTCACAATGTACGTTCGATTGGAATACTAGTATTACAAACCTTGAGACATGTCAATAACATGATTAAAAGCTATTGTCCGATATCCTAACTGGAGACACAGCTTGTAGTACACATCTTCTTGTCCAGCTTTTGGACACATTATGTTGAGATCAGAGAATAATTCCATGACGATCTAAAACACTGTGCTGTTAAAAGGGGTGTAAACCAACAAATTTGATTAGTGCAGTAGTCTTTTAATTTGTAAGTTCAATATTCAAAATAGAAAGCAATACTTGATAATTAACAATCAATTATTCAATCATGTGAGCCAACTATTTGTCTCAAGACCAAGTAGATTATATCTCACAAATTTCTGAATTTGAGATTAACACTATGCAATTAAGTTTCTGTATAGTGCATAGAAAATCCAAGAACATGAGTATGCCAATAACAATGTTCAGTATTCATAAGGTTCACAATATTGTACTTCAGATGAAAAATAAGCACGTATTGTACAATGCAATCGATCACAGTGAGCCAAAATTGTATATAACTTGTATCAGCAAATTATACAAGAAGATTTCAGACTTTTTGACAGGGTCCATTCTCAAATAACCTTCAATTAAGGATTTGTGCATGTCGATCATTTGGCTGAGTCGACCAGAGAGGATTGTAGTTAAGTCCTTCGTGCACCCTACCTCCTTGGAATTTGGATTGATGGCAAAGTGTATCGAACTACTAGCTAACTAGCTGCAAACCACATATTAGAATGAAAACCACATATTAGAATAAAAAAACTAATAATTTTGGGAAAGGCAGCAGAGGAGAATTAAATAACAGTATATAGATAATATCACAATGATTCTATATTTAAAAAATCTTGTTAAAAAACCTTTAAAAACTGAAGAAACATTTATAAACAACCTTCACAGTAAAAGTATTAAAAGTAGCCAAATGACAATCAAGGACATGACAAGAGACATGACAAGGCAGCAATTACCTGGGGACCCCAGACTATTATATTTATGTTCATAATCAGGACGGGAAAAACGGAAACGGAAGTGGAAACTCTATCTACAATGGAGGACAGGACTCCTCATCAAGCGGCCCCCAGGACAAAGGGGACAGTGACGATGACGACGACAACCCTAACAAATCTGGTAGTGAATCTTTCAAAGATACCAGCTTCTCAACCGATCATGACAACAAGGATGAAGAATCTGAGGAATCAGATCCCGCAAGCAAAGAACCCGAAAGCTCCATTCCTTCTACGGAGACCCCAGAGGAAGAACTCCCGTCTCTGAATCAAGATAAGAACAACTTTCTCACGAGTACCTTGAGTTGTCCCGGAAAGCTCAACTTTGGACCCGAAGAATCAGATGAAGACCTACGCCGCAGACTAACACCAACAGATGATCATCTCAACTTCTGTGATGAGATAACATCCGTCAGACGGCTGAATACGTTACCGATCATAACAGGGCTAAACGACCCCGTCATCAGAATGAGAAATCTCTCATCATCTCCAGGATACACCTCAGTCAGTCCAGGAGGTGACTCTGCCGAGCTTTGTCGTGACATATTCCACTGCAAATCTCTCTTCCCAACAGAGCCTGCGAATATCCTATACTGGTCGACAGACAGTGAAGTATCCTTCAGGAAATATGGGATCCACCAACGGGAGTTTTGTCTGTTCAGCTCTCGTTACCACCCATGCAACTCATGGGACACATATGATGGCAAGGAGTTCAAGGAAGTACCTATCCTACTTCAGTGCATGAATCAAATCATCAGCGATCATCGCATCGACGAGAACCCCTCACTCAACAGCTGTGTGGTCGAAAAGATCAGAATGAACGAACACACACCAGAATCAACGGTCTTCCCATCCGACCTTGATTCATACGCAGAGGACAACTCCGTAATGGTAATCCTCTGCCTGGGTCAACAGAATGCGATCGATGTTATACCCAAGTCACACTCCGGATCTTTGCGTGGTAAGGTAGATGCAGGAAGGCTGTCTCCGGATCATGGGGGAGCGGTTTTCTTGTCCAAAGATGCACTCAAACGCTACCAAGTCCGGTCAGGAGTAGGACTCAGTAACTCTCTAAATAACGATGCAAGACCATCCTACAGACTTATCTTCTTTCGCTCGAAAATAGATACTGACGGAACGTTGTTATGGGACAGTACCGATATTCCCAATGAGAGTATCAGATCATCAAGATTCTGCAATACCCTAAGTTACAGAATGGGTCAAGTTCATATATACCAACAAATATTGGACAAGCTTACCCCAGCTGACTTTACTTTGATACTGGATGCCATGGATCAATCCACATCTAGTAGCGACTCCCTGAACGATATGAAAACAAGAACAGAAACTCTCTTAGCAGACCCTTACTCACCCCCCAGCTATGCCGCTGTAAGTGTAATAGTAACTAAGATGAAACTGAAAGACGCGAAAGAGGAGCTTACTGCATGTAACCAGGAAAATAATGGTGTTGTAGCCTTGTTAAGACAGAGACTATGCAGATACTTAACTAGGGACTCAGACCAGTCATGCGACAAAAGTGGAGAGTTCTTATACTCCCCTGAACCGCCACTCTCTGAAACTGCCCCGGTTCCAAACAGCGTTGTATCTCCTACTGAGTTCTGTTTTACCAGCTCACTGCCCAACGCTAAGGATTTCCTGAGATCAAAACTGGATAAACACTCCTCTACACAGCAAGCATCCAAAACTAAGAGGAAAAGACAACAAGCTGACACCAAGACTGATCTAAGCTTTCAAGGACTTGAAACTTACATTAAATCACTCGAATCAGCTACAGAAAATGAACTCACAAAGGAGCTCGGATTCCTCAAACTGAGCAGTGAAGGAAGCTCAAAAATCAGAAAAAAGAGGATCACTCAACATCTGAAGAACCCTAATCAACTCTCCGCTGCTAGCAGCAGTGCTACATCTGAGCAACTCAACGATGTGCAGAATAGACTGGAAGTGATGGAAAGATCCAATGTGTCAATCAGCTCTATTCTTATTCCACATAAGCAATGAAATGCTCAAGGGTTTGAACGTGAAAATGAGGTCCCTCCTCCTTAAACTCTTCAATCTGTGCCTTGAGACAGGAGTCTACCTCTGGAGCAAAAGTGTGATCACACCGATTCACAAAAAAGGGTGCATCAGGAACCCTGACAACTATAGAGCAATAGCAGTATGTAGCTGTATTGGGAAACTGCTCTCCACGATGCTGCTATCTCGGCTTGTCACTCACCGCCAAATCTCTCATCCAGATCCACCTAATCAAGCAGGCTTTACCAAAGGAAGTCAATGTAATGACCATATATTCACGCTGATGTCCACAATCGAAAAATACAAGAAAGTGAAAAGTAAAATATATGCAGTGTTCATTGATCTCCGAAAAGCGTTTGATCTAGTGTGCAGACAAGCCCTCCTGTTCAAACTAGCCTGCTATGGCGTCAACGGCGGCTACTACGACATCATCAAAGACATGTACAGTAAATCAGAGGGTCATATCAAGATGAATGGTAAAATCAGTGAAGCATTCAAGATCCTCAAAGGGACTGAACAAGGACATCCACTCAGCCCCGAGTTTTTCAAAGTCTACTTTAAAAAGCTTTCTGACCTCCTCAATGAAGCCGTTGTGAACTGCCCAACTCTCGCTGGTATCTCAGTGACTCACCTAGCGTGGGCTGATGATCTAGTAATCCTCGCCCTAGATCCTGAATCACTCCAAAAGTTGCTTTCGATCATTGGGGACTACTGTATCGAATGGGGTCTGGAAATCAACATCTCCAAAACCAAATTCATGGTCTTCAACGGTAAAGGACCTGACATTCCAAACTGGCGTCCTTCTATTCATGACAGAGATATAGAGATGGTCTCCAGCTACTGCTATCTTGGAATCATTATAAGCAGCACAGGGAAATTTCGGCAGGCAACTGACTCTCTCTACCGTAAGGGACTCGGAGCTTACTTTAGCTTGAGAAGCACCATAGACCGGAGATACATTGACGCATCATGCCTTAACAAACTATTTGACACCCTTGTCAAGCCTATTCTACTATACGGTTGTCAAGTTTGGGCCCCAGTTCTACCCACCGTCAGTAAGGTCCTCTCTTGCTTCAGCAAGTTTCACAACCTTGATCATGCAGTCTCCCACATCGCAAAACAGAAACTGGAGCAAGTGCACCTACGTCACCTCAAATACCTTCTTGGTATTAACAGAAGGGCAGTCAATGCTACAGCCTGGGGAGAAACTGGCTCATACCCAATTATAATTGAGATGTTGAAACTGAGTACTAAATACTTCAAAAGAGTTATGAGCCTTCCCTCAACACAACTGGTCAAAGCTGCAATGACTGAGCAGATTAACCTCAAATTGTCATGGTTTGTAGGCATCGAATCAGTTATCAAGTCATTTAACAACATCTACCTTCCTGACAGGAATTCATCATCGTTGCTCAACGCAACCTTCCTCGCGGACTCCTGCAGCCCTGAATTGATGACAGAGAACCTGCGAAAACTATTCCGTGATTCCTGGGGTTCTCTTGTGAAAGATTCTAGAAAGCTATCATTCTACAGTGAAGTCAAAAAAGAATTTGGATGGGAGCCATATCTAAACCACGCTAGGTCTTTCCAGGACAGAAGGGCAACCACACAGATTCGGTCCAGTTCTCATCACCTTAGAATTGAAAGGGGGGGGTACGACAAAACTCCACTTGATGAAAGGACCTGTAACTATTGCGAGCTGAACATCAACCAGCTAATCATCGAAGACGAGAACCATATGCTCCATTCCTGCCCCCTAGGGAAAGTTCCAAGGGACAGATTTCAAAGCCTCAGTGGAAATCTAGTCAGCATTGACGGAAATGGTAGCTTCAATCTTGCCTCCACGTTTATCTCGCAACCCGATTGCATGGACAAACTCAGCGATGAGGACGTAAGTTTGATCAAACTCTCGACCAGCACCATTAATAAAATCTACAGACTAACCCTCAACTTCAAAGAAAGTCTAAATGTAGATAACTAGCTTCCTCTTTCAGTCCTTCCTTTCTTCCTTTCTTTTTTCCCCTTTTTCTTTCCGCCTTTTTTTCTTTACCAGCTTTGGATCTGTGACGGATGTGATGGATTTCTTGCAGTCACTTTTATCCCTACATGGGCTCCCGGCCGTGCGTCCATGTAGGAGCCGTGGGGCCTTCCGAGTGATAGGGTTACAGTGACTGTTAGTAGGGAAAGTATGAAGGCTATATCAGTAGACACAATTACCGAACGCAGGGCATTGGCTCGACTTCCAAGACAGGGTATCCGTGAGGACCCTGGTCGTAATCAGCTCTGCACTGCTCCAGTGTATCCTGATGCCTGAAATCTTGGACAATGCCTACGTACGGGGTAGACAGCCACTGATGATTTTGTCTGTGAGTTTTTCATCACTTCCTGACATGAGTCAGACCTCAGCTGGATCCTTCCTGTTTAGCTTTTTCTGAGCTTCCCGCTCGACCTCCTTCTTCAATCATCATCATCAGTTAGAGCTGCCGTGCTCTCGAACTTTCCCTTCACACTCCACCACGGCACCTCCTTCGAGGCCTCTTGCCAGGTAACACCAGCTCTCAGACATAGGCAAGCTTACCGCGCACGGCGTTTTTTTCTTTTTTGTTTCGTCCTTTCCGTGTGTGCCGTTTTGTGCCACCCTCTCTGCTGTTCTTGCGCAATTGCGCTCATTCGCTCTTCAATGGGCTGTTCATTTGACAGAGTTACTGGCTGGCACTCCAAACATCTTCTCACTCACAATCACCATTAATCAAATTCAAAATTATGCAATCAATCACTATACATCCACGATCATATGATCAAAACACAAAACTTTGTTATATACTGTTTCTGTTTGAGATTTGAATAACGTTACTGTAATGTTTCAAATTATATTTTAAATGTTCAAAAAAATGTTAGATTATGAATAGAGATTAGGTGGACCGACAGGCTGAGCGCCGCCCAGTAAGGTGAAATGTGCATTAAACGAATTCCAAAACTGTCGACAAAACCAACTTAGCGCGTATTTTGGTAAATTATGAATCTACAAATAGGACTAAAATTTACAAAACTCTTGCAACGTGCTAATTCTAAAATTAAATATAAAAATACTTAAGTACAATTTTCAAAATAACTTTCAAATTGCATGTCGTGTACAAAATGCATGGTATTTTACATTTTTGTAACAACAAAATTAATTTTTTGCTTGTAGCGCAATGCGTTACTGTGCCGCGCCGCGCACTCAATAAGGCTTCTCACAGCTGACAGCGATCTGGCTAGATCGGCGAAATGCGCTACTGTGCCGCGCCGAGCTGCCATGAATTGACATCGTCAATTAAAGTTTTTGCAAACGTCAAACAATTTTTTGCTTGGAGGACTTCGACGCGCCGCGCAAACTAGCATTCTTGCTGACGAGATCGTTGCTTTGCTTTGCAAAACAACAATTTGGAAGGGTTGACATCGTCAATCAATTTTTTTGCTAAAAAGTTTGGTAACCCTACAAATTATTAGTTAAAATTCACTAACAATTACTTATTACATAAAAATCAGAATTCGCCTTGAAAAATAATTGAGGTTTTATTTATATTATTTTATATTATCTCCATTAATATTGGTAAAACAAAAATTTAAATTTGTTCACTCAGTCGAGTATTGATATAACATACAAGATATAGTTAATATGTTTTATAGCGCCGCGCAAAGCCTTCTTCATGCATCACACGTCAGAATTTTACAATTTTGTTTGGTAAAATCGAGCGCTAGGCAAATAATTCTAAATGCGCGAAGCGTTTGCATTTACAATTTAGCAACATGTGTTATATAACTGTTACTAATTATTTCCCAACACAACAGTTGCCAAACACCGGAATTACATATTTTCTGTCTGACAATATTTAGAATTTACAGTTCTGTTACTGATCTTAATCTTTTAAGAATTTTACAGTAAAATATATCTACAACTTGTACTTTGTCTATATTATACAAAATTTTGTTTTTCTCAAGTCTTGCATCCTTTGTGTGGACGACAGACTCACCGACAGTGTTTGCACTGTTTTTGATTTGTATTTCTTCTTCTTCTCGGATTTATTGTTTCTCCTTTACGTAGCTTTTCGGGCAATTGCAACGGTCTATAATGCTTCTACCTGCCACATACCGAGTGCGAGTGGCCAGCAACTCTTTCACCTATCGGCACAAAAACGCTACAGAAACATCTGCATCATACATACACAACTCGAAGATGGTAAGTTTCTTTATCTGTGAGGTCATGTGAGGTCAGCATGACGACAACAGAGAAAAGCCCTAGGGACCCCAGTGGCATAATGAGTAAAGGGATATTCGTTATGACAACATAGTCAGCAGATCAATCACGATAATGCCGATTATAGCAAATTCAATTCTATCAACATTTATCATGTGGAACATGGAATTTTTATCTTTAGTCAATAATAATAATCATTATCACAGCTTTATTAACTCATTCAGAACATTGATCAGAACAGTCTTGACCATTTAGGGGTTACAGAAACTCATATGCCAGGGTCTAGTCTGAAACTACTCTTTTAGTTGCAGTTTACTTATATTCTCAGGTAGGGATGGTATTACTAGACAAGGGATGGGCCTTTGTCTTCCAAAAAGATAAGGAACTTCCTTATCTTTAAGTTAAGGAAATGTTATTGGGTGACAGGTGACTTCAACGGAAAAGTTACATCAAACAGAATATATGGATTGGCAAGGAATTTCTCCAGACTTATAGATTTCTGTGCAGCCAATCAACTTGTTATTGGTGGAACCAAGGCATATCTCAAATTTTGGCCCTACAATCTCTTCTAAATTATCCCTAGAACATATCCGCCATTCCATAGAAGCAGCTGATAGATATCACTCCTCTCTATCAGAGACAACCATCTCGAAAATTGGTCTCAACATTTGATTCTATTCGATTCTATAATATTCTTATTTATTTATTTATAAACAACTTTTATTAGGGGATCATGTCAACAGAAGATGATGGCAGAAGATGTGAATACCTCATCATGTAAATTACATCTATGAGATGGGAAACCTATCTGGCTATGTTAAGATGCTTGCGCACTCTGCATACTTCAAGGGGATTATTATGGGAGCCATCCTCCTGAACACTGTCACATTTGCTATATCATCTAGTCTTGAACCATCAGAGAAAACGATTATCTACATTAACATACTAGATGGCGTTGATAGCTGTTTTCTTGCTCTTTATTCCCTCGAATTTGTCATCAAGCTATACAGTTATGGTCGTGGTTACTGGTTCAATGGATTCAACTGCTTCGATTTTGGAGTTCTATTATGCTCCTTAATGCAGGTCAGTTGAGTCATTTATACTGTAAATTTAATTTTTAACTTTTAACACAGCCCACTCAAAGAGAATAGTTCATTTTTATTCAAATTGTAATTTCTATGCTATAAATCACAGTCTATTATGAGTGGTTGTCTTTAATAACTTTGGTATAGAACTGAGCACTTCATTTGAATTTCAATGTGTCATTTGTGCCCAATAAATTATAAGGTAATGATTTAACTGATTATTGTAGTTTTATGACTACGTAGTTTTCTTAATTGTTTGAATTTTTTCAGTTGGTGTTATCTCAAACTGAGGCTCAGAACCTTGGAGTCATCAAAGTCATGAGGTCTCTTCGAGCTCTCAGGCCACTAAGATCAATTTCTCTTATCGGTGGACTGCAGGTAATTTATTATTATTCGGTAGATCTAGAGTTTTTCATAATTTATGTTATATCTATGAGCATGAGTAGTAATACTGAAATATCGCATGCTGACTCCTATAATATAATATTGAATTATAAATTTGTTTCAATTTGAACCATTAAAAATTACTTCATTTACAACAATTACTGAACTGAAACCACCCATTAAGGTAGTTGTCACAGCTCTCATTGCCACCTTCACTGGCTCTTTCATTCACATCATCTTGTTACTCTGCCTATTGATGTTTGTCTATGGAATCATGGCATTCTATGTGTACGGCTATGATACTGCTACAGATACAAGCAACGAGTTCTGGGGCAGCTTTGGGAAGTCGTACCTTAGGTACATCACAATATGAAATTACATTTATGTAGTATGTGAACGACCCCTTATATATAATATTATATCATTTTTAAATAATTGCACCTTGCATCACTTTGCTGTTCATTTTATGAGGCAGCAAACTTGTTTGTGTTTGAACTGGGTATTATAAGGTGACAATATCATTAGTTGAACTCAAATTCTTAGAAAAAATTGTATGCTCTAGTCTTTAACAAAATGCTTTGCAGTTTGTTCATACTGATAACAGCCGAGGGCTGGACTGATGTGATGAAAAGTCTTAAGAATGGAAGGGAAAACTTCGGAATGTACTTCTTCATCATCAGTTTTCTCTTCATTGGTCACTTCATATTTGGCAATCTTTTTGTTGCAGTTGTTATTGAGCAAATCGATAGAGGTAGGTCAAAAATAATTGGCTGCTTCTTTGAATGTAATTTCGCCATTTAACAAGGTACCATATACAGTAAAACCCCGATTTACCACGGCCATCTCTTTCCCCCAAATAGGGTTTAACATGTATAATGTAAACAACCAATACCCCAATTTACTACAAACCCTGATTTACCGTTGATGTTTCCTTTCCCCCAAACTCTGCGGTAAATCGGGGTTTTACTGTAATGTATTTTGCCAGATTCTATATAATATTAATAAACCATTCAGCAACGGCTGGCTACCAAAAGAGGATTGAAACGAAAAAAGCAACAGTTATCTACAATAAAAAGAAAAAAGCCAAAGTCGTTCAAGAATCTGAAATAAAACACATCATTAATCAAATGAAGTCAGGGGATTTCAAGAGCTTTCCCAGAGCAGTGCTCGATAAATACAAGCACGTTAGAAAAGACGAGTTCTTTATTAAACAAGACGTTAAATGTGTTCCTTTATGGGTTGAGAGTTTCAACCTGGAATACAATAAACTTGGTGTCCATTATAAGATGATCAGGGATTATCACTTTGAGGTTAGTTAACAACGTTAGTAGACAATGTTAGTAGACAATGTTAGTAGACAATGTTAGTAGACAATGTTAGTAGACAATGTTAGTAGACAATGTTAGTAGACAATGTTAGTAGACAATGTTAGTAAACAACGTTAGTAGACAATGTTAGTAGACATCTATGCTTTTAATTGATCTGACTTGTTTTCTCAATTTACCACTTTAATTTGCTTCAATCATGTCTTGAAATAATCATGAGATAACGATCAAATTGTGATTAAAAAGCTCTAATTAACGCCCTAAAAGCATAGACTAGTTCATTGGCCAATTTCTTACAGATTCCTAACACAGTATCTGGAGTTAGTTAAAGTTAAACTTTGTCTTCAGGTGGTAAACTGTTTGGGTAACCTAATGAGCGATATGGACCAGTCAGTCCAAGTAATGATCATGGAGAAACAAGCTGAAGAACAGGCAGTATTTCGTCGCAGCTCTAGAAGTGCCAGCTTCTTAGGGGGCTTGAGACGACTCAGCCATAGAATATCTATATTTGGCCCGAACAAAGGTGGACAAAATCTTCTTGGTGAAACAATTGTTAACGAAAATCCAGCACTGGCTATTGAAATAGTAGATTCTCAAGAGGGGATTAAGGTTAGCACTAAACCACATTATCTGTAAGAATATACCTTAGTTAAGGTTAGTAGTTTCAAGAAAACCTTAGTTCTTTGAAGTTATCATGTCTATACACAGCGTACAATTATTTGATGATTTGAAAAAATCACAGGGAAGCTGTCTGAGTTGCTTTGGATTCGTTGACGACTGTAGATGTGCCAACCCTGAGATTGAAGCACAAGCTCTTGAAGAAGAGAGAGAAGGTAGAACTGGGCGATTGTACTCGACTAACACCACCAAATGGTTTGGAGGCGAGCCACTTCAGGGCCCCAGACATAGCACCTCCTCAAAATCCTCAGCAAAATCGAGTTACAAACGCAATGATTAAAGCCTACTATGGCCATGGCATCCATTATTTGTCTATTTTGTAAAAATATGTATGATATGTGTGATTACTTATTCAATTTTGATGTTACCATACTTGGAGTGTGGTAATGGGAAGGTTTTTAAATTTACAAATAGATATCAAAATTACCACTTTGGCCGTGGTGTACAACATTTTCCCCATATCTCTTTGTTCCTAATGCTATATCTAATAGTACAACCGACAACGAAGATACAAATTAAAGTCCTGATGAGGCACAATTTGTAATGTTCATATAATCGAACATTCTCTACTATTAGAAGAGCTTATATTTTATTTTAAAATATAAGCTTTTAATTTTATTGCTCTTTAATGGGTTTAGTTACTACTATTGTTAACTTATATAGTTTGATTATTACTATTTTGTGTCAATGGCTGTTTATGATTACAAGTATCATAACTCTTGGCTATCACTGCACTGCAACCTCCAATTCAACAATGAAAATATGTTAAAAAAATCACAGCAACTATTGTATCCAAATTATATTTTTTAGTCTATCTGTCTTTAGAAAAATCATCACGATCTCATAAAATTTATTACTGACTTTGACCTATCAACCAGAATGTTGTAACCATTAAAGCAGCTATATTCTCCGATCCTTCAAGCTCATGGAAACTGAATCAGATGAAGAAGTCACAGTAATTGTGAACTTAGAAAATGTAGATGAAATTGAAGACGTTGCCGATATCCAGATCCTCGAGTTGGACTCAGAAACACCCTACATCCAAGTTGGGGGAATGGTATTCAAGGGAAAGTACCGGGAAAGCATCGGTACTCACATGCTATTTGAAAAAGAAGAAGGAGGAAAGTATGGGTATGTTATGAAGACAGAGAAGGAGCTGAACTGTAAAAAAGTTGTTGTGCTACCAAAAGAGATGTGCCAAGACATGGGAACTGAACCTTCATGAAACATGTTAATGATATTTATCATTTCTAGAGATAATGATTTCGTCAGATCAAATGTTATGTATTGAATGCTTTTTTTGTATGAATAAAGTTGTTGGGTATATTTTAAGCTTCATGGTCAGATAAAAAAGACAGCGGTGTTGGGGGACTTGTTTTAAATTTGTGTTTTTGCCATATATTTTGCTTTACCCTATTTGAAAATATACTACATGGTATTTTATTTTGAATTCGATAATTTGCACTAATTTCATTTGTAATTAATAACATGAAAAGTACAGCAAGAAACTCATACGGGACTCTGAAAAAAAAACTTTAATTCGGTGTTAATTAATTAATTAATTAATAAATAATTAACTTTAATTTGGTGTTCAGAACTAACTGATAACCTTATAATGAGGAATATAACAAAAACTTATTCAGACCATGACAGAACGTTTAAACGAGTTGTCAAACAATGTCCTGATAACCCTACAATCGGGTAAAAAGATAGTAGACGCAGTGACCAGCCTAAGAGAACTGTACTTGTATCTGTTTAAGCACAGTGTCCCTCTTCCCTCGACTACATACAATTATCTTCTCGTTGCTATTCAGGTTTATTTACTTGCGATACAAAACCAGAAAATGAAACAATTGTTGTATGTAGACTTTTATAGGCAGTGTCATGGGTAGGTAATAATAAATCGTATAATTGGCTGTCCAAACTAACTATTTCAGCTCTTAGCGACATAAAAAATACTCACTTCATGATAACGTAATTTATTAATTAATGTAATTTAAAATTAAATTCTAAAATATTGCCAGGATCGTGAGAACAGTCGACTAGGAAACCCTAAGATATGTCAACTAACAGTGCTAGTTCTGTTCCAGGCTAACCGCCCGGTTAAGCAGCTACAGAAGGGTTATACTCGTGTTGGGGAACTCTTGAAGGTTAGTTAGTTAATTAGTAAATTAAGTAAGTAAATAAGTTAAGTTATTAAACAAGTTAAATAATCCATCATACTCCAGTTCAGGCCAGTAATTTAATCATTAATTAAGTTTTCCCATCTGTTAAAATTTACTTCGTGCCGAGCATACTCCAGGCCAAGAAATTATGATCTTAATATGGGCTAGAAATTGGTGAAACATTAAATTTTTGTAAATTAACTACTATACTGATAATATAAAATATTGGTTGTTGTTTGCAGTCAGGTATAGCAATAACTAGAGAGTGCCTGCACCACCTAATCTACGATCTTGACATGAAACTACTATTTTCACAACCTACCATATGGGCCAGTGTACTGCAGCATGTCATGATGTAGTAAGGAACTTGTATATCTGTACTTTGTGTAATTAAATAAATAATAAATAAGGTTACATTTTTTGTGTTTTGTGCTTGGAGCTAATTGATATTAGTTGATTAGTTGATAATTATGATGTAGAAAGCTGTAAGAAGTTATAATTATGAGTGCTATCATGTGTGTTGTTTGAAAATAATTGAGATTCCATGATTATTGATTACTCGATAACTAAGTTGCTCATTTTGGTGTAATTTGGTTTAATTTGATGGTGCAGTTTTTTATGTTTAGAAAAAATTCTCAACGTTTTCTAAAGTAAATAGTTTAGCAATTTGGTAAGCTTAATAAAGGGCAATAATTTCAAAATGAAGATGAAGTGATGTTCAAATCACGCCAACCAGATTAAAAAATATTTGCTTTCAAAATTCTTAATGGTTTCTGTTCTCAATGTTAACATTACCGCACTAGACATGATTTAAAGTTCGCATAAATTAAATATTTGTATTGTATAAAATAAGATATTTGAATAATATCTTTGACCTGCATTATCTCCTTAATTTAGCTTATGACAAGAGATATTCTCGGAAATTATGATAAAGTTTTATAATAATAATATAAATTAAAATTAATAGAAAATCTCACCCCTCATCCCAACTCAGCTCAAACAAGCTCCTGACCCACGACGAGCTCAACTCCATCAACACCAACATGTACAACCTGATCCGGTGCAACCCCGGTCTGGTGAAGAGATCACGGTTCTCACGGTCCCAGAAGTACTACGGTCCAAACAAGACGCCCCTTACTACCGCCCTCACTGTATTGTGCACTTCGTCTAGCAGTAAACCTTCTCCGCTACTCCTTCTCCAGGTTATTTGAACATGTGCATAACGTTGAACACTTATTTTGTAATATTTTTAGTTTTTTACTAAATTCCAGTTTTATTCCAGTTTTATTCCATTTTTATTCCAGTTTGAATCCTGCACTACATAATATACAGAAATCTTTACACTTATAATTTAATTAACTAAAAAGGCCATAAAATCATTCAACCCAGCCAAGAAAGTTTCAATGGTATATCTCTCACGGTTTTTGCGGAAAGTCATGTTAAAGATATGTCATGAAGTCTAATATTCTCAAGTAATTAAAGTAATCATCATTTTTGAAACGTTTAAAGGCAATTTATAATTTGCATGATAATTTGCATAAATTAGCTGACGTTTCTTTCAGGCTATTTCGTTTTCCTCGTTGAGAAGGTGGCTACTATTTCTACCCACTGCACCTCTTGTAAGTACAATGAACAATGAACATGTGCCACACTACCGTAACTACTGCACTCATAACTATTGAGAGGCTAGGTTCAACTCGTTTTGAATATAACTAAATCTTCAAGTATATAGTAGTATTTGAACTTTTAACAATAACATTTTAAATCAGCTCTAACTCCAGGAAGTATACCAAGGAAACAACAGATCAGACCTAGTATCCGAGTACAACGAGGTCGAGTCCCAAGTAGGGGGCAGCACTTATGCAGCCTCCACCTACACCAGGATTACTGATGTCACGTTCCATCAGCAGGGAATCTACAACGACAACTTCTACGACATGAGTATGTAATACTAACAGATTTGTATTCTAGTTTGGGTAGCTTCTATCGAAATCTATGCGTATGGCGTGTTACGGTGATTTGGTGAACTCGTCGATATACAGTTTATCACCCGTGTTGTACATGCGGTTGGCAAGATGCCCTAGCCTCTAAAAAATTTGTATTTGTAAATGTCCAATAAATAACTCCTCAAAAAAATCGGCATTAAATTTGTTTCAATAAGCTGTAAATGTACATGTAAATGTACATGTAAATGTACATGTAAATGTACATGTAAATGTACATGTAAATGTACATGTAAATGTACATGTAAATGTACATGTAAATGTACATGTAAATGTACATGTAAATGTACATGTAAATGTACATGTACATGTAAATGTACATGTAAATGTATATGTAAATGTACATATAAATGTACATATAAATGTACATATAAATGTACATATAAATGTATCCAACAATACCGTTTC
The DNA here is from genome assembly GCF_026151205.1 of Bolinopsis microptera. Classification (NCBI taxonomy): domain Eukaryota; kingdom Metazoa; phylum Ctenophora; class Tentaculata; order Lobata; family Bolinopsidae; genus Bolinopsis; species Bolinopsis microptera. The sequence goes on from NC_087079.1 coordinate 16,894,781, forward strand.
CAGGAAGTGAGATAAGTGCAGCAACACGGTACAACCCCAGAACTCTAAACCTGTCCATAACCAGCAGTACAGGTAGCCCAATACTGGACGCTGCACTGGCACATGTTACTCTGGTTATAGAGCACTGTACTAAACTTACCTTCAACAACAAAGACAAGGTCAGCCGCGCGCATCTTTGTTTGACACGTGCTTTCAGTTTTGTGTTTTCGTGATCATCATAATGCTTTTTTTCTAGCTTCAATTTTTATCAGATTTCCCTAATAATTTGTAGTTAAAACTAAAACTCTAAAAGTGAATGAAAATGTGGGGTTTAAAGGTTTAAAGGTCTAATGACGCACAAAGACCTGCCAAAACATGCTCGTAACATAGTTACAACACCAGATCGTAGGTTTAGCAGCACAAAGACCTGCCAAAACATGCTCGTAAAATATTTCCAACTCCAGATCGTAGGTTTAGCAGCGTACCTGCCAAAACATGCTCGTAAAATAGTTACAACTCCAGATCGTAGGTTTAGCAGCGTACCTGCCAAAACATGCTCGTAAAATAGTTACAACTCCAGATCGTAGGTTTAGCAGCGTACCTGCCAAAACATGCTCGTAAAATAGTTACAACTCCAGATCGTAGGTTTAGCAGCGTACCTGCCAAAACATGCTCGTAAAATAGTTACAACTCCAGATCGTAGGTTTAGCAGCGTACCTACCAAAACATGCTGGTAAAATAGTTACAACTCCAGATCGTAGGTTTGGCAGCGTATCTGGAGTGCATCAAGATATTGGATACTATCTTCGAGCCGTGCCAATCAGTGGAGGTGCAGCACGAGATCCTAGCAGCCATGACCATGATACTATCCAATCTGAAGAGTGATAAGACAAAGTATATCCTGCTTCCTGCTGCTCTGATCGTGGTCATGAAACATAGTCCTGAGTTTAAGGTGAGCAGTGGGACCAGGGACAAAAGAAAATCGCGATTATTTTGCCCAAAAATCGCGATACCGCGACAAACCAAACAGACGACACATAAAATTTGTCGCAAAGAATGGGAAAAATCGCGATCCCGCACATGCTGAGATTTCCTTTTGTCCCTGAGTGGGACAAGTAACTTCTTGCTAAGATGAAATGTATGCAATATTTTAACTAGCTGTACTACAAGTGAACAGGATTAGATAACGAAATGTATGTATGTCACTCAGCACCTTACAAGACATTTAGTCTTGACCGCCGAGTACGATTTCTGTTGGTGTTGAGTGAATTAAACAAATTTATAATAATAACCACCTCGCTGGTTTGATTTATTACTCCACACACGTTATAACTGTTAAGTACTTTTCTTTTTTGTTGTTGCCTGGACGGTGCCGCGCCGGTAGCTCTAATGACCAATTTACAAAAAGTTATATACATAATAATATTATATTTTAAGAACTGCACCCCAATTTAAGTGTTCGAAACGTCAGCTCTTGACTCAACGTATGAAACGAATTAAAAAAATCAATCTTAGATCCTGAAATCTGTTCACTATAAATACCACTGTGATCCTCAAATATCTATTCTTAGAGTACACTGAAAACCAGGATTTTCATCTTATTCTATTTCCCAGTTGAATCCGGAGCAGAACGAATACATGACATTCCTATACTCTGACGTCATCGCCAAAAGCTACGAAACCTGCTCACTAATGTACGAGATCATCATGTTCACCCTCTCCTTCGCTCCTCGTATCTCTCGGCTCCTTCAAACATACATTCCCAACATTTTCAAGATTGTAGCTTATCGTCCGACTACGTTTGCTAGGGAGATTGCAATGATGCTTCCGCATTTTTATCATTCCACTGTATTGAAGGAGCTGTTTATAACCATTGTACAGATGCCTGTCCTATCTGCTCTCATGCTGGCTAACCTTAAGGTATACAATTCAAGTTATTTCAGAATTCCACAAATGTGGCCTTTAAAAAGATAAAATTCGATTTGACTTCGACTGCACGGACTAGCGAAACATGTTCAAATTAAACACAAAGACTTTTAAAAACCAGACATGTTATCTGTTTGTTAACTCGTCCAGCACATAAAGGACTTCTTATCTCCCAGACGAGTAGCGCGACTGACTGGTTACAGAGACTGCGAGTAAACAAGATGTCACCAGTAGACATAACCAGGTTGTACAGCGAGCTGGATCTTGCTCATCCTAGAGTTGTGGCTGCTTCTCAACTTTCTGCTGTTCTTCTTAAACTATTCCTTGCTCAGGTCAGGGTCGTTTATCTTAAATTATACGTTTTTAAAAGAATAATAATTGTTACTATAGCAGATAATTATACTCGAGTTGTTTTTTAGTAACAACCCACGATTTCTTCCTTAACGAATCGTTTGGAAAGTCTGGGAAGGGCAGTTAAGCGCATACTGCAGACCTATCCCTAAGTCTCACATTCCAGATTTCGGGTCGTCTTATCACATGACATGCACTCAGAATAGTCTCAAGGCGAGTCAAGTGACGTCCAGACGTTTCAAATCACGTGATACTGGATTTTCGACTATGCAGGGTCGGGTTACATGACACGTGCTATGTAATTAGGAGTGTTTTACTAATCCAGTCTTAATGAGCCCTGCCCTAATGAGAGGCTATAACTGTCCCGTATAAATAGCCTTGTAAACCTGACCTGATTATCAACAGTTCCCTCTACAACACCACAACATCCACCCCACTTCTGACCAGCTCTCGTAATGTCCAAAACCAGAAACGTAGATGAAATATTTCCAGACTGCTACAGCCTGGAATCCCAGATAGGAGTTGGCGGATACGGCAAAGTGTGGACCTGTACGGACAACCAGACCCAGGAAACCCGCGCTGTGAAGATAGTCCCTGATAAGATGGTTCGGAGAAAGTCCTGGAGCCTGGAACACGGTAGAAAGATCCCAGATGAAGCTGTCCTGTGGTTACCCCTCTCTCATCCTAACCTGGTGTCTCTTCTTGAGGTGTTCTACATCCCTAAAACTAAGTACTGGTTCTTTGTTATGGAATACGACGAGGAGTACATCGACCTCTTCAACTTCATCGACAGAAACGGCCCCTTCTCCTCTGCCAACGCCTGCTTCATCGCTCGGCAAGTCATCACAGTGATGCTCTACCTCATCTCATACGGAGTGGACCACAGAGACATCAAGGACGAGAACATCATGATAAGCCCCACCACTCTCCACATCAAACTCCTCGACTTTGGCTCCGCTAGCAGGCTCTGTCCGGACACTCGCTACACCACATTCCAAGGAACGGACGTCTACATTCCTCCGGAATACTACCGGCACAAGATGTATTCCCCTCTCCCGGCTGCTGTGTGGAGTATTGGATGCCTGGTTCACTGTCTCATAGCGGGAGATGGACCTTTCAGTGACAAGTCGGAGATAAAGGAGTACTCGGAGATAAAGTGGCTGCATGTGGGAGATGAGCTGGCTAAGGAGTTTGTGGAGAGGTGTATGATGAGAGATGAAGATGAGAGGTTGGGTGTGGACGATTTGTTGAGGCATAGGTGGTTCAATGAGCCTGAGATTGGTTCTGTCTGAGTTCTGACACAATATTGTGTGCATGATCATGATATTATAATCTATATTAATTATGGCAACCTTATTTATATTAAATATAATATGTATGTAATGATTTTTGAAATATTTTGCCTAAAATACAATAAAAACTGGGTTTCTTTTTTTCTTTTTAATCCAAGTTAAAAAGATGATAATCAAATAATAACCAATCTAACTTGAAATTGACCATCATATTAATTGTCTCGATTTACAGTTAATTGAGCACGGTGACACGCTAATATTCTGGGATTGTTTCCTGTACCTTTACAAAATACCAGACATACCGGGATACAAAGACAGCGTTTCTAAAGCTATCCTCAACCATCTCAAACGTGTGAGTTTACTTACATGTCATGTTTCAAAAACAATCTATATAATCTATATAATCTCTATAAGTATTTTGTTTTTGCAGCGCAACTGAATTTAAATAACCTTCTCGCTGGCTGACCATTCAACCAAGTATTAAATTTAACACCTTACTGACATTCTTAGAATTCCATCTTATCCTAACAGGTATGTCAGTCGAGTCCCAACAGGATAGTGAACGACAACCAAGACAAGATGTTTGAGTACGTGCGGAAAATAGAGCAGTACCCTAACTACTGTGTTTAGCACCAGACATCATAAACATTCATTCCATTTTCCTCCCCTCTGTAGGGTAGACTTAGCTCTGAGGTAAGCTCATTAACATCATCATCCCTCCCAGTACGTGCGGAAAATAGAGCAGTACCCTAACTACTGTGTTAGCACCAGACTCATTAACATCATCATTCCTCCCCTCTGTAGGGTAGAACTTAGCTCTGAGGTAAGCTCATTAACATCATCATCCCTCCCCTTTGTAGGGTACAACTTAGCTCTGAGGTGACACCACGTGACACGTTTCTAGGTTAAACACGCGCAGAGCACGAAATGTAAGATTCAAATTATTGAATCGATGGCATCATTTTTACACGATTACAGTGTAAGTAGTAGGTACTAAAAAGAAACCAATATTTAGCTATTAATTATATCATTATCTGACTGACCCCAGGTACACAAATCAGTACACAAGTCAGTAGAACAACAACTTTACATTATATCAGCCATGTCCTACACTCCCCTCCTTAACTCCTTGTTACTCCTTCTTGTAGTGCTGTCCGCTAAGGAACCAACTCTTAATGAGAGGACACTGACTTGTTTGGAAAACATAAAAACTAAGGTATTATCTTGTTGAAGGAAATTATACCTGTCCAATATATAATTACAATATATTAATGATGTAAGAACAAGGCTGAAGTTATAGGGTTTGCCTCGCATGTCTTTCCTTAACGTGCTATATCATAAGATTAATTATGGTAGTTGCATAAGGCAATGTGAAAACGATCATGTGATATGACGTACAGAAACTACATTCTACTTAAAGGCCGACAAAACTCACTCAACACATCTTCTAACACTACCAATCTCTAACAGGTGTTATCACGAGGCCCAACAATAGAGTCACAGTCCCTGATCCAGCTGGTTGACATGCTGTCCTCCACCCTCCGTCACGGTGGTGGGAGTTTGGTGGAGATCTACAAGACGGGAGAAACAGTGGGGCATGTTAACACTATGAACATGTTGGGTGCTCTCAGTTTTATTGACAAAGCAGCTACAGTCTGAGCCTGTCACGTGACACACCCTGAACCTGTCACGTGACACACCCTGAACCTGTCACGTGACACACCCTGAACCTGTCACGTGACACACCCTGAACCTGTCACGTGACACACCCTGAACCTGTCACGTGACACACCCTGAACCTGTCACGTGACACACCCTGATTTACAAGACGGGAGAAACAGTGGGACATGTTAACACTATGAACATGTTGGGTGCTCTTAGTTTCATTGACAAAGCAGCTACAGTCTGAGCCTCCAACTTGAATCGTAGTTTTTACAGTATAGTAATGGAGTGTTCAAAAGTTCAACTTGTAATTGTTGTTGATAATTAAATGTGATTTTTTAAGTTGACATTTTATGTAGTAAGTCACAGATCGTATTGTAGGGAAAATTATGAAATGAAACCGGGGAAGCTCCAATGTGAGCTTGTATGAATGAGACTAAGCAATTAACATTTCTTTAAAGAAACAATTTTCAAATGCAGTCAGAAAAAGTCTGATTACGAATGCAAATCAAATATCTAATGTGAAATTGATTAGGTTTGATGTCTTTATCATTATATAAAGAATTATAAATACAGCTTATTTGATTTCAAACATTTTGTTCCTACTCCACACAGGCTATTTTTACTTCAAAATCTCCAGCTTATATAAAGCTCTGTTTTTTAAGTCTACGTCACATGATCAAAATACAGCTTTCTGATTGGTCACCCCCCAGCTAGCGAAATGTCATGGAGCTGCCGGAGGTCAGGAATGTGGACTCACCACGTGACCTGCTGAGGGACCTCGGGGAGGTTTACACGGACAGTGCAAAGCTTGGTAGAGATGTGGTGTACAGTCACATTCTCCGCGAAGGGGTGAGAGTCCAGGGTTATTTTATTTTATTTTTTAAGAGAGGCTGGGCCTGGTTGGCCCACGAGAGGATAGCATATGGATGCTTTGCCTACCTCTGGGGTATGGCAGTCCTGTGGGAGGATGCCTGTGGAATCAAGATATGTAGTCCAGGGTTATTGTTATCAGGGAAACTTGTTTTCTTTTTGAAAAGTCTTTCTGAGTTGATACTTTCCTTAAATTTGTAGGAAATGAAAGAGATATGGTAAATCAGGGTATAGTAAATTTGGGTTTGTTACAGGTTTTAAAGAATGAAGATACGGTTCACTGGAGAGAAGATTTCGCGCACTACTGCTATAACCTTCGTCACAGAGGTTTCTACGATGACACCAACTCTGTTGAGGATTCTGTAGAGCAGCTGGAAGGTTAGTTTTTGAGGGCCTGTTTTCGTTATTTTTTTTCTTCTGAGAAGCTTTAAAATTGAATCGATTCAAACTACGTTTGCACCTCTTGAAGGAATGTCGTCCCAACTTATGAGTATTGCTGAAAGCACAGTGTAAGGCCTACACGGACCGCCTCTAACTAGCCAATCCCTGTTTACATGCCGTGTAGCAGGGGACTAGAAAGAGCTAAACTAGTAAGCGGGGCATAGCCAATACACTATACTTCCATCATTATAATTTATCATGTAGTTAGCTTACTTGCTGACCAACATGTTCCATTATTCCATTAATATATGTGTCCATATATAATATTTGCAGAAGAAGTGGGTGAAGGGGAATGTGACAGGCTGATGAAGTTTCTAACCCTTCTCGCTGGTTCTGTGTCCCACATAACCCCACGATCTGGCCTCATACCAACCGGCAAGCAAGTGGAAGTGTTACCACACCACGTGCTGCCTGCTGCGCAGAACCGGTACCATGGTGACTCGTGCGCGCCTGGCGTACACAGCTCCGGGTATCTTATGTACAGAGATGAGCTGTTCACCAGTGTCAGCTCTTGTCCGGACATTAACCAATCTGAAAAAGTAAATTTATTAATTATTACAGGGATTTGTTTCAGTAGATTATAAATTGTGTGACCAACTTCTCTTACTTCAGTACGGCAAGTACTAAAAGCAGATTCAACCAGGTCATTCTTTAATATTTAACTCGCCTAGATCAAGTAATGACAAATTGTCTCCATCAGATTTTGGCTGGATTTCCAGAGAGTTCCACAGTATCACGGTTCATCAGACCACCCAACAACAAACTGCCGCCCCCTAAAATCACCCTAACCGGGCTCCCAGTCCCGGAGCCAACCTATCAGCTCCTACCACTTCCTGCACCCCCTTCTAGAAGCCATAGTGTCGAGGAGTACAGTTCTAATCCTGTCCTTGCTGATCTGCCTGCTTTACCCCCGCCTACTGTTACTGGGTGGGTTGTCGTCCCAGATCAGATTTACACTGATATACATTATACACGCTGGTTTATAATTATAACGATTTTTGTAATAAAGGTGTGTAAGTATTCTTTTCAGCAAATAACAAAGTTAAAATTAACTGGTGAAAAGTCTTGAGAATCATGATAAAAGCATACCTTTATAATTGAAAACTTCAGTATATTCAAGTCCCTGTCCCTGAAGAGTGATGATCTGCCAGTGTATCTGGGTCCGGTACTACGCACCACTGTCAAGGAGCGCTACCAGCCGACTCAGCGCAATATCACACAGAGATTTGCTCCTGTACGGCCCTCTAATAGTGCTGTTTCAGGTGCGTGCTTACTTTTGCTTGCAGGTATTCCTTATCTTCTTGTTACTGAGTTAAGCTCATTAAAGGATTGGTAATGTTTAGATATTAGTAAATTGATAATTCTACCCACTTTTAGATTATGAATTATGGTCGATTTTAACTTGTTAATTATTTAATTAGTACTAACTTGTTAAATACCAGACAGTTCTGGTGTAGAATCGGATGACGACCATGAAGCCTGGGAAGAAGCGTACAAGGACATGGACAAAGAGTTCCCAACTCCTACCTACGAACTTATGGGCAGGTAAATAAATTGGTTATTTATTAAAGTAATACATGTTACATGTAACTGTTACACTATGTAATTATTACATGTAACTGTTACAATATGTAACTGTTAGGGCAGGTGTTGCTAGACAAGTATGGAGTGAGCATTTCCAGATATATACGAAAACTATTTTAAGCCAGCTATGTAAGCTCACAATTCATATTTACACAATGCTAACAATCCTCCCTAACACACACAGGAAGGTCCTACAAGAGCGACCCTATCTGACCGAGTCAGGATCCCAAGTGTTACATGTAATTGTTACATGTAACTGTTACAATATGTAACTGTTACAATATGTAACACAATTCATATTTACACAATATTAACAATCCTCCCTGACCCACAGGAAGGTCCTACAATTCATATTTACACAATGTTAACAATCCTCCCTGACACACAGGAAGGTGCTACAAGAGCGACCCTACCTGACCGAGTCAGGATCCCAAGTGTACACCCGGCTCTGCGTCTTGCTGTGCTCCCCGTATAGTGACCTAGATGTTGTGACCGAGCAACATGTTCTCTATCAGTGCCAATACGTTCTCATCGGTATCCCTACTAGCATCTTTCAGTTTGATAAGGTAGGATATTCAACAGGATCTTCGGCGAAGTATAAGTAGATACTGGGGCAGTGGGCAGAACTGAGGAAATACAGGGTGTTTCAAAAATAATGTCCTGATTTTAAAAAACACTACAAATTCTTAAAAAGGAGCAAATGCCCCCTATCAGTTGCATTAGTTCATAAAGCTTACAAATTTAAGTTTTAAGCACAATTGTTCAAGCGCTTCAACTTAGTTAATTTTTTTGGCTCTGTACCAAAAAGTCGAATTTTGAGAAAAATGTACATAATATAGTAGATCTGAGAAGTGATACTTAAAAACCAATTTTACGATATTTGTAAAACAAACGTTTGCCGTTACATTGTATAGTACTTTTGGTTTTGTATGATCATTTCAGTTAAAGTAGACAAAGCGCCATTGATACAAAGTTGTATTATGATTATATTATATTCAAATCGTTTGTCGTAACCGTGCTCTTTCAAATAAAATACACGAGTTTGACGGTGCTACCCCCTATAAAGTATAAACCTTGTGCTTAAAAGTTAGACAGCTTTCTTCGATAACAGCTTTCGCTAAAAGCTTATCTTCTGGATAAGCTGAGATCCCTTAACTCCTATTTTGTGGATCCACCGCTATATTTCTCAAACCCTGCCTAGGCCCTAGGTAAAATACAAATTATTCGGATCACGGCTGTATGTTAAACGCACATTTCCAGTATAAAAACGAAAACACGCCATTTATATGGTCACGTCACAAAACAGACCAGCGTGTACGTCTGCACTCTGCACGCTATCTCGCAAAGCTCGCAAGTGCTTTATGAATGTTGCAGTCTGTAATACAGGTATATACTCTGTTTAATTGCAACTTTGTCCAAGTACAATTTTAACTTTACGTTAGTTTTGGGCCAGACTGTTGCTTGTGCTGTTGTTGTTGAGATAGTGACATATTTATACTCGATAACTGTGATCATTTTGATCAAATTGGGCACGACCGCCCCCCCCCCCTCACTTTGATTTAGATTAATAATTCGTTGATTGCTCTTGCTGATCTGATGTATCTGTGATGTACTACGCGAAGTTTAAGTTTGATGTGGATAATTACCTAGTTATCAAGAAACCATGTCCCCATGAGGTTCCTTAAAATTTAATCGTCTGATGATACACGTTACTATTTGTAGTAAGATCTGCTGTTGATCAAAAGAAACTAATTCCGTAACTGAAGCTCATAATTTCTTACTTGCTGCACTTATGTCATCAAACTGTTAGCCTGAATATTAGAAGGTCCCTCTATGACAAACTCGAAGCTTTCGAAGCTATTTCGAAGATTTCGCTGTCGACCCCGTACACATCTATTAAAATGATTAACATTCATTTTCCCCCTAATTTCTTGTATTAGCTTATCAATATTATTAACTGACAAGTTTTACAGTTCTTCAGTTTGATGACCAATCACCCGATGTGGAGACTGTTAAGAACCCTCTTGTCGGAGCGAAGACGGATATTATTCTTACTAGCCATGATCGTTGCATCAGTTCTATTCTTCTCTTACACAAAGCTAGAAGATAACGATAACCTACGTCTCTTACTGGCTGGTAGTCCGGTGTTATCTTATCGCATTCAGCTCTGGTACCAGGGAAAATGTGTAGGTTCCTCTCCGGACGGAACGTTACAAGTCATGTTCTGTAATCCTCGAGAGGAACAATATTTCCAGTTGTTACCTGACGGGAAGTTGATTTTCGGAGATATTGGAAATGTTAGCGGCTTTGAAGGGAAATGTTTGCAACTGGGAATAGTGAATAATATAACCCGGTTAGTGCTCGGTCACTGCAATTCAGCAATCAAGTTAGATATTGTTAACGGTTCATACCTTCAATTACAAGGGCACAGTAAGAAATACCAGAATTACCAGGGTAATGAGGAGCGATGTGTTTCACCCATAACCGTGTCTAACGAGGGCCTGATACCCAATTCCAGCCCTTCAAACGGAGACACTGTGTCCCTCACTACCTGCCACGAAGAAGCTTCCAGAATCACTCTTATCGAAGAGAAATATTTCCAAAAGAGCAGGAAATACCTGCTACTCCCCCTGCCACAAACCAAGACTAAATGTGATTTTCCAGCTTGTGGAATCAACAAATCAGCCCCACGCGCAGCCCTGCTCCCTCCTGATATAGTTGACAGATTTTATTATAATTTATCTGAGTGTGTAACTGTAGTTACTAAAACTGCTCGGAGACCTCATCTCGTCATGAGAATGGTACAGTCAATGATTAAGAAATATCCGATCTGTTGGCTATCGCCTATGATGATGGAGTGGGGGAGTTTTCTAGTGAAATCATGGAGGGTATAGGAAATGTAACTAATTTAAAGTACATAATCGGGGATGATAATGACCTGGGCATAGCTCAGGGTAGAAACTTGGCCCTGGAGCATGTGAAGACAAAATATTTCTTCTTAGTGGATGATGATAACATTTTCACTGATATGACAGATTTGGAATTGCTAGTGGATATTTTAGACACGACAGATGCAACCTTAGCTGGGGGAACATTTGCATCTTACAAGGATTTTAGTAGTTATCTCACCTGTGGTTATACTAAAAAGAGAAGAGACTTATTTGTAAAACACGGAAGTTGTTTAAAGGCAAACGTGACAATTCCGAACTTTCCAAGATGTGTACGGTGTGAGTTAACTTCTAACGTTTTCCTGGCTCGGACACGTGACATTATAGATGTTGGAGGTTGGAGCGAGGAGCTGAAGGTTCTGGAACACAGGATATAATTGCGTCAGATTATAAGCGGCTGACGAAAAAAGTTTATGAGTACGTCCCGATGTTAAGGTCGTAATGCAGACCGACTGGAGGGGAGAATAATGACGAGAAATTATAAGATAAAAACACGGTAGAGAGGAAGGAAGAAAAAGTTTTGTTTGGTAGCAGGAGGAACATTTAAAAGTATCCTTAAACTAATAATAATCCTTGGGGGGTAATATGCCTGTTAACATCGAATTCTTACTATTTATTTATTGTTAATTTGATTAAATTGTATGTGCATATAAAATGTTTAGTTTCTTATTGTATGTTATAATTATGTGGAATATATTTTACGTTCCGACACGAATTAATATCATAATATTGCCATGATAGTTTTAATAGTTCTAATTTATTATAAAATCGTCATCTCTGAGTTTAACCACTAAAAGTAATGAGAAGCGACCAAAAATTGTTTGAGTTATTAATTATTGGTCATTCAAGAAAAATTCAGTCAACACAGTGAAATTTGGGCCGCGGAAAGCTGAAATCTGAAATGTCCTAGCGGTAGGACATTTTCAAAATTTCATTCCTCAGAAGTTTTCCTCGGGATTACTGGTTCAAAACTTGAAAACGTCTTGGGTCACTCTCACCGACCTCACTGATTGGTCACTGGTCAAAAATTCAGCCAAAACCGCGAAATTTAGGTTAGAAAAGCTTATCTTCAAAAATCTTCAAAAATCTCTTTTTATATTCTAATGATTTTCCGTGCTTTCTTTGGAAATAGAACTTTGAGTACACCTAAATCGTGTCTTGTGTCCATCTCGTTGACCTGTGAAGATGATCATTCAAGAAAAATTCAGGTCAAAACAGTGAATTTGGGTCGCAGAATCTGAAATTCGAATATTCATACGGTAGGACATATTTAAAATTTTCATTGCTCAGAGTTTTCTCCGGATGTACGCTTCCAGTACATTAGAATGCGACTTGTACACTCTCCACCGACCTCACCTGATTGGTCACTGGTAAATAGATCAGTAAAACCCCTGAAATATTCGGTCAGGTGGACGCAGAAAAACTTCCCTCTTCAAAAATCTTCCAAAATCTCTTATTTATAATCTGATGATTTTTCCGTTTATCAAAGCTTTCCTTTGGGAATATAACTTTGAGTACCTCAACCGTGTCTGTGCCATCCTCAAAGACCTTGTAAGTGGTCATTCAAGAAAATTCAGTCAAAAAAGTGAAATTTGGGTCACGTAAATCTGAAAATGTCCTCTACTACTAGGACATATTATTCAAAATTGTCCTTTTATCAAAGATTTCTCCCGATATTCAGCTTCCAGTACCTCAATGGCGACTTGTGTCACGCACACTGATCTCACTGATTGGTGACTGGCAAAAAATTGAGTCATAACTGTGAAATTTCGGTCAAGGAAGCGGGAAAACAGCTTCTTCAAAAATCTTCCAAAATCTCTTTCTATTCTGATGATTTTCCGTTTATCAAAGTTTTGTTTTGTGAATAGAACTTCCAGTACCTCAATCAAGGAAACAGCAGAAAAGTTTCTATTTGATAAGCTCTATGAGTATCTGCGTTGTCGAGAAAGGCCATGAAATTAGTTTACAGTTACTGAACTCTTACAGTGAAAGTGAAAGTGAAAGTGAAAGTGAAAGTGAAAGTGAAAGTGGAAGTGACATTTATATTCATGATATTGTGATATAATATCTTACAAACTAATATCCTCAAACGCTCAAACTCCTCGTATCTTCAGACGAAGGTTGAGTTTGTTCCGCTCCAGAACATTTGCTACACGGGTGTCTCTCCGGACTCTCTTGTTGATTGCCTCTACTCTATTGCTTACTCCGGTAAGATCTGTGCACTATCCAGTATCCAGTTTGAGAAATGATTGAATTGGTAGTGACACGTGGAAGGGTAAATAAATTCAGATTATTTAATAGGGTGGATGTATATTTTGTATAACTATTGTCTCCTCACTTATTTCACTTACATTTCTGCCAGGGACCCTGTACCTGCGTCTGAAGATGTTTTGTGATCAGTACAGCACTGTTGAGAGATACGGTAACGTTGTTAAAGGTCTCGTGTCTGCAGTGGAACAATATCTCAACCTGTACCAAGCTTTTCTAAGCCAGGTTTGATAATAGACCAGGGTTGGGAGCGGACCTTAAAACCTTTAAAAAAAAGAGAGAACCTTAAATCACAACCCTGTCATAGACTCATGGTCCGGTGTCCGTGACGATACAATTTTACATGGAACTTTAACTCGGGAAATCGAGTAACGGTTAACATATTATAAATTAACCATAATATAATCTTTTATGCATCTCAACATTATTTATTGAACTAACCTTAAAATTTAATTTTACAGATCCCGATTTCCAGTCTTATACAGTTGATCTGGAAAACAAAGGACCTTACCTCTCAGCTAGAGTTTTTGTGCAACTTGCTACTGCTTGAAGAGGTATCCAATCTTTATGTTAACCAAGTGCATGTTGTGATTAGAATCGAATTAAGGAAGAACCAGGAAAGGCCCGCCTCCCCATTAATGACATTTTCACTTTTCATTAATTGGACATTACTGGTAATCTTGTTTTGCTCTTATGAGTGGGTCAATCATTTATTTTTAATTGTAGTTGACGAAATGAGAGTCTCCACTCAGTGTGTTAAAACATAATTCTTTGTCGACGTTTCGGCTACATGCCTTTGTCATAAACAGGACGTACTGAAAACTTACATAGCTGCAAAGATACAATGTTAAAATAATCTATTAATACTACGAAATATAACAACAACAAATAACATTTTGAAACACAACAACAATCACAAATTTTTCCAAAAGAAACATAAAATAAAACGGCTAAAAGAATCCAAATCGCAACAAGCCGTGAACAATTCTTCATACTACTACAAACATTTTACCAAGATAGCTCCTTCATAAAACTGATTAATCAAAAATTATCTAGGTTTATAAGTTCAATATTACATTAACTTCCAAGTATATTTTATCCAATCACCTTCATTTACGGACTCAGACAATTGAGTATTTATTTCTGGGTTTTCACGTTTTATTAGAACCGACTGCCACAATTGACGGTCCACATAGTCTTTACATCTTTTTCGAACTATAAACCGAAACGGTATGTTTGGCATTGAAATGTCTGCATGCTCCTCTAGGTAGTGCTTCCCCATGGCCGTAGATTTGTTGCCATCCCTTACTGATTTGTAGTGTTCCCAGGCTCTACTTCTTTTAAACCTACCAGTTTCCCCAATGTAGGACTTATTACATATTTGGCATATTAATTGGTAGCAAATGTTTTTGATCATGCAGGATTTATCGCACTGGTAGCATTTGCTGTCACTTTGTTTATTGCATTTTGTTTGCTGTAGGCTAGATCTTGTTAAAGCTTCCATGAGACGTTGTCCTGATGTGAATGTTACCCTGGTGGAATCCAAGAGGTTTTGATTTCTTAGGGTATAGTAGACTTTTCGACACGTCTGTTCATTTATATAAGGTAATGATAAGTAAGCTATTTTTGAGTTCTTTTTAGGCGCATTTTGTTTATCCAGTGTATTCTGTGTTTCTCGAATAAGTTTCTTGACAATATTAGGAGGGAAACTATTCTTCTTTAGCATATCAGCTATTCTGTTGATACTGAGATCTTGTAGTTCAGGTGTGGAGCTGTTATTGATAGCCCTTCTGATCTCATTTTTGGCTGAGTTCAGAATCGTTCTACGAGGGTGAGCAGAGGCATAATTTAGGAATATGTCCTGGCTGGTTGGTTTAACAAATAAGGAAAAATCTAACCTCTTGTCCACCGTATTCATATAGATGTTCAGGTCCAAAAATGCAACACAATCTTTGGAGCACTCATATGTGAACTGTATATCCCTGTTCAACGAGTTAAGGCAGGGCCGGGGGGGGTCTTCATGGAAATTTTCTCAAAATCGACTTTTTAGTTGTTTCTAATAGAGGGGAGTAATATTACTCCAGTAGCAGGGAATAGTTGAGTGTGCACTTCGATGTACACGATTTCTGACAACACAGGGTTGTTTGTTCGATCATTCTTAACCAAAATCGTTTAGGTACGCAATTTGTGTCGCTAGACATAACCCTACAGGGCAAATTTTCTAAATTACCCTCAGTCGCGTATACGGGATTTTTGTATTTCAGTTCCTAAAGGTCATAGAGAATTAAATTTTAGCTTAAAATTACCGCAATGGCCACATTTATATACAAGTTATGAAGCAACATAAGGTCTACAGTGCATTGTTTTATAGATATTGACAAAAAACTGTTTTTTGGCTCAGCGAACCAAAAATGGCACTGAATTTTGGTAACTTGAACTAGGAAGGTCGTAGAGACTTGAATTTTAGCTTAAAATGACCGCAAACATCATATTTATATACAACTTATAAAGCAATATAAGCCCTTTAATGCTTATTTGTTAAGATATTGACAAAAATCAGTCATTTTGGCTACACGCGTGAGGAAAAATACCAAATTGGGCAACTACTTTGGTCTTTTTTTGACAATTTTTGTGCTCAAGTTATTAAAATGTGCTTTGCAGTTGTAGATCGGATGTTTTCTTCCAATATGGGTTTCGGTATAAATCCGGAAGCACCCGGTTCATGGGTGATAGGGGTTAAAAACCCTGAAATGTCAGGCGATGGGCGAGACAATTGTCTGAATTTGGTTATAAAATCACTCTTTGCTAGGGTTTGCTTTTTACCGCTACATTGATCCGCTTTCTAACTACTAATCATCCCCCTCTACATCATTGATCATTCTCCTTTAGATACATGATTTCTATAAGTTCTTGAAGGTACATCCGGCATGATGTAAAGTCTATATCAAAGCATTTTAATGTGGTCTTAACAAGTTGCAAGATATTCAAGTTCACTAATAAAACAGAGATTGTAGGATATCCTTCTTTTACATATTGAGTAATTGTGGGCTTTTTGAGGGGGAGGCTACAAAATAGCCAAATATAATTTAAACGTAAACGACCCAATAATAATATTAAAAGTAGAATGAAACTACTTAAAACTTATACAGATTTATGGTATCCTGTTTCAAGACGCTTGCTCCTGATTTTTAGCAACAATATCGACTGACCCCACGACGTTGTAATATGATTGTGGGTTTTGAACGGTAGTTTGTAAAAATAATTATTTCCAAGGTAATACTAACTTTCAAAGGTACATCTTAAGTTATCATCAAATTATTCGGGTTGACAGTATTAAACATTTTGAATCGGGAAATCAAAGCGTAACTTTTTGATTACAGATAAACGATGTGGATGCGGATGTTGTAAAATGTACATTAACTTCATCTTAAATCTATTTTGAATGGAGTATTATACAGTAGTTCAACTATATAATTGCATATCCAGTATTCACCTACAAGCATAACTGCTTGGCGTGATAAGGTACATCTTTGAATGGTAGTAGGGTCTTTCAGCGACACAGCAATATCACTTCCATGGTAGTCCCCGGCTTATGACGGGTTCATAGCGGTATCAAACATGTTTTATGGGCCTAACTCCCAATCATCTGTCCATATAATGGTGTTTCTGGACAGATAGATGGTGTATGGTGCCCTCATGCTAATTTCAGCGATCTTCATGCAGGCCTTTTTCTCTTTAGTGTTTACGTTCAGGTGGTTCATAAAGGTTTGGAGGCTGCAGTTGTAAATGACTCGAACTCCAACTTCTACTGTCTGGAGCTTGCAAGCCCATCCGTTGGCTTCAATCTCTTCTGTCAGCTGCTGATATCTCCCCCTTATCTTCTTTTCTTAAGCAAAGTTCTCCTCATTCAGATGCCCTTCTTCTCTTTATCTGAATAGATCACTACATCTGGTCTCAATAGTATTACCCTAATGTAATGTCTAACAATAACGTTTATAAGCGCTAAAATTTCGAACTAGCGGACCGTATTCGGAGGAGAAATTTGGGACAGTTTTTTGCTTGGAAATACTGATGTAATCGAATTGTAACCACAATAATATAGTCTTATGGAAAGTATGGATAAATATTAAATATTAAAAATAATACAGGTTTGACTATGAAGTTTCGTCAATAATCACGTAAAGAATAATAGATAACCTACAATCTTCGTTTGGTAAACCAATTTGGTATCTTTCCTCACATGTGTAGCCAAAATTACTCAATATTTAAAAGAACGATATCCTACAATCTCTGTTTTATTAGTGAACTTGAATATCTTGCAACTTGTTAAGACCACATTAAAATGCTTTGATATAGACTTTACATCATGCCAGATGTACCTTCAAGAACTTATAGAAATCATGTATCTAAAAGAGAATGATCAATGATGTAGAGGGGGATGATTAGTAGTTAGAAAGCGGATCGATGTAGCGGTAAAAAGCAAACCCTAGCAAAGAGTGATTTTATAACCAAATTCAGACAATTGTCTCGCCCATCGCCTGACATTTTTTTAACCCCTATCACCCATGAACCGGGTGCTTCCGGATTTATACCGAAACCAATATTGGAAGAAAACATCCGATCTACAACTGCAAAGCACATTTTAATAACTTGAGCACAAAAATTGTCAAAAAAAGACCAAAGTAGTTGCCCAATTTGGTATTTTTCCTCACACGTGTAGCCAAAATGACTGATTTTTGTCAATATCTTAACAAATAAGCATTAAAGGGCTTATATTGCTTTATAAGTTGTATATAAATATGATGTTTGCGGTCATTTTAAGCTAAAATTCAAGTCTCTACGACCTTCCTAGTTCAAGTTACCAAAATTCAGTGCCATTTTTGGTTCGCTGAGCCAAAAAACAGTTTTTTGACAATATCTATAAAAAAAAGCACTGGAGACCTTATGTTGCTTCATAACTTGTATATAAATGTGGCCATTGCGGTAATTTTAAGCTAAAATTTAAGTCTCTATGACCTTTAGGAACTGAAATACAAAAATCCCGTATACGCGACTGAGGGTAATTTAGAAAATTTGCCCTGTAGGGTTATGTCTAGCGACACAAATTGCGTACCTAAACGATTTTGGTTAAGAATGATCTAACAAACAACCCTGTGTTGTCAGAAATCGTGTACATCGAAGTGCACACTCAACTATTCCCTGCTACTAGAGTATATCTATCAGATGCTTTTGATCCCGTGGAAAAATATCGTTCCTAGCCGAAATTATTGCCGGTCATAAGTCAGCGCGTGTGTGTAATTGTATTGCGCGAGCGATTTTTGATCGCGTGCCCTGAAAATCGAGTCTAAAAATCTATCTTCTCCTACATTTTTTGAGCAATCGCCCTGAAACTTTCAGGTTACGTTCTAGGGATCATTTAGAAGAGATGAGCCGGGCAGAATTTTGAGATAGGCCTTTAAAAATTTTTTATTCTATTTTGAAAATTTTGGACCTCATTTTTTGATGATTTTTCGAGGTCCAAGATTTTCAAAATCGAATAAAAAATGTTTACAGGCCTATCTCAAAATTCTGCCCGGCTCATCTCTTCTAAATGATCCCTAGAACATATCCTGAAAGTTTCAGGGTGATTGCTCAAAAAATGTAGGAGAAGATAGATTTTTAGACTCGATTTTCAGGGCACGCGATCAAAAATCGCTCGCGCAATACAATTACACACACGCGCTGACCTTTGACCGGCAATAATTTCGGCTAGGAACGATATTTTTCCACGGGATCAAAAGCATCTGATAGATATAACTCCCCTCTATCAGAAACAACTTAAAAGTCGATTTTGAGAAAATTTCCACGAAGACCCCCCCCTGCCCCCTTAATGTAGTTAAACAGCAATAGTACTGTGTCTTCATCTCCCTCGATTATGCTGAAGCAGTCATCTACATATCTATCCCACATATCTATGATTGGGAGTCCTACTGGTTTGGGGGGAGCTTCTGGTATGTAGGAATAGTCGTTCTCCATCAGAGGCAATTCGATTGTACAGTAAACATAGATTATTGCAAATGGTGGAGCTGGTTTCACACCCATGCCGAGTCCATTTAGTTGTTGGTAGAACTTTGAATCAAATCTGAAGTATCCTGCCTGTATGACTGATTTGAGGACCAAGTCAAAGTCCCCGAGGTCCATTCCATTTGTATCGATTTTATCCCTGTTGTTTTTTATGAACTTTATGATAACTTTGTGTCCTTCTACAAGTGGGACATTTGTGTAGAGGCTTTTCACATCAGCCGTGAACATTATGTGGTTTGTGTTTATTCTTCCCATCCAATGATCTTCTAATTTTTGCCGAAATTGAGGAGTGTTCTTAGTGTTAACGGGAACCAAGTCTAGTGCTTGGTTAAGTATATTGGTAACAAAATGACCTAGTCTTTCCGCTGGTGAATCTACTTGGGATGTGACAGGTCGCAAGGGTGGCGGTGAAATATCTTTGTGTGTTTTCCATGTACAATAAAACTCTGGTATACGAGGAAGATATGGATTACAATGTTCTCCGATCCAAGGATATTTTTGTGTAAGTGAAATTATCAAGCCATCTATATCTGTGTTCATGCGAGGAAGAGGATTTTTGGGCAGTTGTTTGTATGTACGAGTATCAGATAGCATTTCCACTACCTTCTTAATGTAGAAAGTTTTATCTGAGATCACGAACTGTTTATCTTTATCAGCTACTTTGATTACAATGTCGTCCCTAGCTCTCAGCTCTTTAACTATCTTCTGTTGTTGGTCAATAGTTTTCAGAGTGGTGTGGTGTTGTTTCTTTCCTAGGGCCTTGTCATAATCCAATATAACTGCGGCTTTCACTGCCTGGAGAACGTGTTCTTTGGCTGGGTTATTAATTTGTTGAGGCTGAAATTTGAAATCTTCTGGTTTTCTTAGAAAACCTTGGATCGGAGAACATTGTAATCCATATCTTCCTCGTATACCAGAGTTTTATTGTACATGGAAAACACACAAAGATATTTCACCGCCACCCTTGCGACCTGTCACATCCCAAGTAGATTCACCAGCGGAAAGACTAGGTCATTTTGTTACCAATATACTTAACCAAGCACTAGACTTGGTTCCCGTTAACACTAAGAACACTCCTCAATTTCGGCAAAAATTAGAAGATCATTGGATGGGAAGAATAAACACAAACCACATAATGTTCACGGCTGATGTGAAAAGCCTCTACACAAATGTCCCACTTGTAGAAGGACACAAAGTTATCATAAAGTTCATAAAAAACAACAGGGATAAAATCGATACAAATGGAATGGACCTCGGGGACTTTGACTTGGTCCTCAAATCAGTCATACAGGCAGGATACTTCAGATTTGATTCAAAGTTCTACCAACAACTAAATGGACTCGGCATGGGTGTGAAACCAGCTCCACCATTTGCAATAATCTATGTTTACTGTACAATCGAATTGCCTCTGATGGAGAACGACTATTCCTACATACCAGAAGCTCCCCCCAAACCAGTAGGACTCCCAATCATAGATATGTGGGATAGATATGTAGATGACTGCTTCAGCATAATCGAGGGAGATGAAGACACAGTACTATTGCTGTTTAACTACATTAACTCGTTGAACAGGGATATACAGTTCACATATGAGTGCTCCAAAGATTGTGTTGCATTTTTGGACCTGAACATCTATATGAATACGGTGGACAAGAGGTTAGATTTTTCCTTATTTGTTAAACCAACCAGCCAGGACATATTTCTAAATTATGCCTCTGCTCACCCTCGTAGAACGATTCTGAACTCAGCCAAAAATGAGATTCGAAGGGCTATCAATAACAGCTCCACACCTGAACTACAAGATCTCAGTATCAACAGAATAGCTGATATGCTAAAGAAGAATAGTTTCCCTCCTAATATTGTCAAGAAACTTATTCGAGAAACACAGAATACACTGGATAAACAAAATGCGCCTAAAAAGAACTCAAAAATAGCTTACTTATCATTACCTTATATAAATGAACAGACGTGTCGAAAAGTCTACTATACCCTAAGAAATCAAAACCTCTTGGATTCCACCAGGGTAACATTCACATCAGGACAACGTCTCATGGAAGCTTTAACAAGATCTAGCCTACAGCAAACAAAATGCAATAAACAAAGTGACAGCAAATGCTACCAGTGCGATAAATCCTGCATGATCAAAAACATTTGCTACCAATTAATATGCCAAATATGTAATAAGTCCTACATTGGGGAAACTGGTAGGTTTAAAAGAAGTAGAGCCTGGGAACACTACAAATCAGTAAGGGATGGCAACAAATCTACGGCCATGGGGAAGCACTACCTAGAGGAGCATGCAGACATTTCAATGCCAAACATACCGTTTCGGTTTATAGTTCGAAAAAGATATAAAGACTATGTGGACCGTCAATTGTGGCAGTCGGTTCTAATAAAACGTGAAAACCCAGAAATAAATACTCAATTGTCTGAGTCCGTAAATGAAGGTGATTGGATAAAATATACTTGGAAGTTAATGTAATATTGAACTTATAAACCTAGATAATTTTTTTCCCTACTCTTGCCGAAGGCAAAAAGATCGTAGGGAATAAGTAATCGGGTTTGGATATATGAGGTGGCCCGACGGTCCTACGTTGATGACAAAAGTCTGCTCCTTCGCAATATAAACCACTCCCCTATAATTATGTGTATAAAAGGAGTATATTTTGCGCGCGCGACGCCGGTTATGTGTTAATTAATTACAGGCATAGCAACGAGTTTTTGGTGCTTGACGACTGTTACAAACGGATCAATCATCAATTTAAGTGTTATTTTGGTGAAACAAGCTTAATAAATTACCGAGTGATAAAATTCAGCACGTCTGAAGTCAAAACAAATAAAATTATGATATCAGCAGTCAGCTGATAAACTCGTGGCTGTGGGCTGATTATTTAACAGTTAATCGACACTGAATGGTAGAAAGCATTGGAATACATAGTTGAGAACAGATGTTACTTTACAGTTACATTCAAGAAGCAACTATAATATCAAGATTGGGGCATGCTTTTAAAGAATCGTATAACAAATAAAAGGCTCGAAAGTCGATGGTGCTGTGATGTGTCGAGTAAGCATCAAAATGTATTAGTTTATGTTAGATACAAATAATAACTAAGACGAGACAGCATATTTTATTACAGTCAATAAGTTGGCATACGATGCAGTAATATGACGTGACATGATACGCATATCGTTAACTCGTTATTGTTAACACGAAACAAAACCGCGCAAAGTATGAAATGATCTACAACCAAACCACATTCAGATCGACGGCGACACCTCAAATGCGCGCAGGATTTTTCAAGTTCTGCACGCCTAATATAATATAAACGATTATTACATTGTACATGCGCCAAACACCACTCTGGGATACAATAAAGTAGAACAATTAAATTGTATGCAGTAGGGAAATTTGATCGTGCGTGGTGTTACCGCGGCGAAATTCTTGTTGATTAATCAGTTTTATGAAGGAGCTATCTTGGTAAAATTTTGTAGTATATATGAAGATTTGTTCACGGGCTTGTTGCCGATTTGGATTCTTTTAGCCGTTTTCATTTTATTGTTTCTTTTGGGGAAAAATTTGTGATTGTTGTTGTGTTTCAAATGTTTTATTTGTTGTTGTTATATTTCGTAGTATTAATAGATAATTTTAACAATGTAAACTTTGCAGCTATGTAAGTTTTCAGTACGTCCAGTTTTATGCAAAGGCATGTAGCCGAAACTTCGACAAAGAATTAAGTTTTTAAAACACACTGAGTGGAACTCTCATTTCGTTCGTCAACTACAATAAAATAAGTGGACATTACGCTTTCTATAGCTCGAATTTTTAAAGCTCCATGCATTTCTATCTTCTTCTATTTGAATCATATGATGATTTTTGAAGTTTTGGTAATATTTTATCATATACTTGAATAGAAACTAAGCCGTAATCAAGCAGATGTTAACAACACATTGTTATGATTTCAGGGTTTGCCGACAGGAACAGCACTGATAGAATATCTCTACCACACTGCTGAGATCCTTACTGCCTCCCCCTACTACAAGATAATGCTGGCTTTAATACGGGCTGCATTTGCACCTATGTCGAAGTAAGTCCCCACTACAATCTAAATGCTGGCTTTAATACGTCGTGCTTTTGCGCATTATAGTCAAGTAAGTAGCCTCCCCCCCAACTCAAGAAATGCTGGGCTTTAATACGGGCTGCTTTGCGCCTTATTCCAGTAAGTTAAGCCTTCCCCCAGACTACAAATAATGCCTGGCTTAAAATACGGGCTGCTTTTGCACCTTATGTCAAGTAAGTAGCCTCCCCCTACTACAAGATAATGCTGGCTTTAATACGGGCTGCTTTTGCGCCTCATGTCAAGTAAGTAGCCTCCCCCTACTACAAGATAATGCTGGCTTTAATACGGGCTGCTTTTGCGCCTTATGTCAAGTAAGTAGCCTCCCCCTACTACAAGATAATGCTGGCTTTAATACGGGCTGCTTTTGCGCCTTATGTCAAGTAATGTAAGCCTCCCCCCCTACTACAAGATAATGCAGGCTTTAATAACACGGCTGCATTTGCGCCTTATGTCAAGTAAGTAGCCTCCCCCTACTACAAGATAATGCTGGCTTTAATACGGGCTGCTATTGCGCCTTATGTCAAGTAAGTAGCCTCCCCCTACTACAAGGATAAAGCTGGCTTTAATACGGGCTTGCTTTTGCGCCTTAAGTCAAGTAAAGTATCCTCCCCCAACGACAAGATAAAGCTGCAGGCTTTAATACGGGCTGCTTATTGGCGCCTATGTCAAGTAAGTAGCCATCCCCGAACTACAAGAAAATGCTGCCTTATACGGCTGCTTTTGCGCCTTAAAATTCAATAAGTACCGTTCCCCTACTACAAGAAAATGGGGCGATGTGTGCATTAAAAAGGGCGGGTTGTGCTTTAGTTGCGGCTTATGTCGAGAGTTATCGCTGATAAGCCTTCCCCTAGTACTACAAGATATGCCTGGCTTTAATACGGGGCTGCTTTTGCGCCTATGTCAAGTAAGTAGACCTTCCCGCCTACTTCAACAAGATTAATGCCTGGCTTAATACGGGCCTGCTTTTGCGCCTTATGTCAAAGTAAGTACCTTCCCCCTACTAACTACAAGATTAATGCTGGCTTTAATACTGGCCTGCTTTTGCGCCATCAGTGGTCAACTAAGTAGCCTCCCCCTACCTACAAGATAAATGCTTGCTATTAAATACGGCTGGCTTTTGGTGCGCCTTATGTCAAGTAAGTAGCCTCCCTACTACAAGAATAATGCTGGCTTTAATACGGGCTGCTTTTGCGCCTTATGTCAAGTAAGTAAGCCTCCCTCCCCAACTACAGAGATGAGATGCTGGCTTTAATAACGGCTGCTTTTGCGCCTTATGTCAAGTAAGTTAGCCTCCCCCTACAACAAGATACTAGCTGGCTTTAATAGGGCTGCTTTTGCGCCTTATGTCAAAGTAAGTATCCTCCCCTACTACAAGATAATGCTGGCTTTAATACGGGCTGCTTTTGCGCCTTATGTCAAGTAAGTAGCCTCCCCCTACTACAAGATAATGCTGGCTTTAATACGGGCTGCTTTTGCGCTTTAAGTCCAAGTAATGCCCTCCACCAACTACAAGATCATCTGGCCTTTAATACGGGGCTGCTTTTTATGCGCCTTATGTCCAAGTAAGTAGCCTCCCCCCTACTACAAGATAATGCTGGCTTTACTACGGGCTTGCATTTTCGCCTTATGTCAAGTAAGTAGCC
Source organism: Bolinopsis microptera (assembly GCF_026151205.1). Classification (NCBI taxonomy): domain Eukaryota; kingdom Metazoa; phylum Ctenophora; class Tentaculata; order Lobata; family Bolinopsidae; genus Bolinopsis; species Bolinopsis microptera. The sequence goes on from NC_087079.1 coordinate 16,919,929, forward strand.
ACCCCCCACAACAAGATAATGCTGGCTTTAATACGGGGGGGCTTGCTTATGCGCCTTATGTCTAGTAAGTAGCCTCCCCTACTACAAGATAATGCAGTCTTTAATACGGCTGCTTTGCGCCTTAATGTCAAGTTAAGTAGCCCCCCCTACTACAAGAAAATGCTGGCTTTAATACGTGCTGCCTTTTGCGCCTTATGTCAAGTAATAGCCACCCCCTAACTACAAGTATCATGCTGTCATTAATAACGTCTGCTTTTGGCGCCTTTATGTCAAGTAAGTTATAAACATAGTTATAAACACAGCTTCAATAATTATAAACGCAGTTATAGAAGCAGTAGTTGCAGTCGTTGAAGCGAACATTGGATTTCAGGAACACTAATATATATTATCTTGTCAGTCCTTGTTACCAATTAATTTTGTTCAGGTTTTTGGAGCTGTGGCTGTGTGAGGGACGGGTCTAGTGACGACGGACGAGGTTTAATGTTGTCGATCACATCATCGAGTGGATAACAAAGAGACTATCTCTTCTGGCAGGTATGTACAACGTTTTTACCAAATATTTAACGGATAATTACCATGAACAAAGTAAGTGAAATTATAAAGTGACGTTTAAATGCCTACCAGTAGAACTTGCTTTCTTTGCAAGACTTCTAATTCACATACTTGTACAGATATAATAACACAAGTTGTCTATGTTTCAGTACGCGTACACGGAGCGAGAAGAAGTGAAATTGCCGGGATTCCTGGAGGAGTTAAGGGAGCAACTTGTCAACACAGGCAAACTAATCAACCTCTTCCGGCTATGTGTTCCCGATGGCAGTTTTAATTGTTTCTCTCAATTATCTGAATTAATTTGAATTATCCTGCGACCTGTCTGTGCCATGATTGTCGTCGTTGGATCAGATATAGAGTGAGCCACTAGCTCACTTAGTAAAACCTTGTGTTCTAATTTTTTTTGATCCAGATAACTCTAATTTTAACAAATCTTTCAGCACCCGCTTAGTGTATCAAAGATACGGCCCCCGAAATTACAACTGACGTTTAATGACCATAACATAACACTGAACATGAAGAAGTGGGAATCTTATCAAGATGCTGTTGAGAGGTGAGCAGTCAACTTCTTTGTTGGGTGTTGAAATTTGTGGGGCCATTTTTCTACACCTTGAGGCGTATGTTAGTTTGTTCTACAGTACTAGCTACGAAGATCTATTTTGGAATTCACTCACTTTTGATTAGATCTTTGGTGTGTATAATGCATATACATTTAATAACGATAAACAAACGTTTATCTATAGGGAATTAAACACACAAGCTGTCGTGAGGGACATGAAGAAACGAGAAGAGGAAGATCGTAGAATAGCGAAGCTTGCCGCCGCAAAGGACGATGCTAGAAGAAGGTATCTTGTAATTCTTAATTAATTCCTTTTAAAACTAGAAACATGTAATTACGGGACAGCAAGTTGGCAGGCAACGAACTGATATTTGCATAAATTCTTCACTCCTCACTCTTCACTCCTCAGGATAGGGATGATAATGGCGGAAGCAGGAGCGCTGCGTGCCAGTGCTGTCTCCAACAAGAAACAAGAACTGCAGCGGTTACAAGAGCAGATGTTAGACAGAGCAGAACAGAGAGCGGCTATGTTGGAGGCTGAGAAGAAGGAGGAAACGGAGAGGATTGAGAGGAATCAAACTGAGCAATACGAGGTGGTGTACCTGATGTATCTGTAAATGTACCTGATGTACCTGTAGCTGTAAATGTACCTGATGTACCGTAGCTTGTAAATGTATCCTGGTGTAACTGTAAATAAACTTGTGTGTTTTAAAAAGAAGCGTGATTAAAGTTTGAGTGGTCCTAGGGCTACATGGCTTATAGATTATTATTCAGATAAAAAATTATTAACTGCTAATTACAGTAATAAAAGCCCCCTCCGCCAAATTTACAATATTCTCCTTGCAGTTGGTAGGAAAAATGCGAGCCCAGCTAGAAGAATACTACGGCTCACTAACCAGAGAGAAAGCTCGTGAAGAAAGACGTAGTCTCTGGAGGATACAGAGGATGAAATTAAACAGACTTCGTCGAGCTCACCTCATGTTGGAAGCCAGCCATCTTAACACAGAACTGCGACAAAAACTGGAAGAAAACAGGCCGAGTGGAAGTCAGGTTATTCAGTCGGATGTTCAAGGACAAGGCACGCAGTCTGACCTTGGGACTGTTTCAAACCCTGAGACTTCACCAACACTTTCTCAGACTTCTGATAATACAGACTTTATTAGTGAGACTGTGTTAATTGATGCTGGTTCTAAAACTAGAAAAACTTGGGATCAACCTATCAACATCAAATATTAAACATCATTCCGACGAAAATGATGAGGCTGTGAAGCTTCAAGATATAAGCATTTCTAGTAGTGTGAATGATAATGGTAATGATATCGGGAATTTTGATGCTTCTGATAATGATTCTGAAATTTCGTTTACCGTGAGTCCTGGAAATCCATGCAAATCGGATACCGATGAAACTGAGGTTTCAAATTCTAAGGAGCCCTTATCTCGACTTAATAGTGAAGGAAGTGATATGAAGAATGTTTTGTATTCTGGAAAAGGTGAATCGATTCCAGAGCATCACGTGACATCAAAGCATGAACCCGATGGGCAAATGAAAGACGTTTTGTACGGAAAATCAGAGACTGATAAAACTGAACATCCAAAATCTAAGGAGCCTCTATCAAGACTTGACAGCGAAGGAACTGAAATGAAAAATATTCTTTATTCTTGCCAGAGTTCAGGTAAAACCGTATGATTCGAATAAGAAGGATCCATTGTCCAGGCTTGATAGTGAGGGAAGTGAAATGAAAGACATTTTGTATTCGAATAATTCCCAATCTAACGATCACATTGTTGCTTCAAATGAACCTGCTGGACAAATGAAGGGGCTCCTTTATGGAGAGGAATCAACATCTGATGATAAAAGTGATGACTCGGAATTGAAGAAGCCCTTATCAAGACTAGACAGTGAAGGCAGTGAAATGAAAGACGTTTTGTACGGAAAATCAGAGCCTGATGAAATAGATCATCCAAATTCGAAGCAGCCTCTATCAAGACTTGATAGTGAAGGAACTGATATGAAAAATATTCTTTATTCTGGGCCAGAGTCTGGTAATAGTGATGATTCTAATTTAAAAGATCCATTGTCCAGGCTTGATAGTGAGGGAAGTGAAATGAAAGACATTTTTTATTCTAATAATTCCCAATCTAACGATCATATTGTTGCTTCAAATGAACCTGCTGGACAAATGAAGGAGCTCCTATACGGTGAGGAGTCAACATCCGGCTACGGCTCGGCGAAACCTGGTGATTATGAAACAGAAACAGAAACTGAGATAACAGAAGAAAGTGTGACACCAACTCCATCTGTTAAAGATGTGAAAAGTAAGGTGGATAGGATGAGAGAGATCTTGTATGGTCAGCCCCAGACTAAACTGAATGAGGAATCAGAAATGATCAAAAAATTTCCCAAATTTCCATCAGCGGTGAGTTTGTCAATATTATATTTTGATAATCACAGTTTCTACGATCCGCCAAGTAGTATTCAAACTCATGATTCTCAAATATCTAATTAGCTAATTACTTAATTACTTGCAACTCTTGACTTACTAATATTTGATAACATATATAATATAATATATCCTCATCAACTTCTCAACTTCAGATGACTCTGGTATCGACATGGATTATCAAGTACAGCCGATACAGCTTGCGTATCCAGAGTTGGAAACAGGTCCCAACCCAAACATCATGACCGATCGTCTAACTAAATATTACGTTGCTGAAGAAACATTTGACGAAGGTACACGATTTTTAGCTAAGGTTGTCTGCATCGAAATCGTCATGATGAGTATTTAAAGATTTAATTACAAGTATCGATAAAGCCTATTAAAGCCTGTTAAAGGAATATAATACTGACAAGTGACAACTTGTTTATCATCGAGGATTAATTTACAAGTGTTTATTGTTTCAGACGAGGTAGAAATGTACAGAACTTTAGAGATAACATTACGAAGGCTGCTTCTTCAACCGTTACTGCTCCAGACAGACCTGGTCAACGCTGCAGCTGTTAGATACTTTGTAGATGAATTGAAGATAAACTATCACTTTGACGCTTTGAGGTAGGATAAACTTGCCTTGTACGGATGTTCACTGTCCACTGTCCAGCTTATGATTGTTATTCTATCCGTAAATTTTGCTTCACAGTTTAGGTTAATTTAAGTCAGGCAACATCACATTCCTTAATTTCAGATCTTATCTTTGTATGAGTGATGGAATGTTTGGTGACTCACTATCAAAAGGAATCTTTAAAATGGTATGTACGGCACGGTCAATTTTTTAAAGCAGTGTGAAGCACAATACAAAACGTACGTAAGTTCAAATTCTGCTATCCGTTCTTACTTCCAGATATTAAAATATCAGTAAACTATGACACACGAAGGATCGTTCTGCTAGGTGTTCTTATCACGTAAAGCATTTATTTAGATTGACAGTGGAATGGATCTAATGAGTTCCCCTGCTAAACTAAACGCTGTTCTTCACGAAGCAATGGAGTGCTCAAAAATCAACAACCACTTGTTACTGGAAGGTGTTAGAAATCAAGGTTCGGTCCCTTAGCATCTCGCTTGTTTCCGTAAAGCTTTAGAAAATTTGAGCTATCGAAAAAGCACTCAAAACCATGTTTTTGGATTGTCCCAATTGGCCTAAACTTGGAGGGATTCCTTTACTGATCTTGTAACGCGCGAATACATTTTTGTTCTTAAAGTGAAATTGTTGACTCGAGCAGAAACATAAAACGCGCCTTGCGCGGCTCATCGTATCAATCATCAAATTCACGTGGTTTATTTCCTAGTGTCCGGGGATGTCCTTAACTGCTTGGTATTGAGATACGATGTTGAGTGGCCCAGCAACATCATCATTACTGACAACAGCTTGTACAAGTACAACGAGGTAACTCTTCAAACTGTAAAACGATAGTTAATATCTGGATACTGGTGGGAACTACATTTGTTTTGGCACGTGACAGCAAATCTTTGTTTTAATTATTCGGTGCATCAAGTTGACAGGTTAATCAATGTCACGTGTCAAAAATCACCATTCACCTCCCCACCAGTATCCAAATATACTTGTTAATCCAAATAGCAATCTGCAAAAAAAACATCTTTCAGGCTTCAATCGTAAATTTTACAACATAATTTTCAGATATCAAGTTCCTCCTTCAACTCAAGCACGGCTGTTATGCTGGAAAAGATATGGTTTCGATTAGGGTAGGTAACTTTGTATATTGTCAGACGCTGTAAGCTGTTCGCCTACAATTCATGATTGAAATTTCTATATATTTTATAATTCCGACTTCGTGCACGACGCCGTACATTTCAGCACTGCTCACACACGTTGTACCCTTCAATAATACACATGCCATACAACAATGTGCTTCTTTTTCCACTCCAAATTCCGACCTGATAACACCACTACTCAGTTCGGTGGACCAAAAGGGCACATCGCCCCAAATCCGACGTTTACAAGTGTGCCGCTACGAAGTATCCCAATGTCTGCACGCGGTCCAGATCTACATGACTCACCAGCTACACAACATTTCCTGGCACGAGCTCCAGGCTGAGCTTAAGGGGGCCAGCAGTGTTTCACAGTTACAGGACGCTCACGAGAATTACCTCAACAACGCTCTTGAGAGGTTAATTTTGGTTACTTCATAGTTTAAGTTAAGATACAAGGTAACCCAGGTACCCAGGTAACCAGGTATACCAGGTAAACCAGGTAACCAGGTAACCAGGTAACCAGGTAACGCTCACGGAGAATACCTCAACAACGCTCTGGAGAGGTTAATTTTGGTTACTTCATAGTTTAAGTTAGATGCGATGTTGCTTGGTATCAAAATAATCCTAAAACCTTCCAAATATTTTTTTAAATGGCTTTTTGTCGTAACAACCCACTTACATTAGTATTGCAAATTTAAAACCGCTCCTGATAAACAGATTACTTCTGGGCGAGAGCACGAGAGCTCCACACGACATAATACTAAAGATCTTCAAACATGTGACCTTGTTTGTAAGGCTCCTGGAAAGTGCAAAATTCTCCACGGACGTTCAGGGACTTGTGACACATCCTCATTTTGAAAAGATAATTCAGAGACACGATGACTTTACCAAGCAGGCTGTTTTTATTTTGAAAGGTTTGTAGCTGCAATGATTCCGCTGTTATTTGAGGATTATACCCAATATTTTTATTTTTTCGGTTGTTGTCAACAGTTCAACATGACTTCGACAGTACAAAATAATCAAGAAACTCATTAACCACCCGATATTTCAGTGGCTGAAAGTTCGAACAACTCCGGCTACAAACCGTACATTGACGAGTTCATGCTGCGACTAGACTTCAACCATTACTACCAGTCCAGCAACACAATAGTAAAGAGACGCAGCATGGCAGGTCTTAACCTGCTGGGGAGTGGGAGCAAAGCTAAACTCACAAACTCTCTTAGCAGTCCTAATACTAATTTAGCTTCTAGGAGTGTCGTATGATTGCGTGGCAGTGAAATTTTAAGTCACATGTTACATTCTAAAATATTAACTGATAGCAAACAAAATACGAACATTGAGAGAATTGACTTAAGCTTAAATGTTTCGGCAGGTAGAATTTTGATGGATTGTTGTTAGATTTGGTAACAGTTGGGCTAGGTAAATACCTATTTTTATCTCATGGGCTTTGTAGGGTTTTTTGCAAATTCTTTTGACTTTTTAAAGATTGCAACTGCTATTTTAATGATTATTATGTATATATATTATGTGTTATGTATTATTATGTATGATTATTTAAGTATTTATGAATTACAATTTTTTAGATTTGGTATTTTGAGTAAGTTTTGTCGTTTTTATCATTGTTTGTCATCGAAATAATATTGCTTATTGATTCAAACTTCGGATGGATTATAAAATTCTAAAGACGACTAATTTCAAAAGCTACCCAACGGTCAAAAGCTATTGCATTCTTGTCGAATGTTTGCGATAGATATGTAGATATCAACGATTTCCTCCTCCTAGAAATACAATGTCTAAACGAAGACAAACTATTGGCAGCACTGCTTCTATCACGGACCACAAAAAGTCCAAGTTCGATGAATCTGGAACTGATTGTAACGGAGGTGCCAGTCGCCGACCTAACAAACAAACAACTCAGAAAATGTTTGGAGGACTTCGGTGAAATACCCGGTAGGGAAAAAGAGCATGTTTTCAAGTATTATTGTCTGATCGATGTAACCGATATCACATCCCAGTCCCTGTCTTGGGAGGATTATCATGATAATATCCCAGGTCCAGTTATGCCGTCAACGAGAACTTTATACGAGAGACAACTGGAGAAATATCGCAACGGACAAGTTGCCCCTAAAGAGAATAAAACCACCGATAATCCTCCACTGAGACCTTCATTTCAATCCACTCCAGCCAGACCCGAAACTAAAGGAAAATCTCTCGGAGCGAGGGCGTCTAAAAGAAAAGGTAAACTGGAGCTTGTGGATGATTCAAGCCCCGAAAAGCTAAGCCCAGTGAGTACCTCACCACCAGTGGACATTGAGTCCCTTCCTGAGCCCCCCAGTGCTACCAGGAATCCTCGTATCAGTACACCTAAGATTAAATAACGTACACCACTCAAACCAACCAACCACAACCATATCAATATCGAGAGTCTTTCCAACAAAGAAGTCCGGGATATGCTTGTTGCCAAGGGGGATACACCGGGACCAGTCAACGACAAGAACCGAAAACTGTACAATGAACTCCTGGCTAAACACATCCGGGGCGGCCAGATTGGTAATTCGGGAAGGAGGATGTCAAGCGAAGGAAATGGGGGTCCGATCCATTCGTCAACCAGGATTGATCAGGCTGGCGAAAGGTCCGGGAGAGCCAACAGGACCAGGCCTATTGTAACCGGAAGTGGAAATAACTTTCCTCAGACAATCCACGAAGGTATTTCTAAATCTAAATATTATTGAGCTACATAATAGATTTTAATCTATTCTCCATCTTGACATGATTCGGAGTGTTATACAATGTTTATTATTATTGTACAGTGTAAATCAAGTAGTGTAATTAATTGGATTGCTCTCAATAATAAACTTTCAGAGCTGGCAGACTACCCAGAACCCGAAGATATGGAGATACAGATAGACCCCTCCATGTGTGTATCCTATGTCAAGAGCCCGTATAAGAAGACAAGACGCAGTATTTGCAAGGTACGGAGAGTAAATTTATTAGGTGGACATTTAGGAAACTGTTTTGAATATCATTCAAGATTCGACAAGAATAGGTAAATCAGTCTCCAAAGCTATTAAAGGAGTAACCAGATTTGGAGGAAGCAAAGTCTACTAATATAACTTTTTATGCTATCGTACATTTCCAATACAAGAGTTGTTTTTCTAAAATAAAACAACTTTTCCTTAATTATAATTTCGACTGTAATATCACCACTTTCTCCTCAGGCGCAGTTCACTGACATAGACTTTTTAGCGTTCTGTCCCTCCCCAATACCCTCAGTGCGGCCCTCCTACTACCACGACCTCCACTCCTCGGGGGTTCAGGGCCTTGTTACTCAGGATTGTAGCACTATGAGTCTTGTTAATGTTGTCAAGGCCGCGCAGGGTTCCGTTAGGATCTACGCAGGTACGTGAAAATTACAGGGGTTAACACAAACTTTTGTTGATTAAAAGTTTTTAAGATACATACAACATTTTACGATACATAGGTAAATTTGTGTTTTGGGTACACTGAATAAGCTTTAAGCCAAACCTTTATGAACTTAACACAGCCTATTTCTTATACTCTCCGAACTAGGCTTGACCGTGGACACCGTGGACGAGAGCCGTCTTGCAGTGTCAAACGCCCTACAATGTGGTAGCGACGCCGTTGTTATCAGTTTTAGTAAACACGACTGTTCAAATGCTTCTTCGTTCGCTTTTACCATCAAACAGGTATCTTCAATTTTAATTTCAGTTTCAATTTCAATCACCTGTTCGCCCAAAATCCAGACCAAAAGTTCAGCTTTTCGCAAATTACAAACTATTTACCCCCTCAGCTGATGGAGGGCCACTTGACGGCTTCATACTTCTACCATCACAACCCTGCCACAAAGGCCTGCCCCATTAAAATATCCAAACTTCTTCTTGAGTAAGTACTAAGGAGTAACAGTCTTTGTTTCGTTTAAATTTCAAAAAATTATCTCGAATATATATTCATGATCACAACTCGACGATATTATAATTATATCTAGATATATTATATATATATAGACAGTTTTACTTTAAATTTAAACGTCTTCGGATTCGTATCGACAATACTTTCAAATTTTCCCCATATATCCAGACAGAACAATGGATTCCAGGGAGTGTTTATCTCTCCAGATACAGAAGAGCGACTACTTCTTTTGGAGTCTCTGGCGATCAAGATATACGAGACAGATACCACCAAAATATTGAGATCTCTGGCTCATGGCATAGATTCTTGTCTAGTTATGAAGGTTGGTAATTACACATTAAGATGCTGTCGTGCGATTGTTAACTTATAGTTGATTTTCATACGGACAGATTCTCGTTAGATTCAATCGGCAATCTACATACAATTATATACTAAATCAGCAATGCGCTAACTCATCCCAAAACAAAAGTGTTAGTTACTGTTTAGGACTAAGTAAACAAATAATTAAATATTAAATATTGTAGGATTGATTGCTATGCCGGTAATCAGAAAGTTAAAGGAGGAGTACTACGAAGGGAACACGTCAGAATCCTGCAGACTTCAGCTCATTTTGTGCAGGTTAGAATGAAAATGTTTATTTACAAAACAATTGCATGAGTAAACACAAAACAGTTACATCAATTTCAATAAAATATGTAAAACGTAAAATATGGATGGACAAATACCATGAATATCCACAATCCGAGAACATAAGGATTAAAATTTATCACTCTCAAACCAAGTGAGCTATTGAGTCCTATTAGGATTCAGAATCTGTCCACACTCCACAGTCCACATCCTTTTGTTTTCGTAATGTTTTCAAATGATCTCAACACGGCTGAACGTTGACTCGTCCTATCGACGAGCTGGGATTAACAGTATTTGTATCAACATCCAGTGGGTATTCAGCTACCACCACTGCCACCACTGCCTCCACTGCCACCTGATCCATGCCTTCTATGCTTCTTATAATGTTCTCGATGTGTAGTTGAAGGATATTCGGACATACTGATTGGTTGTCCGGGAAGAGAGGGCTCATTAAAGGCAGGGTTAAAAGCAGGCTGCTGAGCCCAGAGTGAATGAGGCTGGTAGTTGTAAGCAGGTTGTGCAGGTTGTGCAGGTTGTGCAGGTTGTGGAGGTTGTGGAGGTTGTAGGTAATCCCCTGATACTGGGTACGTAGCTCCTGTGTACCCGCCAGGGTGCGGATTGGCAGGGTAAACTTGGTGTCCATTGTAATCCTCGACAACAGTTCGGTGTTTGAAACGAGATCTGCCACTTCCTATTCGCATGGCACCGTGGTGGTGAGTAGTGGTACTTTTAGCACAACACATTCCACAACAGCAGGCACATATTATGATGAGCAGGAATATCACGCCGATAATAACCCCGACTGTCATAGCTAGTCCTTCTAAACCCATTTCTGATAACGACAAATGTTGTCCGATTTACTTCAGATCAAAATGAATGTTGTTACGATAAGGTTCGAAAAGCAACGCAAAATTTCTGTTGACAAATGATGTGTAAATTAGCGTATGCTCCGACGCTCTGTTCGCTCCAACAATATGTACTATTCAAATATCAGGAAACCTTTAAAAAGTGATCGTATTCAGTATGCACGTACAAAACTAATATAAGATTAAATGACAGTAAACTTGAGAAGATAAATCATTTGCTGGTCCATACAACATATGTTACATAGGTAACAAGCATCCGCTCAAGTTAAACACGTTTAATCAATTGAAAAAGAGTCAGAGAATCCATTATGACATAGTTTTGTACTTATAGGAGATCTTTATATATATGTTTCTATATAGTAATACATGTCATCCCTCCGCTGAGCGTGTATATTAGGTATAACAAGTCGGTTGAGGTCACAACTGATGCTTGCAATAGTGAGAGAAAAAGAACAGAGATGTGATCTTTTGCTTTTGGAATCAATTGAATCGAAAAGCAAAAATGCCGAAAGCGATTTCAACTTCGTCTTGCTTACCATCACACTCGTGTACTTTTAAATTAGAGCTCGTAACTTGTATAATACCGACAAATTTAAAGAACAAAATATCCTCACAAAACATTTCCAATGAATCAGGAGCGGAGGGCCCGTCTTAAAAATCTGGTATTGTCCAAGCGCACACGTTTAGTCGCTACAGTTTTCAGAACAAACCTAGCTGTCACCCTTACTAAGAGTAGTAGTACGAACAGTAAGATATCCATGGCTACATTCCATACTGCCCCCCCTCACTACATCATCCCTACTCTCTCCCCGCAACACAGACTCGGCTGTTCAAGTTTCCAGCAGTAGTAGAAGACGAGGTTGATGAGAAAGAAGGCGGCAGAAAACAGAACAATAACCACCCACAGTTCCGGATGCACCATCAGGGGAGATGTCATATCGGGGCGTAGATCTGAGACAGAGGCAACGTTTAAGTGCGGCAAAATGTCGCATAAAGTGCGATGCCCTTCTTTCCTTAAATTGGTTAATGTGCGGCAAATTTATTGAAAAGTTCGGATCGAGTGCGCGGCGGGAGATAGATCTGGGAATGTCTTTAGTTTGAGATGTTCGCAATTATAGAGTCTTTAATAAAGATAGCTGTTGGATACAAGTTCAGGCTGTGTGACAATATGACATAGGAATGAATGCAGTCTCGGTGGGATAATTCTATTGTCTTAAATTCGTATAAATATTAAATATTTATATGTGCTATATCAATATTATTATTATGTTGTACGATATACTGAGCATTGAGCAATGCTCAGTGAGCATGTTTACCGACAGAAATGTTCAGATGAATGGGAAGAGTTAATTTGTTGCGCTATGTTGGGATAATTAAGAGTATTGTGCTCTTTGCTCCACTTTTATAGCCCGTGTAACTGATCATGCAGCATGATATGGTCATAGGTCATTCAGTCATTAGCTAAAGTGGTGACAGAATGCCATATGCAGTATGCCAATATCTAGTTCTTTATTCTCCTCCAGACGGTTTGAATTTTCAATGAAAAGCTTTCCGAATACTTAGGATCGAACACAATTTAAAAACAATAAACATATTTAAACGGTAATACAATTACAATGCATATTGCATACAGAATAAGGCAAGTCGAAAGATTACATTTGAATCGGGTGTTTATTAGCGACTAATGACTATTACAGCCTATTTGAACGGGCACCACATTTTAAACAGTGCCAATATGGAGATCAGATTTACCAGAGATGCAGGACTGGAACACAGTGAAAGTAGTGTCAAATTACTTTAAAATACACATGATAAGTGTTTCACAGCAATGCTGTTTGAAAGAATGTTATTTGTATTAATATCATGCGTATTTTCTGATATTTTATGTCAAAAAGTATCTGAAGCAATGAACAAGTTACTCATCCTTATCCTCCCTCAAGAAAAGGGTTCTTTTGACTTGTGAGATTAGGGAAAACAGACTAGACGAGATGATTGATGGAAAATAAAAAAAATACACATTGCAGCACAAAGGGATCGTTCACATATTACGTAATCAATATTTTAGCAACTTTGACCCCCCCTCCGTAATCAAGACCCAACCCCCCCCCCCCCCCCCCCCCCCCCCTCCTGGCAGTAATATTACGTAATATGTGAACGACCCCATATTTTAAATCCAAATAAACGGGTAAATTTTTACATTTCTTTTCAGACGTTGTATATAATTTAAATCTATGGTTCAGTTGACCAGAAACAAACAACCGAATCGACGCTATGGAAATTAATCATTTAAAATCTAATGTAACTTTCAATCTGTTATGCGCATCGGAATAAAACGATTACTGATCAAAAATGTATTGAAAATCACTTGATCTGGTATCTTCAAACAAATGACAATATTCAAACTATGATATTGATATTGATAATACTCCCACCCTATGTCCTACACTCACAAATAGATCGGTAAATGGACGTATCCAACTCCCCAAACATAGCGACATTCGAACTGCACTCAACTCTGTAATCTGATAGTATTTGCGTGGCTTTTTATTCATACTCTGGTTTCCCAAAGTTTACCCGGACCAAGAAAATGAGTACCATTTGCCCGTTCTTCCAACTCAATTTATCCAGATATTTGAAAGTAAAAACGTATGCTGCCTATCGTCTTGCAACCACTGCTGCTGCATTGAAAGAACTGCCAGGATTCCCCCTCTCGTCACGAGGGTTTCCTAACATATCTCTTCCGCGCTCGTCTCTAGACCTCCTTTCCGGACGGCTTTCTTCCTTCCCTAACCCTTCTAGCATCGGTATACTCGGTCCAAATTTTTTCCAGCAAGTGTGCAGTATAAGACTGATAAGGATAAATATTGCAGACGATAGCGCCAGAATTAGCAATATTTCTGGTTCGTCCATTGGTTAAAAAACAACTGATACACGATGAGTTAAACGGACAGGATACTGTACAAATAAGTAATGTCCAGGTCGGAATGTCGCGAGCCCTTTTGTTCCTAGATTGTGGTTTACTCCTTTGTGTGTCCATCGGGATAATTGAAAGTATGAAACGCTATTCGCTGTTTGGCTTTAAGGCATGTGGAGTCCGAGCGTAATTAGAATATAATTTAATTTGATCTACCTACCTTTGAATGTAATGGTAAATGCATTTTATTTCCGACTGCTTGGCTAATGATTTAATTATCTTTAATCTTGGAACAATGAGGTTGTTGCCTGGCATTGCATTTCAGTTCATATCTGTTGTGACTGATTTTCATTGGACTACACCCTTTGTTAACGGAGTTAAGGCACGGTATTACTGGTTAATTAAATTAATGTGCGGACAGATAAATTAACAACTCAATTCAATTCTTGAGTAAGCTAATATATACTCGGCAGGGTGTGAAATATTTTTAATAATTTTTATTGGAAATATTTTTAATTGAAAATTTCCCACTAAGTTACAGGCGCCGGACACACAAAAAACGGATTAGCAAAAAAATTGGCAATTGACAGTGAAAGTTAAAGTTGTTTAATACCATATAGTTATATAATAATGATCGAATTATAAATTGATATTATAATATAATTAAGATATTATATACATCCAGTACATGTCAAATTCTGTAAAGGTAAAAACATCCGAAAAATGTTCTTCCATAATATAGCACATGCACACTGCACAGCGGATCAATCGAAGATATGGCTAATTCAATGTCATTCTCCTTCCAATATAAATGAAAAAATCGCCAATAACTCTTCCTCAATAAGTATTCCTTTGATCGTCGTCAACACTGCTCATTATGAAACTCATAAGAAGGCACCCGACGGCTATATGCCTTAGAGTCTTGAATCTAGAGGGTCCTCTTCAGAGAACCCTTTCAGACCCTACCACTCGGTGTAGCTATTCGTCTCTCGTACTCACACATCATGACTACTCTCGATGCTTCCTGTCCTTTTTCCCATCCAAAGAACTACAGTAGTAAAAATTTCATATAAACTCGTCCCCCTTAGTGTCTACCGACCACAGCTGCTGCATTGAAAGAGCTAACCGGATGTTCACTACCATGGGCGGCGCTGGTTGAATAATGCACCCGTTCCCTGACGTCTTCTCTTTTCCCACGCTCCAAATCTGATCCGAAAATCTTTGGTCCGTAATGTTTCCAACAAGATTGAAGTATAAGAGCAATAGTTATGAAAAGAGCTCCAGACAGAGCGAACACTAGGACGATCTCTGGTTTGTCCATCGGTGGAGATAACTGATATGAAAATATATTGATTTGAACGTGATTTAAGTAAACGCCCGAACGAGACAGTCTGTGCAACTAGCTAAGATCCGGCACACATATAGGATGGGGTACCTTTGTTCAGCAGTTGCCGGTGTAATATTATTCATTGTTGGTATAATTAACCTATTAATGTTATTGTGTTTTTGCTGCTCGCTGTCCTGGCCGAACTTTAGGTTATGGACATTTCCGGAAAAACCTTTTTGTTTTCACGTTGTCTTAGTTATGTCACGTCTCACTATGACTAACGCGACAAAAGGCTAGTATGTTTTGAGGGCTAGTGTTTCAATGATACTGTAAAGCTTTATTGACGTGGGTAACAACGGTGACAAGTTTGTATTGCCACGTGATAAAGGAAACTTGTCGACTGTCACGTGACAGCGATATTTTGATTACAATTTTCTAGTAAGTCGGATTTGTAAGCTGATTGGTCAATCGCTGTCAGTATAAGGCCACGTCATTTATATACCAAAAAATAAATCATGATTAATGATAAATTCAAAACATACAATGTAACCCTTAACAAACTCTACAGAGTAAATACGTTAATAAATCGTGAATAATGTACACTATACATTCAATAAAACTGGAAATAATGCACCCGTCTAACATAGTCACATAATAATTAATATATAACATCCACAATTACGAGGAACAGGTCAACATTTCTGTATTTTTGTGACATGCGAGTTGCGACATGAAAAGCGCTGAAAAAGGCTATTTATTTTTATGACTAGTAGTAGAAATCTTGACACGGGTACACCATGATTCTAAAGTTGCAGTGCCAAAACGGGGCACCCAGATAAAAGATTGTGTAAACTGAAATAATGCTGAATAAATATGTTGCGGATTTCTAATTCAGCAATTTACTATGTTACAATAATGCTAGTCGTCACTAATTGCATCCAAGATACCATTTATGCCATCAAGTCATAAGCAGTCTGCGGAAGGGTTTGGCTTCTTGGATACTGGCGGGAATAGACCGTAACAAGCGTACTAAAATTTGGTGGATCATGGCCAAAGAGGATTGTATCATCGACAACCAGCGTGAGAAAACAAGGGCTCACGTGATAGCATGAGGTATAAGTGGTCTAACGACCTTTTCAGATTGTTGCCTTGGATACCATGGCTTGTCACGAGCTTTCTCAAGAATACGACGAGTATTCTGCATTGTTACAGATTACCTCTGATATGTATTAGCATTTAGCATCCTTGTTTGAATTTATTATTGATGACAGTTAACTTTTACTATTATCCTTGAGACTTTGAAATAAGTGCATAATGTCTTCTTAGGAGGAAAGTTGAATAAAATTAGATTCAATTGTCAATATGTACATATATATATAGAGTATTATATGACGATACACGGTGTACTTTTTGTGGATCACATGGCGGTATAAAGTGCATGGCAATAACAGTGTCTGACGCTATACAATATGCAAATCGCGGATTACAGTGTCATAGGATAATTAAAAGATGCCCTCACAAATTGTCAAGCATAATAAACAATAAGGGGAATAAGAAACATAATATGCAAATGATGCAACGAATGGATTTATTTTCCGGCTATCAGAATACGTGAAGCTAAAACAGTGTTTAGCATGAAGGCCGTTTCTCTTCCTAATTTCACTTCAACTGAATAGCTAAATGGTCAAATTAGTTGTCGGTATAACGAATGACACCACAGAATAGCGACTACTGAATGCATGTAAAGTGGTATGCCAAAAATCATAAGGTCGCTACGAAGTCCGAAATTGTCATGAGTGAAAGCATATTATATTATATTTGGTATATTTAGTTCCATTTTGCATAATGTCTGCTAACCCTGTGGTTATTTTAAAACTGTAAATCTTATTATTGAAAATTTCATAACTTTACTTAAATTTTGTCATCAGTTATTTACTCTAATATTGAGGTATAATTGTTATTTCTTGGTATTTCTTAATTCTTGTCATATTTACTGCTTATATAAACTATGCAACATTCATTTAGAAATATTCATAATACTCCGCAATATATATGACTTAAGTAGTGATGATAACAAATGACAGTAAGAATCTACAACCAGTAACCATACCCGATAGCTGATAAACTGCACACAAAATATGACCGGGTTTAGATAACCTACCATCCGTTATAAATAGCCACTAAATTTCGCGAAACAAGTTAAATAAGTAGAGCAAACACAATCAGGATGCGAAAGTTGATGTAAATGTCATTTCTAATAGAAAAGAAGATGAGGGCAGAATATGTAGATGGTAGTGTTTACTAAGATACTACTGTTAGATGCATACCAAAATTGTGGCAAACAACAAATCATTTGGTCATACCGCCGCTATGACATACAACAATCACCTAATTTCACTCCAACTGTCAAGCTAAGTGGTCGAATTAGTTTAACCTCTTATATACTTTAGATAAAGCAGTGGGTATAACAAATGGCACCAGAGAATAGAGACAACTATATTATGCACGTCAGTTAATATGCCTAAAATCATTTATCTAAATATAAATTGATAAAAAGTATAATTAATAAAATATGTTCAATCAAGTGTGTTTATTTATAAATAACAATGTACCATAAATCATAATTATAATTATGATTTATGGTACATTGTTATTTATCATATTTATATTTTAGGCTGTAACCTTATTAGTTCAATGGAATAAACCTAGCATGCCTTGGTTGCAGCATCGCTTCACTTATAGGTGCATTTAGGGCCCGATGTAATTGCTATGACCAGTTTACTGGTCAACTGGTGTTTCGGTGTCCCTAATTTTGTTTACACTCGGTCACTTGTCAAGGCATGTAAGGTCATTCGGCGATATTTTCTTTGAAATAAAATGATGTATTTGTGTAACAATTTGAAAGTTTATTGATTAAAAAAAATGCACGTCAGTTAATATGCCTAAAATCATACAGGGGGGGGGGGGGGGGGGGGGGTAAAAGTAACGTTACGTACGTTGGGTCTTATATCACCGCCGTGTTTCATATTTGAGACTTATAACTTTTCAGATGGCATCTGTAACTACTCACTCGAGGATTCCGATACCAAAATGCGAATAATTCAAACCACGCCCATATGATAACAAATCACCTATTTTGTTCATTCCGAACATACTAGACGCTCAATCAGGGAAAACGGATTCGAAATAACGAAGTGATCAAGCATTTTGTGTATCTTGTTAAGGCCAGAGGGGGGGGGGTCAAAAACATCGACCAAAATATTATTTTCTAAATCAATATAATTTTTGATGACAAAAACATTGCTGCTATTCACATATTTGTAGCTGCTTAACTTTTTTTAATAATTGAGGTTAACCGATTTTCACAAAATTGACTATACAACATTGAGATTAATAAAATTGAGGTAAATATTTTATTACACTCCATAATTTTTTGTTATTTCGGTCAGCAAATGTTAACTCTAAATTTTAGGTTCATAATTATCAGAAAAAGTAATTTCCAAACGTGATTAAATGAGGTTAACCTCTTTTTTAGATATAGCGAGAATAGATCAAATGATAGAGCTATTATTTTCATCGTTAGTTTACGGTATACACATTTCTTAATAGATGACGTGTTGATTGACTTTCTTTTATCTTGGGAAAATGAAAAAATGAGGTTAACCATCACATTTTGGTACCGTAGGGAATATACATACGATTCTTACTTATGTAATGTACCACAATATCGCAGTGAGGTATCTATTGGTATCACAATCCTACGACTATAATCACGTGACAAAGGTGATTTGAACTGACCATATTTTAGTAGAAGATTTATCCGTAAATGGCTAAAAAATAAGGTTAACCTCTCATTTTTTTGAATATCTGACCAGTCAAATACACGTTAACCTCAAAAAATTAATCGTTACACTGTGGAAATATTTTACTACATATATTGATAGACCAATCCCAGTGTTATATGGTCTAAAGCAAGGTTAACAACCAAATTTTTACTACTTTCAAGCAGTTAGTGTTTACAGGAAGTCTTGGTTAACCTCATTTTTTCACAATACGAGGTCATCAACTACTGAAAGTGGCTGAAATCATTTAGGGAATGGCCAGGTCTATTCAAGCAAACGTTATTAAGTGTATACAAATTTCTAACTAACGAACTGAGATACATTCCAGTGAATATTCAAAATTTTGAAAACACTAAATTGCATCTATCTCGAAACACACTTTTGTGGCTTTC
Source organism: Bolinopsis microptera (assembly GCF_026151205.1). Lineage (NCBI taxonomy): Eukaryota > Metazoa > Ctenophora > Tentaculata > Lobata > Bolinopsidae > Bolinopsis > Bolinopsis microptera. Next base: position 16,939,146 of record NC_087079.1, read on the forward strand.
AATTCCTTAGTCGAGAAAACCAGCCACCCCCTGCTATTGAGATTTGGTACAGTGGTTCCTTGGACAACTATCTAGATATTTGATGCAGCGATTTTTTTTATTTGACTCGTTTCTCGAATTATGAGGTTAACCAGCTAAATTTTCCGAATTTTTGACATGGTTAACCTCATAATTCGAGAACCGAGTCAAATAAAAAATCGCTGCATCAGAAATGAGGATAATTGTCCAAGGAAACACTGTACCAAACCTCAAGATCAGGAAGTGGCCGGTTTTCTCAACTAAGGAATCGAAAGGTCAAAAAAGTTACAGCCGTTTAAAGATCCAGTTTAACTTTTAATTACAGGTAAACCTCAAAATTTAGCGCGCGATCCCGCGCGATATCTCAGAAACGCAAGGTCAGATTTTGATCCGGTTTTTTTCTTTTTGTTCGTCTCCAGCAGATATTATCAAATATGTGCAAACTAGAAAAGTGCCCCCCCCCCCCCCCCCTGTGGCCTTAACCCCTCAAATTGAAAGGATGGGGGGAATAGTAGACAAATCGGACTTTTTGAACCAGAACTAGCTTCATTTCAGCAAATAATAACGAAAGCATACTTCTGGACGTGAATGAAAGAAACGTTAAGCATGTATGACTGATATACCAAAAGGACCACAAACTTTGACTCGGGGGTTAAATTATGGGGGGTAAAAATATGGACTGTTCTGTTATAAATATGGTTCTTTGTCCCGAAAAGGACCAAATTAGACCCCCCATGATATTACCGACTAAGGTATATAATATATACTACAATATTATATTTCAACAACGATAATAATTATACAAATTATTGACTAGCTCCAACAAAGCTAAAACGAATCTGACGAAATGGTAATAAATAGTATACTAAAAAGTAATATAGTACTCGCACTAAGAACAATAATGTAATATCAATTATTCCATTTATTCTGGTGAGTAAAGATGACAATGTCATTGTCATGAGATAAATTTATATCATATTTTTGATCAAATTATTCAAATTGTTAGTATTACCACTTCAGCATACATATTCAGCTTCATTTAAATAAATAACCTTGCAATCTCACTGCAATCTAACTCTTAACTTGGTGTCACAACCGGAATGGCTTCATATGTCAAACCGCCGGATAATTTGGAATATGAGACGGTGCAAGAGCTTCCCAGATCCTGGTAAGTTGGTCTAAGCAATTTCAAATATTTAAGGAAGCTACCGAATGATCATCTAAACCAGAAACTGTGAAGGAGAACATATTGTTTTTATATCTGATTGGCCCAAAAGGAAGAGACCTGAATGAATTTATTATAATACCTTCACTTTTGAGAACCCTGGTGATGCAAAGATTCTTAAAACCGTTTTAGAGATCTGTATGAAAATCACGCTCAGTCACACAAAAGCGTAACTGTTAGCAGATACCTTTTCTTCAAACGCAACCCAAGTGAAGGGAATCACTCGAACATTACATCAAAGAGCTTAAAAAGATGTTTTTCGACACAGACATTTCTAACAATAGATACAAGGATACTTAGCTATTTGATCGTATAATATGACAGAAAATAGACATTGTCAAAGCATCATGATCAACACCTTCTTTCAGTAACTATCCCCAACGATAGACCTGCTGCCGCACAAATGTTCACCATTCTAACTGTAGAATGACTATTCATATATTCTTCACAGTTTCCTTTTGTTGACTCTTCATATCAGTTGAACTGCTACTTAGTGTCGTGATGATACTTCGCACACAGCTAATTTATTTACAGTTAATGAGTACCAACCAATACAGTTTTAGTTCCAAACATCAGTATTCGGTATCAATGTCGGTTACCAGGTTACCAGGTTACCAGGTTACCAGGTTACCAGGTTACCAGGTTACTAGGTTCGCAATACCTTGCGGACAGTATTGATTTCGAACCTTTTCGTTAAAAGACTTCTGTATGCATTTCGATTAAGCCAGATGAAATGTTGTTGTTTGTAGTGTCACCAGGATAGCTTCCAAAACTATCAGGATCTGACCCATCGCTTGAACTCACACTGCCAGTTATACCACCATTGCATTCCTCTTCCAATATGGGGATTTCCGCCTCGTAACACTGTTGGAATGTACATTCTGACATGCAGCCGAACCGCTGTCCAAGAAAGGCTAGCACGGCCAGTAAAACTGATAGAACAAGCATGGCAATCATTAGTTCTGATATCTCTGACGACTTCATGATGACGTGATGTCTAGAAATTCTAGTTTGTCAGTTTTTATACTGAACGGGTCGGGATTAACAATGTGTGTCTACGGGAAAAAAAGGATAGCTGATATTATCAAGGCTCCAGATTGGCTTCGTTGACTCTAGCCCAGCTTAGATGATGGTAGTTTCATGAAAAACATCCCGTTTTCATCGTATTTGCACTGTAATTGAAGTGTGTTTTACAATTTACAATTATGTTATTAACTTCAGTTTCGTTGTTGACAAATTTCTAATGGTTCATGAATCATGACGTCCTGCCCTAAAACACTTTTTTGACTGTAATCTTGACCCTTACCCTTACCCTTACCCTTACCCTTACCCTTACCCTTACCCTTACCCTTACCCTTACCTTACCCTTACCCTTACCCTTACCCTTACCTTACCCTTACCTTACCCTTACTCTTACCCTTACCCTTGTACCCAGCTCCCATCATAACCCTCGCCCTAACTCCACTTTGGCTCAAGGCTCTGGGGCAGGACAACGGTAAATCTCTCCAATTAAGAATTGGGTAATCAAATCGGATGACATATGATCTGAAACAAACAATTGACTCGTTAGTAATAAATAATAATCAAACAATGCTTGACTTGATGTGGTACTGATAAATTAAAATTAATAAACAATTCTCAGCTCTGAGTCTCTTACATATAAGCAGAAAAGGGCGTATAAGTGAAACAGTACGTCATTGTGGCAATGGGCACCAGCGGCTACCACACTAAACGGTTGATTTGTGTTTGTATGAATCCCTGTCCGGTCGCTGCGAAACAAAGAAACGTTTTTCTATGGAAATGAAGTAGTATTGTTCGGACCCTGTTTAGGACATGAAAGAAGCGGCCCGGCATGTTTTGCATGATATTACAGGGGGGCCAAAAGTCAGTGTGCAAACGTTGGGACTTATACCTCCGCCGTGTTTCATATTTGAGAGTTGTTGCTTTGCAGATGGCATACTGTACTAATTACCATACTGTTCGAGGATTCCGTCGCCAAAATTTGTGACTGAGCTATTAAGGCCAACGTTTGCACACTGACTTTTCCCCCCCCCCCCATCCCCCTATGTACATTTGTACACTTACAAGTGACCTCAATTTCGTCTCTTGACTCTTGTCTATTGTCAAGGAATAGTAATACAAGAAAGCGGGGTTATATGGGTCACATTATGTCGATCAGGTAAAATTTCTAGACAAGAATATGAGATCTGCTGCTTCAAATTGGAAAATTGAAACTCGAAAAGAAAACGATGAACATATTCGAATCAAATTATATACAGTAGCATATCAAAATAGTTAATGTTTTATTTGGCAGCTGCACCGCTGCAGTCTGCACACGTAACAGTTGCGAGTCGTCCCTAGCATTATGTGCCTATGTCTCAACCGATGTAAAATACAATTAACGATTATAACGAATCGAAGATCTATCTTAGAAGAATGGCGCAGTAAATATTATATCGGATTACATCGGCACAGTAAATGGAGGTTATCGCTGTCAAGAATAAGGGTACAGTCAAACCTCTCTCTATACTGAGCCTCTCTTTACCGGGGTACCTCGATATACCGGGCCTCTCTTTACCGGGGTACCTCGATATACCGGGCCTCTTCTTTCCCCAGAGTTAAAGTTGTACAAGCTGGTAAACCAAGAAGAACAATTGGGGTATGCAGGTAGCCCTGGTGGGTGCATAATCTTGCTTACGGTCTGCTCTCCCTAAGATAAGCCAGCATATCTATTGTAGTTCGTACCGTGTAGCTTAATTTCTAGTTTATATAGATAAGATGCCAGAGCATGTTTACTAATCTTAATATACTTAACTACTCAATTAGTTGTCCAAGTCACCATGATGCCCCTCCTACATTGCTGAATAATGGAATAATTTTAATGTCCCATAAAATTGTTGCTATAATTGATTGAAATAAAAAATTTCACGAAAAATTTTCTATGCGCCAATAATTATGACACCCTGCTGTATATCGCATTTGGTGGCGACTTGAGTAACAATTCGGCATTCCATCACAATGTGCGCATGTAAGAGCCTAATGGGGTGTATATGGGGTAGACGCTTGACAGATTTTGCGGTCATGAATATTAATGTTTCCCCCGAGATGCCAGGTATAGAGAGGCTTCACAATACTAAGGTAGTCTCTGATAATGTTAACTTTCTTACTGACCAGTGACCATTAAATAATGTAAGAACCTTTCAAATTATCATTTAGATTAGGTAACGGTATATTCAACAGAGAATATCCGTTTACCCCTTGCAGCCAGGAGGAGTGTTTGGAAACTTGTACAGAAAGCCATCAAGCTCTGCCCTGAACAGTTGAACTTGTTCGAGGTCGAGATCATCTTTATTTCAGGAGGTATGAAATTGTTCGATGCAGAGTTTGAGAATGAAAATGAATCTCACCGTGTTGCTGGAGAGAGGGTTTCTTGAAGCATATAAATGATACAAAAGGTTTTATTAGCAGGAGCTTTCAAAATACAAATGTATGTTATTGTCTTCAGCTGTTGATGATGTTGCAGTTGCCAAGAGGTCGTGGACATGTATGATGTAGTATTAGTAGCATGATGTAACACTTCGTCTTACGGAGTGTCAGACGTTTCTGCTGTTTGGGATGACACAGTGGTTCTGGTAAATAATAAGTCCCTTGTTATTGATAAGCTCCGAAGAACGGCATCACCAATACCCTCCATAACATCACCGCTTCTAGCCAAACCAACACTGCAGCAGGATCCGACTATATTTATTAGTTTTAAGAAGTATCCTTGCTTCCAGAATTCGTAGATTATAGCAAGCATCACCATCATCAGTACTGAAGAGAGAGCAAGCAGTAAGATAACCTCTTGTTGATCCATTGGGGAATACGACTGATGAACAGTTATGAAATAGGATCAGATCTATGCGAACAGCTGAAATATAGCAGACTCTAAGTGAGTGAGCTGGATCGTTCCCACGGTTGCTTGCATCGTGTTTTGTGTAGATAATGAAATTATTAACAGTATTGTGCGACAACTGCCATCTGTCGAGTGAGCACCACTTTATATCCACACTTTCTTTGCATTGATTATTCTTAGGCATTCATACTAAGTGGTAGGCGTATGTATAGTATAGTATAGTATAATACTATGTTTACAGTACACTGCAATGTAGATGTACTGAAAAGGTATCCTGAAGGATTCTTGTTCTTTTGGCCCGGGCCCTCCTCATTTAATCCTCAATCACCGTTTTCCGATCATCCGACTGAGTCAGTCAACCGAGGAGACATTACACAGATGTGTAACTTTGCATATCACGTGACGTCATTATGTTGTCACGTGACGTCATAATGTCGTCACAACATCCACACATAGATCCAACGGACCCTTAGCTATCTCCTTAGACTAGGTATTACTGTAGTATTGAGGGCAAACGCTAAGACAAATGTAGGCTGGATTTTACTTGACTTATCAGCTTTGAGAAGTAACCTTGCTTCCAGAATTCGTAGATTATAGCAAGTAACACCATCGTCAGTACCGAAGAAAGAGCAAGAATTAAGATAACCTCTTGTTGATCCATTGGGGGAGACGACTCATGCATATTGCATAGTTATTAGTTATGATATTGTATCAGATTTATGCGAACAGCTGAAAGCGAAAGGTAGCAGGTTACAGAAGAGTGATCTGAATCGGTCCCACGTTTGCGGCTTATTTTTCATCAATTACTTGCATTATGTTTCGTGTAGATAATGAAATTATTAACAGTATTGTGCGACAACTGCAATCTGCCCAGTGAGCACTTCCCACCCACACTTTCTTTGCATTGATTATTCTTAGGCATTCATACTAAGTGGTAGGCGTATGTATAGTATATAGTATAATACTATGTTTACAGTACACTACAATGTAGATGTACTGAAAAGGTATCCTAAGAATATTCTTGACCCGTTGGCCCTTGCCCTCCTCATTTAATCCTCAGTCAGTGAATCGAGGAGACATTACACAGATGTGTAACTTTGCATAGATCCAATGGATCCTTAGATATATCCTTAGACTAGGTATTACTGTAGTATTGAGGGTAAACACTAAGACAGATGTACATGTATAGACTATAGAATTAGACTTAGAATTGTCACAAAAGTACTCGTGCATGGCGTGACCGCGGTGGATTTAAAGTTCGATCAGTTGTACAGTAGATCAATATTTTTCGGAAAACGGGTGAAAGGATTATCTCCATGTCATTTCTATTGTTTAAAATAAAACGTTATAAAATGGTGACCCTGTTTCCCGTTAAATTTATTTCCAAACTAAAACTTGAACTACTTAATTAATTAACAATTAATTAATCAAATATTAAACTTCAGATTGGTAAGAGCGCTCACCAAACACGGTGACCTGCTCCCCTCCCTCCACACTGCTCTCAAATTCCTGAACTTGGAACAGGGAGAACTACCAGTTCCTCTTCAACCCCTGAGAAACGATGTGCTCCTACTCAAGGACCTGGCTGAACTTAATGTGGACAAGTGGAAATAGAATTTATTCTCCGAATGTTGATTGTTGGGGTTGTTATGAGTTGTTTCGGGGTTTTTGTTGGGGGGGGGGGGGGGGGGCGACTTTATTTATTTGTTTGCAGGACCTGCGAAGTACTGATAAGTCTTGTTGATTCTGTTTTATGTATTAAGTTATCTGTTATATAACCTTTTTTTTCGATAACTGTTTTAGTATCTTTTCATTTGATTTGAAAGATATTATTTTACTTTTAGACTTTTTTATTTAAAGACATTCGAACTCATTATATTACTTTTTAATCAATATACAAAATCTTTTTAGTCGATTTTTATTATGGCATTCTTTTAATGCTCTAACACCATGTAGTACATTTTGTTTATAATAGTTGATCAATTTTCATGATCTTAGCATAGAAACATTCTGAATGATCATCATAATATGTAACAATTATCTTCCTAAGAATCTTTAGTGCACTTATAGTAATTTATTAAATTTGCTAAGCGTTCATGTGTTTCATTTTAGAAGTGAGATATTATATAGATATAAGGTATATTCATGTCATAAATGTATTATGGCAGTTCAATAAATCGTATTTGTATTTTGAAAATATAATCTTGCTATGGTATTTTAAAACAGAGCGATTATTGATATATTACTGCTTTTTACATAGTAACAATTAATAATTTGGACGACTAATTTATCTGTTATATCCCAATTAGTAGTGTAGGATGGTGCGGGATCGGAAGGTGTGGAGCACGGATCCAAATGGAGAAGTCTGGGCCAGAGGTTTACAATTTGTACTCTCATTTACGATTATTATGTCATTGAGTTTGAATGAGACCGATTTATGCAAGCATGAAACACTGAACTTACCTTGAAAATCCCTATCTCGTCGAATTGATCTTTCTTTCAAAATTTCGTAATTTTTGTAAATTTCTACCTAAACTAATTTATCCCTCAGACGAAAACAAGTTTGGTAAGAAGATGCTAGAGAAGATGGGATGGTCGGATGGGAAGGGTCTCGGGGCTGAATTATCGGGGGAAACCTCGCATGTTAAAGTCAACAAGAGAGCCGTCCATTTAGGTGTGATTTTAGTGACAAGTTAGCTGTAGTTTTAAGTTCGTACTTAGCTCAGATGGATGAAAATATATCCATGTTGTTTTGACCCAGATGTAGGTTTTTTGTACTAATGTTTTAGTCTCACATAGTTCTTCTCTTCAGGACTGGGAGCTGACGCAGGTACCCCCGACCGCTGGACAGAACACATATCTGAGTTCGACGACATCCTCTCCAATCTTAACAGTGCGTTTTTAACGAGCTTGTCATTGCATTGTTGAAGAGGAACTATGTTTTTAATAAATTTATGGTATGCAGTTAAGATCCATTTTCTTACTTCTAACAATTCTTAATTATGTTAGACACGAAGACAGCCAGCGTACCAAATAGTGGCCCAAACAGTGCTGTAACCTCCGAACAGAATAGTGATGTGAACTCTGAACAGGATGAACCAGCAGCGGCAGCAGTAAAAGAGACCAGCGGTAAAAGAAAGAAGCGGAAAAAGGCCAAAGATTTGTAAGTGTTAGCATCTTATCGGTGAAATCCAACCCAAAAGTTTGCATGGCCACTATTTTGATTATTTTTGCTGGTACTTAACATTCCTATGTTTAGGTACACTAAGTTCAAGAAGCACAAGAACTTGGGTTCCCTGTCAAATCAGGACATGGCTCACATCTTTGGCGAAACTAAAAAGGTCAGTACCAGGAAATCTATTTTGCCCTATAAATTGAGCACTTAACCACGTGTATAATTATTGCTTGTAGTTGTAGGGATTGAGAAGTTTGTAAATTGAAATAGATAATTATCACTGGGTCACACCGACATTTTTGCAATTTTTGCAATCTAATTTTTACACGTCCTTCAGGAATCTTCAGAGTCACAAAAAGACGGAGAATCTTCAGCCGGCTTGCCCGTGGAGGGGCTCAAAACCATCACCTCAAAGATGAGCATGGCAGAGTATTTCAACTCCAAGAAAGCGACTAAATCCGACAGCAGCAAAGCTACTGAGGCTACTGAGGCTAATGAGGCTAATGAGGATGCAAGCGGTTTTAAATTCAGTTTTTACAATACTCCAGATAATGTACAAGTACAACCTGTACTACCTGAGGCAGTACTTGACACATGTTCACTTATCGACGGCGTGCACCCTTCGCGTAAGGGATTTGAAACGTGTAGCAAAGAAGGACTGGGTGATTCAAACAGCCAAAGCAAGATTGATTTGAAATTAAAGGTTAAGAAGCGAAAAAGGACGACAAAATAATTTACCACATTTTATTTTATCCTTGGGACTTTTTAACTTAAAGTTAGATTTATAGTTATATTCTTGAATTTGATTTAAACGAAGACTTGGGGAGCGTTTTTACATATAAATATCTACATATCCAAAGAATTTGAGATTGTTCTCATAAATTTTAATTAGTTCTTTTACCATTCTGTCACCTCAAATTTAATGCACTTTTATTCTTCTTGAATTCGTTAAGAATTTCTTGTTGTTAGGGTGTAGGGGTCGTTCACATATTTATATTACAGATGTGTGTAAAACTGATTTCGGAGGAGAAGGGGGTTAAAAATTGTGAATGGTCCTACCGTTGTAGGTTTACAACCTACCAGGACGCGCGCCGAGTTGGACTCGTCGACGGTCCTGATATATGGAACAGATATTTTACGAGTATCACCCGTTAAGTCCTACCGGAGTGGGAATTCAAAATTGGCACTAAATCACCTGACGAGGGTGCTGACTGTTACATGGGGACTTGGAGGACTTCGACGCGCCGCGCGAACTGGCATTCTTCATTCTTGCTTCGTCGATCGTTGGGTTGACATCGTCAATCAACATGGGGACCTCAGGCTATCATGTTCATAAACGCCGAATAGAGATTCGGTGGAATGACAGGCTGAGCGCGACCCAGTAAGCTGACTGCTGCGGGTCGGATATGATAATAACGTTACGCCACTCTCTGGCAAGGAGTAAGCTTGATTCACGATGTCAATCCTTCGCAGCTCGGTGAGGCCCATGAGTGGTGCATCTCGCCGATCTACCGAAGGTTGCGAGAAGAATTATTTAATGCGCGGCGCCGTATATATTGTATATATAGCATAGTAGTGGCAGTGCATCGCGCTACAAAAGGAGTACATACGGTTAATTGACGATTTCAATTCTTCGCAGCTCGGCGAGGCCGAGGCCCAATAGCGCATTTCGCCGATCAAGCGAGATCTGTCGATCTAGCGAGATCTGTCGTTGCATTGCGAGAAGCATAATTGAGTGCGCGGCACAGTAACGCATCTCATTCTCGCTTAATTGACGATGTCAATTCATCTCGGCACAGTATAGCGCATCTCGCTACAAATTCTCGCTACAATACATACGGTTAAACAGTTCCTGTCACTGTTTTTAGTTTATATCTGTTTGTTACGAATGCAATTGATTTGGAACTTCATGAATCGTGAAATGAAAATTTAAAATTACTAAGATTTTCCTTGAAACGAATGGTATAACAGGTTGACGGATATTACTCGTCTAAATTTCTTCGAAGTAGCGCGCGCCTTAACGGTTGATACTCGTAAAATATCTGTTCGGCGCGCGTCTTGTATCACGTGGTGACCCCCACGGTCGCTTCACTATAGTAGCGTCTTCGACGCTACAGGGGGAGCCGCGCACTTCGTGCGCGGCGGGTCATACAACGTATGACAACGCGCGTCCTGGTAGGTTGTAAACCTACAACGCGCGCCGCTTTCTTCTCGATGGCACGTGTTGTAGCGCGATGCGTTACTGTGCCGCGCCGCGCACTCAATGAGGGTTCTCACAGCGATGAGGGTTCTCTGGCTAGATCGGCGAGATGCGCTACTGTGCCGCGCCGCCACGAATTGACATCGTCAATTAATGGCACGTGCTACCACGTAGCGCGCGCCGGGCCAGATAATTAACAATGGTCAATATAACAGGTTGCATCAACAAAATATTGGAGAAATAATTACACAATATAATCGTGGCCGAACTTGAACCGAAAATGCAATCAATTCAATTACAACTACAACTCACATTTCATCATATCTACGAAATAAAACATCTCCACAATTTACCAAAATTAAATAACCCTTTTTACTTCACAGACATGGGATATTTAATTTTATTATTAACCCGTATATCGTTAATATAATACCAGTCGAAAAGTTAGTCGAATCGAGCGTCACCCTGTCTTTTCTTGATACAAGTCGTATACCTCTCTTGGCGGCCGAAGTAAGAGGTGTATCAAGTCTTTCCCCACGCTTTTAGTTTGTCCATATAGTGATTGGCAAGTGATGGATAAACAAGAAGAATTGTATAAAATCTACCCTCATTAATTCACTTGTCGATCATTATCTGGAAAAAAACAAAGGCGGAAAATGGCGGGGTCAACGTTAAATCCGACCGAAGCATCTCGAATTAACGATGTGCACTCTTACTTGAAGTTGACACACATTCGTTTCCTAAAATTCTTACTGTCTGCCCAAAATTTTCATTGCCTGTCTAAAATTTTTGTTGTCCGACTCAAATCTGATACCTTTTATTTTCAGATACCCCTGCATTCTGCATGCTAACAAAATGGCCGCCTAAATTCTAAATTATGATTTGTTAAGTATTCCCAGTATTAATATTACAGTATTAGTATCATTATATGTACCAACAGTGCAGCTAGAAGTAGACTGTGAATAGAATTATTCGTGGTGCGCAGAAGCTTCTAGATTTAGTAACAAAATCTAGTATAAAGCTAGTGAACCGACTCAGCCTCATTTTAAAAGACGAACATTCATAAGTTTATTGAGCTATTAGTTGACATGTAAAACACATGTACAAACGAATTGAATCGAAAAGCGAAGGACTTAAGAGAGATCAATTGTAACTTGCATGGGTATCGGAAACAACTATTAACAATTGTTCTCTAACTGTACGTATAAACGTAAATATTACGCCTTAAACTAACTCTTTGCATAAAAATCAATTTGACCGTGATGTCAACTCCCTAATCTTCGTCTAAAAATGACGGAAAAACATCCTACGCTATGGTATAGTGACGCCCAATCAGTTGACCCACAATTTTGTTCGGAGGAGGGGGATTGCCCCCATAGAAATCAGAATGGAAGAGAATTTCAATTTAGGATGAGGCATCACTATTACAGAAAAGTGTTATATTTCACTAAAGCATGCAAATTGAAAATTCCATCATATCTGTAACATAAAATCACCTAAACAAATACTTCAAATTATATATAATCGGCACATTTCCCGAAAGATCCCAGAAAAACTAGACATCTGAAAAACGATTCAAAACAGAACCCAACGAAATGAGAATTCAAAACAAGCTTTGCAACTTAGCTGACACCTAGCCTTTTTAACACAAAATTAGCGATCGCACACAATGAAGTTAATCATAATGTGTATCAGCAAAAACTTTGATTAATTAAAGTTATCGTTGATTAATTTTTGTGATTCTGTTCACTTTTTCTTTTAGTTTTGGGCAACGTGACAGCTTATCATATTTCAGGAATCTCAACCAGCCAACCCACAAAATTACAAACAAAGAATGATTTAATAATTTTACAGAGAACCGAAATTCAAATCATCCACTCACCAGTCACCACACTCCCTTTCAGCTTAAAACAAATTCCCGCAGTATTTTAATCAAAGAAAATCTTGATATCCGACTAATCAGCTTATCAAAGCCAAAACCCAACTAAGGATTCAGATATGATATCTTGTCATGACAAGCCGTTAGTTTCATTAGGCTGTTCAATGGTAACGTCACGTGAGGGCGATAAAGTCACGTGAGGGCGATGACGTCACGTGAGGGCGATGACGTCACGTGCCCTGGACTGGTAGCACAGCTTCCTAAATCACGGTGAGCTAAATCCCGTATGAGGGAGGCATCCTAAGTGACCGATCTCCCAGAACTATTGAAACTGTTCATCGCTACCTGAAAGTGAAAGTGAAACCGAATATGAAATGAGATAAATTTAAATTCAGTACTATTTTCTTTGGATTTGTCATCGGGAAATCGCACGGCAAAAGTTTCTAGAATATCACTCGCAACTTCCCATGCTGCATAGTAAGCTTCAGCTGAGATTACCCTTGACTTGTACCGCTTGATACTAGGAATGATTTACGTACTCTAGTTCGAGACGCACTCTAGTTCGAGACGCACTCTAGTTCGAGACGCACTCTAGTTCGATACGCACTCTAGTTCGACAACTAAGTTCGCCAGAAACCACCCCTGTCGAACTTCGGTAATCGGTATGACGTGTCAAACTAAAATCCAGTTAGCGTACTCTTGTAGTGATCAATTGTCTCAATCAGCCCCCATTGAGATTACATCACGCATAGTTGAGCATGAAATAAGTCGAAAACAAACGAACGAATAGACTTCAAGTTCGTAAAGGAACGTCGCTTGAGGTCTGAGATTTCGAAACTCTAGTTAGACAGTCGAAGTTCTCTTGTCGAACTATAGTACGTGTCGAACTAGAGTACGTGTCGAACTAGAGTGCGTGTCAAACTAGAGTACGTGTCGAACTAGAGTGCGTGTCGAACTAGAGTGCGTGTCGAACTAGAGTACATGTCGAAGTAGAGTGCGTGTACCACTAGAATTACTATTAGCTGAGAGATTATTTTGACACGTGACCGGTGACAATGACTCTGGGATTAAATTTTTCGATACTGCAAGCAGAATTTTCAACATACCGCCTCTCTATCAGATCTCTGCGCGGATATTTACCGACTAAATTTAGCAATGAATCTTACAACATCACTATTATAAAGTGAAAAGTTTGTACACCAAATCAGCAAACAAAGTAACATAAACAGAATAAATTATAGGATGTTAGATTATTATCCCAAGTAATAGTGTCATGCTAAAATCTAAATTTTGGTTTCCCATTCACCAAGCTACAGTCTACATTTTATATTAAGGTCTACGTGTTGCTGAGTTATAAATATACCAAGTTCTTGTTGATTACTTCAGAGTATTTGAGATCATTCGAATTTTACGCCTCGAAATACAGCTGAGAAAATCATGGCAGACATATTTTGACAAGCTGCAGCAGTACACAGATAGTTTTGCGACAAATTTGACATTCCATTCCAAAAAGACATGTTTACCATTTCAAATGTGTTTCTACATGATTCGTCCGGAGGGTAATTCGTCTTCAACCCAAACGTAACCTAGACAGATTGGAATTAGACATACCTAGGACAACTCAGTGAGTTAAATTCAAAGTTAAACTTTAGATGAGGCGTTTGTCTAAGTTCACATATTGATGAGGCTAAAAATAAACCCCACTCGGACAAAAATTCTTCTTTTGAATGATAGTAATTCGGGTGTTCAAAAGCAAGTTTTTGATGAAGACGCTTGCAAAAAGCGTAAGAAATAAGTTCCAGGATCTTATCCAAATGGATCTCATCCAAATGTACAAATAAATCTGTTTCCGTTTTACAATTACGGTGATGTGGAAATCAAATGTTCACAAAATCGCGGTAAAAATACAGGTTTGCTAAATTATTATACAACCCTCTTATCTTGTTTTTCCCAGTGATCACGTCAAGACACTCCAAATAATTACGGCACAAAAAAATCGAACATAATCTCACACACGATTACTGTAGCCATTGACCATTCAAACCTTACTATGCTTACGGCGCATTCTATTGCGAAGCATTGCTGACAAGGACCAACTAGGAACAGAAGGCTGTTCATTATTCTCGATGTAAGCCAGGGTTTGCTGGAAACACATAAAACTTGAAGTTCAACTATGAAATTATTCTTGGCAGTATTCAAGTAGCACAGCTGCCCGCGGACAGGGTCGAGCTACTCGGATACTGCCTTATTATTTATTCAATTTAGGCAATGATGTTGTTTCATGTCTGTATAATTTAGGTGATAGTACAGATGATCCCAGGTCTCAGTATTAATCGTATAAATGCACCGTCTTCAAAGCGCCAACACATCTTCAACTCCAAGTTAAGATTCTTTCGATATGGACAGTGCTTACGATTACTTAGTTCTGAGCCAGTCTGTTTTTCATTAAAATATCCAATACTTATACATAAAAGCTGTCCATAGTCAACTTCTACAAAAACAACAATTCCCATGTATAATGTATAGTATACATTGTATAATGTATAGTATACATTGTATAATGCATAGTATATATTGTATAATGTAGTACATTGTATAATGTATAGTATACATTGTATAATGTAGTACATTGTATAATGTATAGTATACATTGTATAATGTATACTTAACAACCCCATACAACACACTAACAACTGAGAAGGTAAAGATGGGGAGCAGAAGAGACACGGGGAGCAGAAGAGACACGTACCTTAGAGACGCTGTCGGCTAACTGTCCGATAACCGTGCTCCAGGAAGAGGTACAGGTTGGGGTTATCGTCCCTTTACTCACCAGGTACGCGAACGCCTGCGGAGGAGGGGAAGTGTTACAACAAGACTTTGCTTCTATGCAAGGCAATACTCAATAGTTTAGTCGCGTAATAGGTATTGTCACGTCGCGCAGCTACTAACTTCACAAAGAATAATTTACATGTAAATAAGCAATTCTTGATATCAAGCCCATCTCCTTCCTCGAAAAAATTAGCTAGTTCAGTAAATAATCATCGTCTAATTTATATAAAATTAGCATCAACTAACTAACTAACTAACATATCACTGATTTGAAAGTGAAGACGTTACCTCGCCAAAGTACTGGTAGACGCTATCGAGTTTTTGGAGTCTCTTTGACTCCATTATCTTGTCCAAGTGGTTCTCCTTCTGGAGGGATCCAGATACCATCAGCCAGCTATCTATGGAAGAGTTGCTGCCTCGATAGTTCTGAAAATATTCAGCATCACACTCACGCTTTTGTACGTCGTGCATGATAGCCAATCATTCAATCATTGATATCATTGCAAACTTTTAAATGGAGCCTCAAGAGAAGCCCTTTATAATTTATATCCATTAAATTTATAATTACACAATGCCCCGGTTTATCACATCAGAAAGGGAAAGCTAAGAGGGCAATAGGACCGGGGGGGGGGGGGGGGGGGGGGCGAACCTGTCCAGAGTCTGTACCCTCGCCCTGTTCTGGTGCGTGCTGAGTTTCATGGGGTAGAAAGGTGTTATCGTAGGAGGACCCGTTACTGCTAGCTTCCCCGTTCGTCGCTATGGGAACAGAATTACCGCACGAACCACAGTTACCGTTAACACCTGAAACAGTGGAAACTAAGTATCACACTACATAACCCTGATTAACTGCAGAAGACATAAAATATGGGGGGGGGGGGGGGGGGGGGGGGGGGGCAGTTACCACTTATAATTATACCGTTCAACTGATAGAAAATGGTCCCATTTTTCTATTCCTCACCGTTTGAACTAACACTTCCGGTGCTCTGTCGTGATCTGACACAGTGGGCTCCGTTCTGGCACTTGTCTGTTTCTAACATCAGGGTTGCTGGACTACTGCTCCGTCCTTTCGTCGTCCCTACATGTATATACATGTATATACATTATACATTATACATTATTCATTATACATTATACATTATACATGTATATACAGGTAGAATAGAACGGCTAAAAAACGTTCTACTATTTCATTATTATAAATAAGCTGAGGATTATTCTCACAAAACGTTAATCTGGAAAACTACTGCTAATTTCACATTTTATCCTTCGTTCATGCTGCTAGTTTCAATGAATGCAGAGTTAAAAAGGTGTCATTGTCACTGATTCCAAGAAGCTAATGATAATTTGTCACGCAAACACTTCCTACCTACCGTTATTCTCAGATCCGTTAACTGTCGAAGTGTTGGTATAGGAAGTGATATTAGAACACACAGTGTCAGTGAAACTGTCCACTGAGTTGAACCTCATCATGTTTGTATTGCTCTCTCCTCCTCCTCCCGGAACCGCTTCCTCCGCTCTGAACTGCGTTGTCGAACTGGGGAAAATAAATTTTATCAAAAACATGTTTTTTGTGGTTATTTATTACGGTCAAATTTGTAGCAGGGCTGCTGAAAACGAAGAATCACTAATTGATATCCAGAATTTGAGTATTTAATTCCTGTAATTTGAGTATTTAATTCCTCCGCAAAAAAGTGAACAAGAACAGAACAGCTTACTCTTGGTACTGTCGTATACTAAATTTATCCTCTTTCAAGTACTGCAAGAAGTAGAAACAGAAGAGAAAGACGTCCTCCTGTTTGCTCAGTCTGTCTTCTAACTGATGTCTGCAATTTATTCAATTAATAATAATTAAATAAATAAATAAAGTCGAATTTTATACAGCACTTTATCGGTAAATATTGGAGGTATTTACACTCGGTTATTAACGTTATATCATTGTGATATTTCTATACTAAGTCTCGCTTGAATGTCGAAGCGTGTAATAAATGTTACAATTTATTTTTTACAAAGCTAAGTTGTGTAACTCAGGGCTAATACAAAGGGCGAAACATTCATAAAATAATAAATAAACTTTCTATCCCGATGTAGTAAATGAAAAGAATAGTAAATCAAACTTAAAGATCTCACCCAAATAACATCCAATCGTAGGCGATTGTCAGATATAAAATTTCCTTCGCATCAAGGTTTTGATGGGTGGCACCGTCCTAAAGAAGGTGTAACAGTTAAAAACCAGAAAAATAGCGAAGTTGAATGATTAACTGATTAACTATTTAATTAATTAATTAAACTGATTAACAAATTATAAAACTTACCGCCCAAAGTGATAGTCTGAGGAGGGATGTAAAAAGAGGAGTTCTGTCCCAACCAGATATGCAGTGCAACAATAACCCACCTTCACCTATGAAAATGATCTTAGGTTGATATTTAGTAACTAGTAATCTTAGTTAATAATCCTAAATAAGTAATACTACTATTGAGACTGTGGCTAATCCAGCGGAGAAATGGAATTTATCGAATAAATATTGACTTAAACTGCGCAAACCTTCTCCTAAACATTTAACGAGCAGCATCATGTACGAACTTGTCAGCTCTATTAGGTTCCACTTCTGAAAATTTAAAAAGTTGTTAATGAGATAACGAAGAATTTCCCTGTGTATCAGACCCATGCATGTACACAATAATTTGCTCAGTTAAGTATGGCTGCCAATTTTCCCCATGATTCACTTGAAGACCCTATCATAATCATGACGAACTTAATGAACTTTCATGAGAGTGTATGCATCATCAAGAAAACTTAATACATAATTCATATTAATAAAAACGCGACGTACGTGATGATAATTGTACGTGATATGACGTGACGCGCGCAAGTTCGGCGCGTTATAATATATAACAATGACTACTCGGGATAGCTAAATTATTTCCGCGCGTTACGTGAAATACGTGTTTTTTTTTCTTGCCACAATCAGTACAATATGCTTTGGACAAAAATTGTAAGAGAATGCCACACTTTTTCAGATGCAAAATAGTACAAAAGTTAGTTCATTTCATTCAGTGGATAAAAACGTGCAAATCACCGATAATTTATCTTGTCCGGAGACTACTTAATCATCGTAATTCAAACATAATGTTTCTCTGATTGTAATAAAATAATACATACACAAATTTCGTTTTTTCCTGAGTTTTATCTAGTCAACTGATAACGTGATGTATTTATGTGACACACAAATATAACAAGAATCTAGTAAAACTTCGCAACAAGATTAAAATTGGTTATTAACCAATAGACTTTAAATTGAGCATATGTGTATTGTGAATCTGGGACTAATTGCTGGTGCATTGGATCTAATCTGGTTGATTTAATTTTAATTGTAATGGATTTTATACTCTGTTCAGATTTTGCAGATGAAAAATGTTCCATGTTGTGCAGCTAAATTTGTTTAGTCTAGGTGATCACCGACGCGACATGGATCAAATTAGTGTAATTAGATTTATGCAGTAAACACCGGCCTACTCGATATGCAGACATTACTTAAATAATATTTCAAAGCGTGGCATTTTTACAATATTCAAGAATAAATTAAGTGTGGCTTTTTTATAATTTCCTTACAACTTTGCTAGAACGCCGCTACATGTGTGGTAAGAAGTCTCCAGCATGAATGATGATATTCGGTTAACTGTTAAATAAGATTAGATTTTATAGCATGTATAATGCTCTCGTTAATGTGGGAAATGGCAAAAAGTTAATTCTAGCTATCGTAGCTTCGAGATTTTTGAAGAAGGATGAACATATTTGCCAGACAGTCAAAAAAATAAGCTCAATTGATGGAAATATGCAAGAATATCATGGTTTTAGTGCCTTTCCAAGCATATCAGATGATAGTGGCTGCATTCTGCAATCGACACTGTGTATTTATAATATCAGATAACCCTTACCAAGCTGATCGGACATGTGAATATTCACCAATATTCATCACGTACATCTGGTATTCAAATCGAGTGCATAATAAATACGCGAATAATAAATTGGCACGACGCATGAAATGTTGTGTTCGTTAAACTTGGCGCAGTGCCAGAAGTACTCCATATCACAAAGGTCAAAGTATCAGGTTTCAAAAAGGCAGTGTATTTCTTGTAGCCACTATCTTATAACTTCTACGCATATTGCCAGGTCAAGACAACATTTTTAACATGACAAGTTTCGACATAGGATTGAGGAGTAATTCTGAAATTCAGATATAGAATAAATTAACTTGATTAATTAATTCTAACAGGCCCAACAAGCCTCTCTAAGTATCGATTTTTGCAGCCAAGTTCGCGCATTGTGACCCATATCTGTAACTTATTGAAAAGTTAACTTAATTTAAGAACATATAAGATAACTCATAACTCAATATGGGACTCTTAAAAATATGTGTACATTTCCGTACGTGTTTGGAAACTGTACGTGCTTTATTTAGTTCCTTTCTGAAAGCAATCTTCCGTAGCATTCCCAACATATTTTCAAACTTCAAATTCCTTAACACCCGAAACTCTCTTGGTAATTTGTAGCTCTATAATATAACGTAAGTTCAAATTTGTCACTGGTAAGTTGTGAACGCCACTCAGATACAATTAATTAAGTCCTTAGAAGCCAACCTTTTTTTGTAAGTAAGTTAAAATAGCTATTCATTGTGTGTTACATACGTCGCTGTAAGTAACACACAATATATGTTCAACTATTGTTAACCTAAACGAATGAACCACCTGCCACCTGGTATAGTAAACAATACATAATATAGTAGCTAAATATAAGTATTTTAACTCTAAATATATAACTATGTACGGCAATGTTTCCGTTCAGAATTTAACACTTGCATATTATTCAAATATCTATGATTGTGCTAAGTACATAAATAAAATAAATAAATAAATAAAGTCAATTTTTACAGCACAGCAATATATATCTAAATATCAGATCCTCTGTAATCATAATGTATAAAAAAAGGAGCTTTTCTCTGTGCTGAAGGATGAATCAAGGCAGATCATGGTTCTGTTAGCAGGCCACCCTAGTTATGGACAATACATATATATAAAATAATTAAATTATAATTTTAAAATTGTGTCAAGATTGAACTAAAACATAACTCAGGGTAAAATAGACGTATTCCCTTCGTCAAATTAACTATTTACGATACTAAACTTAAACGAACTCCGGGTAAAATAAACGTAATCCCTTTGTCAAACTTGCTATTTACAATAAGTTAATAAATTAATACGGTTGAAAATTATTTCATATTCAATAACAATGTATCATCAATATAATTGATACAAATGAGGAGCATACATAGCAGTGAGAATTGCACATAACAGGAGGACTGGAGGTATGGAGCAATAATGATTGACAGTGCACCTTTCCACTGATGTTCCTAATTTCCTGTAATAGCTTAATAGGCATGGAAATACTTTGATTGCAGGGGATAGATTGGATTCACTTATGTACTGAGATAACTTAACCGAAATAACATAACTGCCTAGATACATTGGCTAGTGTTGGGTGGGATCATGAATTTATCGTAAGAGTTATCCCCTTGGTAATTCTCATCAGTTAGCACCATATTCATAAGAGTTTCTTTGTATAACTTAGAAAATTTCTTAACGTCGTCACACTCTCTAAGGGACTTTGGTAATATGTTCCAGGCCTTAGTTCCTAGATAGTTAAACTCCTTGTGAGATCTTGATTTAGGAGTATAAAGATTGCAGTTTTCTGCCTCACGTGATCCACCAGAAATATACGAGAATTTCCCGACATGACTTTCACGTATCATATGATGAAAACCTAAGCTTTTAGTAGCTACTTGTGTGTAATTTATATGTATAGCTAACAATTTAAAATATGTACAGCTAAGAACTGTGTTGTAGTAGTATTTATAGATGGTCAAACTTTTTATGGTCCACAGATCATTTCATCATTGAATTAGGTACATGAAAAATGACAATTCGTATATAATATATAGTAAGTTTAACTCGTAAATAACCGTAAACAGAAACTAAAAAACATGACAAAAGCAAAATTAATGATAAAATCATCTCACCTTATAGTCAAGCCAATCCAGTGAAATGTCGTTAACTATGGGTGAATTTGGGAGTTTGAGTTCTGCGTTAACAAAAGCCTGGTCCCAGTCAAAGTGCATGTTTTCCGCACACATCTGTTTTGTCCGGAATTCAGTGAAAAATTCGGTTCCTGAAATGATGAGTTTAGTATGTTTATTAATGAAAAATTACGCAGTTCACAAGCCACAATATTATGCAGTTAAGTTATTATAATATGTAGTTATGTAATATATAGTGTAGTTACTAGTTGCTAGTTATATATTATGATGTAGTACAGTAATTGGCATAGATAGTTGAACTGGCACTGATGAGATAGTATCAAGAAATTACTTTGCAATAATTTTGACTTCCCTCTTTTTAAAATTTTCTGTATTGAGATCTGTGATTTGAGTAGTTGATACTAGATATTAGAGTCAGTTAATAGATAAGTTAGCGTCATGATAGTAGCACGATAAAGTGTACAGTAAAAATGTTGTAAAATATATTAGCCAGCTTTGTCCTCGTCTATCGGTAATTATGCAAAATGTGACTGCGTTATGAATATATATACAAATGTAACACATACTTCGTGAGTCGTGACACACCCATTCTAAAGAATATCATACTTGACATTTTCCTTTCGACAGAACTTATAGCCCTTAAAATTTAAAATATTATGACAGGTGATGTCTCTCAGTATTCTAATATTGAACAACAAGTGATCTAGCTGAGAGTTTAGACTTAATGGAGCAAATACAACTTCAACCTGACTCCGAAACAGAACACGGAATAACTTCCATACCCAGCCCCCACTCCCCAGCCCCCACTCCCCAGCCCCCACTCCCAACTCCCCAGCCCCCACTCCCCACTCCCAACTCCCCAGCCCCCACTCCCAACTCCCCAGCCCCCACTCCCAACTCCCCAGCCCCCACTCCCCAGCCCCCACTCCCCAGCCCCCACTCCCAACTCCCCAGCCCCCACTCCCAACTCCCCAGCCCCCACTCCCCAGCCCCCAGCCCCCACTCCCCAGCCCCCACTCCCCAGCCCCCAGCCCCCACTCCCCAGCCACAAAGCCAAAAGGCCACAAACAAACTGGCCGTTAAACGTTCTTGGTCGGGGTATATAGGCAGTCGATGGGCTGGAGATGTATTTTGAGATTTATGACGTGCACACCCAGACCTTCTGTTCTTATCACACATGAACTATACAACAATACTGCTTGTTGATATTTAAACAAGGATGTGAGCTGCATATTCAACATATCACGTACGATAAATGAAATCGTAACAAAATAGCGGTGCTTTGAACCTGATACTAAATATTTTCTGGCTGCGAAAACTTGTGAATTTTCCAATGGATAAACATGTATTTGGTAGACCCAGAATGAAATTTATCATATTAATATGCTTTGAAAATAAAATAGTGGTTCGTATTTCTATCTCATATTACCCAGGGACAAAAGGAAATCGCGGCATGTACGGAATCGCGATTTTCCCATTATTTGCGACAAATTTTATGTATAGTTTAATGTATAGTCTGTTAAAAATCGCGGTATCGCGATTTTTGGCAAAAATAATCGCGAGATCCTTTTGTCCCTGATATTACCTGGGTAAGGGACTGAGTACAGATCAAAATCACAGTATCTCTTTTCCTTGTCAGCTTTCTCAGAGGAAGTAATACTTAGTCCGAACTTTACCTAATGGGCAATTAAGATTAATAATTAGAAGATTACGTCTCATCATAGATGTTCATCTGGAAAAGATATATATTATATATAATATATATATATATCATAACATACCTATTATATGTATACTGTATTCATGTATAAATTGTATTTATAGTAAGATTACTGAAATAATATCATAGTTTTGTCAAACATACAATCAAAGATTTTAAAAACATTAATTTTTCACAATATGAGATAAAATGCTGTAACGTTGATCATGTAATGTAGTTATTTGTTAATCACTGCACTGGTACGATATAAGAGTTTTACAGGGTGTTGCAAGACTCGTGTCCAAATTTTGAATGGCTCTCAAAATCTAACAAATGAGGCAAACAGTTTATTTTGTTTCAAATCGTAGACAAATTATTACATTTTAAAATACCTTTTTGTTTTCTACCATCATGTCAAATATATGTTTTACTTTCAAGTAGTTCAACAAGTCTTTGTCTGCCTCACGCAACTTGTCGCACGTTTCCCACTCACTAAAGGGTACATTTCACAGATCAGTCAATGCTAATTAAAATTGAGCCGTAATTTCAAGCGCATACACCATTAATATTCTTCAATCCTTGATTTCACGCATTCCATCTTAATATGAAGATTTATAGTGTATATTTTCCTATAAGTATTAAACGTAATTAGTAAATATTAGTAACTATTAGTAATTAGTATTTAGTGATTATTAGTACCTTGAATACTCATCCCAAGTCCCCTGCAACCACTCCATACCAGACCTGCCCAGTATCTCCGCGGTGGTTGCCAGTGTGGCAGACCTACAAACGAACTTGTCTCTGTACACCATCACTGGTGCTGGGAATCGGGACCGGCACCGAGCTAAACGTGCCTTGTGGATCAGACCGTTCACTTCTTGAGCCATCTCGACAGGAGCACTGGGATTATTATACTGTTAATATAGTTTTACCGTGGAATGATTTTAAACAGTTTTAACATTTTTGAATACAAAATTCTAGAAAAAAACGAGGAAGTGGCAAAGTAGAAAAATGGAAGTTCTAATTTCTATCTCTTACCACTCTTTGTAAGTGGTAGGTATGATAAGATGTCTGGGATAATGACCACACAACTCTCCTCCCTGGTTGCTGAGCATCTCGACATTGTAATCCTTCAAGAAGAGCCGCTTACACTGCGCTTCTACTCTGTCGATCATGGGATCAACAAGCGTTGTGTGGTATTGGATCTGCGAGTACTGATCCACAAGCCAGGGTATATTCAACTCCTCGTCACTTCCCTCCATTGCTTTACTTGCAGCTAGGGCTGCTAATATCCTTCTCTAGATCCTACAATTTTGACACATTTCAATGAGAAAAGACAATTTTTTGAGAAAAGACAATTTTATTATTTATCGCTAATTTATTACACAATCAATCAATAAATATACATCCGAATGAATTATTCCCAACTAAATGTTGGCGCTAGGTGTTATAATCCCTCTAAAGATGTTAGGACAAATAAATAAAACAGAGCTTGTTATCATATAGCTCTTGTCGTCAAAAATGCAGATTCTTCTTTTTAATTAAATACCAAACCCTCCCATCTCCATATCCTATATGCCTCTTGAGACCGAGTACTCAGATGACATCAACTTCAACAACCCATGTCTAGAGACCTTTAAAAAGCTCTTCCTCATAGCCAAATCTGTCAAGAAAACAACAATTTTATTTAGTATCAATTAAAGCAGACAAAAATATATTTTATATATATATAACTAGCACGAACTTTAGATCAGATATCAAAAATGCAGATTCTTCTGTGTTCGGAGAATATAATCTGTTCATCAATACGAGTAAAACCGAGTATGTTCACTTCTATTTGGCGGACCCAAAACCTTAGAAAAAAGAGAAAGTTGTTGTGGGAACTGCCTACAGGGGCAAGGAACCATGGAGAACACACAAGACCTTATGCTCTCTTATGTGCAGCGAGAAAGACATCAAGCATCGTTGTATACTTGGCAACGTTGCTTTCAGAAAATTTGAGAATATCTGGCTGAAGAAAACAAAAATATCACTTAGTCATAAGCTCAGAATATACAAAGCTCAAGTCGTTTCCATCATCTTGTATAATTGCAACTCCTGGGCTGCCCCTGCAGCATCCTTCAAGTACCTTGATGTAACTCACAAGAGACACCTACACACCATTCTCAACATCAAATGGCCTACCAGATTCATCACCAACTCAGACCTGTACAAAAATAGTGACACCACTCCCCTACCTGAACGTGTAATCGCCTTTCGATGGTGTATGCTTGGACACATCCTTGGAGGAATGGAAGACTCTCCAGCCTATTTTTCAATCTTATTTGCTATTAATCCTGAGACTGACGTAACTTTTAAAGGGAGGCTTGGTAAACCTTGTCTAAATTTATTTGATTAGAAATGACCTAAAACGAAAGAAAATGTTATATTCTCTACGTTCAATTTCAGATTTTGGAGATTTGAGAGCCATTGTATTGCTCTTGATAGAGTTACATGGAAGTTTTTTGAGAAAATTTAGTTTTATATTTTGAGGACCTTTTTATTTTTTGGGACAGCTACCAATAAAGTTTTTAGAATTGCTGTTTTCAGATATTTTGAACTTTGATATGGTTTATAATAATAAATTATTAAAGTTTCAAAGCATACACACTACCACACACACACTAGTGAAACAAATTTTTAGTGAAACAAATTTAAAATTTTAACCTTTATTTTACAATCATAATATTATAATATTTATAAGCCTCCGTTTTGAAAGTTTTAAATTGTAATATATCCACATTTATATTTAAAATTCAATTTTATGTATAAATCAATAACTGGCCGCCAAAGCCGCGCATTCTTCAAGAAAACAACAATTCAAAGAAAACAACAATTTTATTTAGTATCAGTTAAAGCAGACAAAAACATATTTTATAAATATAACTAGTGCAAACTTTAGACCATATATCTTAGGGGACTTGGAGTAGCAAGAGAGTGACCAGAAAGTATATGTATACTTTTACCAAAAATACGTCGAAATGAATCCAGGGTGATACAGGATCTGAGAGTGCAGACCATAAAGTTTACGCACCCACCCTTGCCTCCTGAATTCTTGGTTGGATAGACAAATATGCAAAATTGGTCGTTTATACTCCAAGTCCCTTTGTTAATAGAAGTAGTATTATTTATGTCTGGAGTTAGCTTCATTCAATAATAACAATATCAATATAATCAATATTAATATCAATATCAGACTAAACTATCAAATAAATAAATTATCAAATATCAATTATTAATTCACTCTGATTAAAAAGTTATAAATTAGGATATCTAATATTTAAGAATTACAACTACAAGTTGTTAAAAACGCCCAAAATAGATCTGAGATATTTTCAGTCTGTAGTACAATAATGATAGCAATAGTTTAAATTATGTGCCGCTGCAATTAGATTAAATTACTGTAACTTAAAATTGTTTGGAGTCCAAGTATCTTTCAAGTCAGCAGCCTGTGATTGTATTAATAGTGCTTTCGTTCTCAATTTTATCAGGTTAATGGAAGTTTCTAGACAATTGCTTGAAGTTAAAATTTTTTTATGAACAGTGTTCCAAAGCTTGGCTGCATTAAACAAAAAGGTATTTGATTTATTTAGAAGAATAACCGTTAGACTCGTTGCACGGTTTGAAATGTTGATCGCCTCTTGAAAACAGGATTAACTTGTTTATAGGTATACGACATGACAAAGTAAATTTAAAACTATCCGTGCTTTTTAAAATATAAATTATAATTATACCTAAATCTTGTAGCGCGATGCACTACTGGGCCGCGCCGCGCATCTTCTCGCGGAAACCACAGATGCAGATCTGATCGGCGAGATTGACATCGTGAATCAAACCTAAATCCAAAGCCAGCTAACCAGCTTTGTAAAATTTATTATTAGATCATATTAATATATCGTCAATTCTAAATATTTACAATGCAATATTTCATTAATTGTTAATTAATCTATAAACAATGAACAAGCGTACTCCAGCCCCTACACGCAGCTACTCACTACTGTGCCGCGCGCGCAGAGCTGCGATGCAATGAAATGACATCGTCAAACTCAATTAATTCTTATGTGTTATTATTTGACATACGCTGTAACCCCTTTTGAGCGCGCCGGCGTGCACGCTTCGCGTGCACGAGAGGTATACAACGTGTAGCAAGTTATTATATGCGGCGCGGCCCACACGCGTATTATTTTATACTTTTTGCTTTCTAATAAATATCGTGTCAATGTGTACGTCTAAGTGTAGGTAGTGCGCCATCGACAGTGAGCCGCGCGTGCCGACTGTAGGATGGTTTTTTATCGCTAATTTCGGGCAGTACAATTTTCTTCAAACAAATAGATATTGAGTATTCTTCCCGACCTCCGATTGCTACAAAAATTGGTAAGCTTACTCATAGACTTACAAGGAAAGTGTCCAAAAAATTTAAAGCATATCCAACCATCAGACATTATGTTACAGCTAAAAGCAGCGTATTTTGCCCCATACCATTTTGATCACTATATCAACTCCGATATCCACCAAATTTTTTGGACAGTTGTGAAAGCCTTATTGGAAGGTCGTCGCGAATTTTCAGAATGATCCCATTCAAGGAACTGAAGATTTATCCAAATAATACGACAAAAATCAACGCGCAACGAATTTGGTCAAATTTGGTCAAATTACGCGACTTTTACAGCTACTTTTGCTCCAAAACACAAAAGCCGCGCACCATCAAATATGGCACCAAGGTGAAACTCACTAATCATTCCAAAAAGGTATGACAAATTTGGTACTGTGAAAATTCTCACAGTCTCTAGAAAACAATGGTACAAAAATTTTTTAAATCCGAGCAAGTTTATTTTTATCGTGCACCCCCTACTAAGTGTTCATGTTTTGTGTAAACTGAATCCAATTGAGACTAGTGTTGACAGATGTTACTCGTCTAAATTTCTTCGAAGTAGCGCGCGCCGCTTTCTTCTCGAAATGGCCCGATAGCACTGTTAGATAGGGGTATAGTGAATTGAGGGTGAACAGGTTTGCAATATCTCACGGCCTGTATTATGGTAATTTATAGAATAGTTTTAGTTTTACTGAAAGACTGGTAGTCGATCTAGACTGGTAGTCAGATAAGTTTTGAAGTCTTTATCAATAGGGTTGCAATGTCCCACGGCGTGAAGCTGTAGTTAGTATTTTAAGTCTTCGTAAATTAGTAGTTATTTAGAGTTGTGAAGTTCCCGGTGGGAAAAGCAGTGGCTTAAAGATTGTTAAAGTTTCAAATTTATTAGAGCTTATAGTTAAAAGAATACTTACAATTATTTTAACAGCATTGATTTTTGATTATTGTGTTGACAAACTAGCCGAGGTGTTACAAGAGTGCCATGAGAACCAGCTCAGCCTTCAACTCCCCAAAGACCTGTCAACCAGCACGCTACAAAAAGGGAAGCTCGCCTTCCGCCTTCCGCCTTTCGCCTTCTGCATTCACCTGTTCCTATCATGGCCCGGGGTCTTGCTCTGCTGTATCCGTTCTCTCTCCACATGTTACTCATTTCTATTATAGATTCCTCGCACTACTAGTACTACCTGTTCCCGATAGATCCTTCCAGAATTAGGCTATGGAGTTCCTTTCCTGAGGCAATATGACGGTGATACCCACCCCACTTGCTCTGCCTGTCCTCACCTAAGCTCCACCAGTCGCATTGCTTTATTGATTCCCCCCTCCTTCCTCGAGAACCGTTCGTCACTATGTTAGATCCTCGAGATGACCATGCAAGATGGTTCAGTTCTAGTTGACATTCCACTATATGAAAAGGCCAGATCGCCACTTTATATTCTTATTCCTTGAGAGAGAGAGAACCGGAACAGCGACCTCGTGAATCATCCTATTTAATCGCTTCACCCTCGCCACATTCGCTACTACTTCAATTATTGGGGTAAATGGACATTAAGACTAAGTTATGAGATATGAGAGATAAATTAATATTGTAGTCCTATTTAACCCTATTATTTTACAACCCTTTATTAACTTGTTTTAATTGGTTATCTTCCAGATATAAATTCACATAAAATTCTGAAGTCCATAATTACAATAGAAATTACTGTCCAAAAATGTATCTGTACAAAGAGAGTTTGGGCTGGGACTACTTCCCCGAGAGAGTCTCAAACCGGAAGACTTCCATAACATCGGAACTTGAATTTCCATACTCTAGTTAAAAGGAGCCCATTATACGTAGTTAATTTAATACCATCACAAAGTAATGAAATATAATAAATAAATAATCTCTAGAAGTCATGGAAAATTGGAGCATTAAATAGGCCGTTAAGTAAGTTGTCGTGCTGAAACCCGAAATAGCCGCTTAACAATGTAGCCCTAATGCGGCTCTCTCTGTACAAAATTTTGTAGCAAAATTTTCAAAAAATCTGGAAGAGACACCAAACCTTAGTTTGCTTGTTTTTATAGTGCACCGTTAGTGCAATTTATTTATTTACATTGATATTAGTTGTTGCAGCCATCGCCATAAAATGATGAAGTCACAACAGAGAAGTAGGTAGAAGAGATAAAGAAGTGATGTAATTATAATGAGAAGTAAGAGAAGAAGATGTTAAAGAGAAAAAGTGATATATTATAGGAAATATACGGCCGTATAATTAGATAAAGATAGGAATGATGCGAGAGATGTATGATGTTACGAGATAATGAGATTATGCTATTATGAGATTTTGAAATGTGAGACAAGTATATTATGGGGAGATATATCAAACTGCAGTATAAATTATTAGCCGGCTAAGGGATACGGGGTTCAGAAGATGTTGTGAAGTTTATTGGGAGGAGGTGCTATAATGGTTGTTGACAAGGTGTTAGTTTTAATTAGTAGATGGGCTTCTTATCTGTTATTTGAGTGTTGTGATACCTCCAAAAGAGCTCTTGGTGGTTAGAAACACTTCAGATTCAGTACGACCCTTCGAACTTTGAAACTAAGATTGGCAACATGATTTAGCGTAATAGGGTATGCGGACGTGAAGAAGAGAAGATATGATACAGAGGGAGATTTGATAAAGGGTTTGTTGTTTAAAAAATAAAGATGATTTAGCGTAATAGGGTATGCGGACGTGAAGAAGAGAAGATATTTGAATTATGATGATACAGAGGGAGATTTGATAAAGGGTTTGTTGTTTAAAAAATAAAGATGATTTAGTGCAATAGGGTATGCGGACGTGAAGAAGAAGGGAAGATATTTTAAATGAAGTAGATACGTAGAGAAGTGATTTGATATAGAAGTGATGTTGTTAAAGTTGGCATGGTGGAATCATGCTGGGAAATAAGGGATTGGGAAGAGGGATGAGCTCCTTATAATCCCAGTCCTTAACAGGGGGAGGCGGATCCGCAAGGATCCGGGGACACGTTAAACATTTCTATAGTGCTGGAGAGGAAACTGAAGGCTCCCGTGTCTAACGAAGTGTGAATTAACACACTGCCTTGGTACCCTCTAGTCGGCCGTGTTTTCGGGCTACCTGGTGTTCAGTACCTGGAGCTTGTCACCCCCAGGACTGGAGATACGTCCCCAGGCAAGTGGAACACGGTGGTACGTGGACGACAGTCCACACCTAGCTAGTATCTTATCTTTTTGAACCCCACAAAGGTGGAAAATTACCCAGAAAGGGAGTAAATAAAAATTTGGAAGATAAGATCTAGTGAACAGGCAAGGCAAGAGAAAACGGTCAAAGTTCATAGTTGTGACAGCTAAGTCCTCTATGGATAAGACCGTCGGTGGAACCTAGGAGTGCCAATCCCACTTACTGGTCATCCATCGCTACAGACTGGGTCCCTTGCCGGTAGGTTCACATATGCGTAACATCCTTTTATGTAAAAGGTTGCGTGATCTGCTCAATGTACAGTCGGGCCTACATAAGCTAAAAGCGACTTGGTCTTTATGATCGTCCAGTTAGTAAGCGAATGTAGCTGTTGTGATCGAGGGGATTAAAAAGTGAACCTCGGGAAGCAATGGGCAGTTCTTTAAACTGCGGAAATGGGGTCAGCTCAGACTGCGCCTGGTTACACATAATGATTAAGTAAGAATAAATAAGTAAGTAAGGGTGCATAAAATGAAAGTTATGATTGAGTTGAAGAAGTTGAAATGTGACAGGAGGTCGAAGACCAGAAGTGACAAATTTTGTTGAAGTTGGAGTAATTTACGTTGTGAAATATGGCTGGTGGCTGCACATTAATTACTGCATTAGGCATTTATAGATTTATGAAGAAATATGTAAGTACTACTAAGATTATTTTTATTCTCCGCAGAATACCGAAAAAGTTACGAACAAGTTGAGAGAACTTACAAGGTCAGATGTTGTAGCGATAATAAATAAATTAGAAACATTGCCCTTTGTAGCAGCAAATCCTTTTGCACTGTGTTAGAATTGTTTATGCTGTGTGAAGTAGTACCGTCGGCTGATCGAAGTATAGCCGCTTAGTAGTATCATATTTAAAAAAAGTCAAGTAGTTTAGATAAGAGTTGTAGTATTCGAATTAAGAAGTATGTATTATTGATTAAGTAATTGCGTGAATTAAAGATATAAACGGCTGATCGAAGAATAGCCAATGTAGAGTTTCGTATTTTAATTTTTTTTTAAAAGTTTATTTTGTCGTGCTTTTGTGAGAAAATGTGCTATAGAAATTTTATCGATCATAACATGTAATTGTAGAATCATTATAGTATGGTTTAATGTATAAAAAAAAAGATAAAAAAGAGTAAAAAAATAATAATAATAATAATAAAGATAAGTAAGTAAGAAGATAAAAAGTAGAATGGTCGAAATTTTATTTTAATTATTTCTTAAGTTATGAAGTATACACTATGTGAGTGAGCTTAAACAGTCGAGACCTCCTATTTCTATAAAGATCCGATATAATAATAACATAAACGATAATAACATTAACACTATAAATTGATAACAAGCTTAAATTATAAATTTTGTTTTAACGTGTATTGTGACACGGTGGTCTCTCTATCGGGAGGAGTACAGACTTTTAATTGTTGTGCTGTAATTACCGCTGAAGTAGAGTTATGTGAAAAAAACCTTGAGGAGAGACACTTTATAATTTTAATTTAAGTTGCCTATTAGCTGTTTGTAAGGGAATGATCCGATAAATGTATTTGATTAATATTAATTACTTATTAAACAATTTAAAAATTATTAGAAAATTTAACAAACGAAAAGTATTATCTAAATGTACCGAGATGGAAGTATTTAAGAGGACATTACCATGAGGTACACGTTAACGAAGACTATAAGTATAGAGAAGTGTATACCTCCACTGAACATCATATTCCGCACTGTTCTCTCTAAACTCAGTACACCAGAATAGGCACTACAATTACAACGACTTTACTTTTAAATATTAACTTATGGTAATTCAAATGTTTGTTTGTACGATTATATTTAATTTTGTTGGTTGTGCGCGAGAAATTCGATAGGTCTTTAAATTAACGATTTTTTACCATAAGAACGGGCATACCTTATTACTAATAGTTCTTTTGGAAATTTTTTAAAAGAAAAAGAAGAAGGTTGTAGATTTATCATTTTCTTTAAAGTATAGATAGTTTTGCTTTGACGTGGTCGTCATTAATTTTCGATCGGGGAGATGTTAGATAGGGGTATAGTGAATTGAGGGTGAACAGGTTTGCAATATCTCACGGCCTGTATTATGGTAATTTATAGAATAGTTTTAGTTTTACTGAAAGACTGGTAGTCGATCTAGACTGGTAGTCAGATAAGTTTTGAAGTCTTTATCAATAGGGTTGCAATGTCCCACGGCGTGAAGCTGTAGTTAGTATTTTAAGTCTTCGTAAATTAGTAGTTATTTAGAGTTGTGAAGTTCCCGGTGGGAAAAGCAGTGGCTTAAAGATTGTTAAAGTTTCAAATTTATTAGAGCTTATAGTTAAAAGAATACTTACAATTATTTTAACAGCATTGATTTTTGATTATTGTGTTGACAAACTAGCCGAGGTGTTACAAGAGTGCCATGAGAACCAGCTCAGCCTTCAACTCCCCAAAGACCTGTCAACCAGCACGCTACAAAAAGGGAAGCTCGCCTTCCGCCTTCCGCCTTTCGCCTTCTGCATTCACCTGTTCCTATCATGGCCCGGGGTCTTGCTCTGCTGTATCCGTTCTCTCTCCACATGTTACTCATTTCTATTATAGATTCCTCGCACTACTAGTACTACCTGTTCCCGATAGATCCTTCCAGAATTAGGCTATGGAGTTCCTTTCCTGAGGCAATATGACGGTGATACCCACCCCACTTGCTCTGCCTGTCCTCACCTAAGCTCCACCAGTCGCATTGCTTTATTGATTCCCCCCTCCTTCCTCGAGAACCGTTCGTCACTATGTTAGATCCTCGAGATGACCATGCAAGATGGTTCAGTTCTAGTTGACATTCCACTATATGAAAAGGCCAGATCGCCACTTTATATTCTTATTCCTTGAGAGAGAGAGAACCGGAACAGCAACCTCGTGAATCATCCTATTTAATCGCTTCACCCTCGCCACATTCGCTACTACTTCAATTATTGGGGTAAATGGACATTAAGACTAAGTTATGAGATATGAGAGATAAATTAATATTGTAGTCCTATTTAACCCTATTATTTTACAACCCTTTATTAACTTGTTTTAATTGGTTATCTATATCTTCCAGATATAAATTCACATAAAATTCTGAAGTCCATAATTACAATAGAAATTACTGTCCAAAAATGTATCTGTACAAAGAGAGTTTGGGCTGGGACTACTTCCCCGAGAGAGTCTCAAACCGGAAGACTTCCATAACATCGGAACTTGAATTTCCATACTCTAGTTAAAAGGAGCCCATTATACGTAGTTAATTTAATACCATCACAAAGTAATGAAATATAATAAATAAATAATCTCTAGAAGTCATGGAAAATTGGAGCATTAAATAGGCCGTTAAGTAAGTTGTCGTGCTGAAACCCGAGTACGCCAGTTAACAAGCACATGCTACGAAGTAGCGCGCGCCGGGCCAGATTTGCTCTAACCAGAGCCCTAGCCTCTCGCTTGCAGTAGCGCGCGACTTGTAAAACAAGCGCGTCACGCAGTACGCGTAGACACATGGCTATGTGAAGGGCCAGATCATTAACAGTGGTCAATACTAGTGACAAGGATAAGGACCCAAGTGCCTGTACGGCTTTTTCGGACCCCTGTTGACCACTACTCTTGAAATTGCTCTACAACATTGAATATTTATTGTAGGTTTATAAATTACCAGGACGCGCGCCGAGTTGGAGCTGGAGTGACTGGACTCGTCGACGGTCCAAATGGAACAAATATTTTACGAGTATCACCCGTTAAAATATTTGTATCCAACTCGGCGCGCGTCTTGGTAGGTTATAGTTATACAATATACAAATACAAACTGTATGATGCATAAAAAGACAATCTTTAAGTTTAATTTTAATGAAAGAAAAATATCACATATTCAATATTACATCTATATCCAATAATTTACAAAGTACACTTTAAAATTTTGTTGATATATTGACAAATCTATTAACAATTAATCTAGTTAATCTGCAGTAGTATAATAGTTAGTAATAGTTAATCTATAGTGCACACTGAAGTTAGATTTTGTAATGACCGGTAGGGCGGTAGCACAACTTTAAATTAATATTATGCGTATTTAAAAATTACCGTTTTCAACTGAATATTCTTGAACACAGTAAGTCAAAGTGATACCGTCATGATAAAATTTACTTATCACATCAGAATGGCAAGCACAGAAGAAAACATAAATTGCGCCTCCTAAATGAAAAACTCATGATGAAATAATATACAAGCTTGAAGCTACACAATGTCTTTCTAAACAATAAATTTACACCTAGAATTAGCAGTCATTTTGACCCTTTCAAACAACAGCACTTGCTGATTTAGTCTTTTTGACTTTGATTGAGGCTCTGAAGTTTTTGTAAGATCTTGATAGAGGTGGAAGTGGGGGGAGAGAGTTTGATTTGTTGCTAAGAAACGGTCGAGGACGCACAAATTTAACCGGCGTCTCCCTGTGAGAGAAAAAAGTTAAGGCGAGTATTTAACCAGGATCCTGGAAGATTGAAAAACTTATGAAGTTATTTAGTTGCTCCATTTCCCTAATTCAAATTGTTGCTGTATGTGATAATATGTTAATATTAAACATTTCCACTGAAATTCTGAACTTGATTAATCAAGTTAAACAGATCCATGAAATATGTAGTCGAGAATAAATAGGTACATTTCAGCTTGACGTACTGCAGCACAAACGATTCTAACTTACGGCGAGCAAAGATCAGGAGAACCAGTGCGGGAGCCCTTTTCGTGCCGACCTCCCTTTTTTGACCGGAAGCTAGAACGGATAAATTTAATACCCTGGAGAGAGAGAGGGTTTGGTTTGTCAGTCTGTCCTGTGGAGATATCAACATTCAAACTTACAAGTAACCAAGGTAACAGTTAAATGTAGTAGCAACAAACAACGTTTAAATGAGCCCAATTTAAACGTTGCTACTACAAATTTACAAGAGTTGACAAGATTAAAATTACTGTATTAACTGGGACACGTTTTATGTTTTTTTAATAAAGCACGTTGCTAAAATTGTTCCGAACATTATTCCGAACATTGTTTCGAACATTCTTCCATAAATTGTTCCACGTTCGTGACAAAAGATATTTTGAGGTGCTGGCAAAAGACAAGCCTGGGTAGTTAGATGTTGCTGAAAGTGCTACTGGGTAATGTCGTGTTTAGTAACGCGATTAATAATCAGGTGCTCTTCAAAAACTGTGGAATGCCATGCTTTCAGTTTCATGTGCAATGTGCATTGTGCTGCGGAGTGGGCAAGAGCGCTTGCGGAGTGGACAAGAACGCTTGCGGATTGGCCAAGAACGGTTGTCAGTAAGTAGAATCATAGTATGGCATCAGAAAATCCCGGAATTGTTTTCAGTCTGCTCTAGCCTTTGTAATGAATAATGGGCGATTCTAAGGCTTCAAGTTTTATGGCATCTCAGTTGAAGGTTGATGTAAATGAAGAACTGAAAATGAAAAGAAAAATGTGGGGTCAAAGGCAAAAAAAGCTAAAACAAGATCTAAACATGGACACTAACTTACCAATAAACATTCTCCGTATCTATGTATGCTTAACATTGAATTCACATAAAAATATAAATGATATCATTGCATGGAATTATTGGTTGGTTAGTTGATTGGTTGCAATTATGGAGGAGATGATTCGAATGATGTCATTGTACACGAGATTCTATCATATAATTGTGATGTATGACTTAGGTGAAAATGTGGTATACGGATCCCATTGCTTCACAAAGATTCACACGAACTCTCAATCCCTGTACCTTGATGCGGTGACTTGTAATATGTTAAGAAATGAGCTGCAAAATGAGAGAGGGTGCGTCATTTCAATATTTAACAAGTGAAAGTGAAAGTGAATGTGAAAGTGAAAGTGAAACGTGGATAAAAGTGCTGGACAATATTGAACAGAGTGCGTGCTGTAGAACACGTGACGGTGAATACAAATATGACATAGCATAGTGTTCTGTCCGTCAATGTGCGTCTAAGCGAAAATATCGTGTAAACGTTGCTTCCGGCTAATCAGCTAATATTGAATCATGCTAATATGCAGTTTGTTATTTACAATAACTAAGTAAAGCTGATAATCCTGCTAACAAATATCTGTTGAAACATTAAAAAACGAAACTGAAAGCGAATCATCTTAACAAAAGTGAAACTTAAACATGCTCCATATATTATCAACTCACCGACATGTACTGTTTCTTAGAGTTTTTGGAGACACTTCCTGTCTCGCTGTTGCTGCGAGTTCGTTTGATGGTGTCGTCAAGGGAAGAGGTGGAGGGTCGCCGAGTTAGGGCCGGCCGAGTGAAACTTCCAGAGACTCTGAACACCGGGTAATCATTGGGATCAGGATTACAGAATCAGGACATGAATACGTAATTACTTAATTGATTACTTAATTACAGAATCAGGACATGAATAATCAATTGACACTGATACACATTGAACATTGATTAGACATTTTTAGAGCTTTCTAGTAGTGGACAAGTATCATGTAATAGGTGGTTGAGCTCACTGAATATGAAACACTATTTTTAGTTTCCATTCTAAAAATCAAACAATTTGAATGTTCTCTCAACCGCCAAATAAATATTTGCCCACCACAATTGCATACCAGTTTTTTAGAAAAATTTGATCGGTAATCTTTGATAAATAGGCATGCTTTTAATTACTGTCTTATAAAAAGCGATTAATTTAACAACCATTAACTAAGCATAAAAGTGCGTCACAGTTAAAAGTCATAAAGTTTGCAGATATAGACTACGATTAATTTGTATTAGAACAGACAGAGAGTGCACCGGGTCCGGTTCATTCCTTGTTTGTTCTTGTTGAACTTATATTTTATAGCTTCAAGTTGGTAATCATATTCAGCAAAAGAACATGCAAGTAGTCAGCCATATTGATTTTAACAGCAGCATAAAGTGTCTCATAACAAATTCTATAGAAGAAATGTATGTGCTTTTTAAAAGAAAGGAGTTACAAAGAGGGAGGGAAGATTGAAGAGAGTGTGAGTAATGTTAATGCAAGGTGATTTTGGCCAGCCCACAAATTTTAAAAAGGTCATTGAAAGGGCCAGTGTATCCTGTTTATTTTCTTAAAATCTTTAATATCCGTGTGATTTAGATATAAGTGGAAAGAAACAATTTAAAATTTACAAGTTGACATGTTTTCAGGCAACAAGAAATAAAGGCACGGTCGATCTACACGTTATTCTGTTGACATGAAAGAAAACTTCACGACGACTAACTCAATCCTTAAAGTGGAACCAAGGTCCAAGGACTGACTGAGTAACGATTCAAAGATTAATTCAAAGCTGATCAGAGAAAAACGTCATCAGGATGATTCAGGGTGATTAAGAAACTCAATTCAAGACAATCTAAAACTCAAGTTCCAGAACAATCTAAAATTCGACTGTCTGAAGATTCCCCATAATCAGATTCATTTAAAGATTGATAAGGGACAGTTTGATAACAACACCAGCAACACCAGCAGGAATACTTTCTTGAGCGACTCATTGCTGTCATTCTCCGCCTGATCCCTTGACTGAGTGACTCATGCCTGCTGAGAGATGAGCACCTTAACTAATTAAATAATTAACAAACTTATTTATTAACTAATTAATCGGATAATTAAATCAGAAGGCTCGTGGATTGAATCGTGCAGGCCAGAGCGATAAGTTGGGACGACTGAAGATAGTTATTATTTAATCCTGTTTAATGAGAGCAAAGAATGATACCATTCGTTTCTTGCCAAGCTATTGCTGCAATACATGCAAATTCAAAAACCTCTCTGACCTGTTTACGACCAGATGAATGAAAAGGATTTAATGAATAATGAATGAAAAATGAAAAGTTTAACAAAATGGTTCATTATATCTGTTTGATGTCTCTCTGGGGTTAAAGTAAAATCATTACAATCAGCATGCGAGAAGTTTAGCTTAACTTGCGACACATACACTTTAGTTCACGTATAATATATAACAAGAGTAACATGCAAAGGTATGAAGAAAACGAGCAATTTAATTAACTTATCGAAAAGTAATTAGCTTGTTAGTTTAGCTAATTGATAAGGAACTAGCGGACGATTAGCAGGCAGCATGCGACGAGTACATTGTGCGGGCACCTTTGAGATGTAGCTGCTCACTGAGGTCACCTCCTTCTACCAAATCAGTAAAACTTATCTCCTCTCCTTCCAACCTCACCCGCTTGACAATATCAGCCCGCTTCCAAAGTTTCGAGTGATTTCCCCAATTTTGTACCACTCTGCTTGAGCCGATATCAGCTGATTCTGCTGAGCAGCAGTAGATCACGCATTCCTCTCTCATCATCATCGAATTGTGCATATTGATACAAGTTAAGGATTTTTAGTCTTCATAATAGAATCATTTCGGTGTCTTTGTCTTCAACACCGTCCAAATATATTTCATAAAATATTGAGCATTTACATCTACCGTTATCAAAAGTATTTCAATGTCTATCTGATTGTGTCCCTGAGGATTTCAGAGCCTCAATGAATCGTGAGTAACGAAGACCCAGCAACTCCAAATCCTCCACCACTTAACCCATCAACCAATAATAAAGTCATTACCACCCAATTATAAAGTCATTATCTACCAATTACCACTGTTACAAACTATTCCGCCGTCTCCTCCTGGGACAGCAGCACAGTAGACTAGTCCTCCTCTTGCTCCTCCTAGCCCTGGAACCCCCGTCCACTTCTTCCTCCATCTCCATAAAGCCCACGTGGTTACTAACCTTACTGTTACTCTCGTGGTGCAGCAACAAGGGCTCAGTATCGTACAGTACTGACAGAGGTGTTCCGAGGGAGATCCTCTTTACAGAGCGTGGTGAAAGGGTAGAGTTGCTGCACACCGACTCCAGCGCTTCCTCCTTACTTTTAACCATGGTAGCACCAGTCTCTCCACCTCCATCTAGCGTGATGTGGTCTATCCTGATGCCACTGAGGGGGCGTTTGTTGGAGCCGGAGTGTTTGCCTAGTGACTGGTATTTGAAGTTGTTGTTCAGGGTTTTGGAGCGGTGGTAGTGGTCGGATGTGGTGTCTGATTTCTCTCGTTTGTGGCGACGGAGGGAGAAGTTTGGTTTGTCGTTTGAGACTGGGTGATTGCTGGGATAAGGTTGGGAAGGTGTTAGATAAGTGACCTTGTTGATCGATAATATATTGGCGGTCATACATATTTCATTTTATAACGTTACTTTTTTAGGTAAATCGTTGATTTTTATGATACTTTCTGAGTTTACAGACATGTTCTTAGTTTGAAGTTTAGACACCGACCGAGAGCCGGGTTTTTGCTATTTCTCAATTTCTCAATTTCTGAAGTGACATAAAAAACAAAAGATATTTTAGTTTTGAGTTGACACAAGTTACAAACCAAACAAAACCGACAGACTTATTTGGAGTCATGAAACGGTAGTGTAACGGATCCACAAATTTCACACAAATCATTTAAGACATAAAACTAAACCAATCAAAGCCAGTTTATCCGTGCCTTTAATTAGATCAATTATGCAATTATTATCCGACAGTTAAATTGATCCACTTGTCTTGGTTGGAAATCCTTCTATTGAAAGTTGCCTTAAAGTTTGCCACGCTTACAGTCGATCTTCTACCTGTCCGACTGGAAAACCGGGAGTTATTTATAGATTTACAGGATTAACTCACAACTAAATGAAAACGTTACTTACACTAATTTACAAACTTAATTTAACAAAAATTGTACAACCGTAAAAAAGCCGCGCGTTCATGTTGAACACGTTTACTCTCATGACGGTCAGCACAAAATAAAAGCAAATCAATGTACACGGTGCACAGCGTCACCCTTATAACGAGTAAACCTAATTAGAGTAATTAATTAATTAATTATCAGAGCTCTATAATCTCAAAATTATTATCGTTATCGGTGACGCATGTAAAATCGTTGTTATCGGTGGTTACAGAACAGCTAAAATTTGTGTAGAGTGACTTCCCGAAGAGTCCGTGATAGAACACAATCTCAGGACGGCTGAAACATTCCTCTCTCAGGATTCTAAGTTTAATTAATTAATTGTATTAATTATGTAAAATATACGTTGTGAGACAACATATAGATGGTATTCTAAGATTAATGAAGTTAATAGCGGCATTATTCTCCTTTTTCTGGTGCATCTATCCAAGTGATGTCATATTTCACGATAATGGTAAAATTTAATTTTAGAACAACTGTGCAAAAGTAAGAATGGTAACTACTATTCTATTCTAGATTTTATTGGTAACATCATACTGAGTGCTAATCCACTTCAAAAAAATGTTGAACGGAATGTAAAATGTTATTACTTATTAATATTATGTAGCTGGTTATATTTGTATATTGATTCAAATAAATGATATCATCAAACTTTAAAGTCGTAAGCGTTTAACCACTCTCTTTTGCGGTGAAGTTGAAACGATCTTACTGCTGACCTACTCACTAACAATCCATTAACTGCATAAGTCACTAATTGCTGAACTGCATTTAGGTTATTTTCTGTGACCTAGTCAACACTTAACAAAATCCATTGCTTACTGGAAGGGGAGAAGCTATCCCAATTTTGTAAACCATCTAGGATAAGCCCCCCATATCCAGTCAACTTACCGGACTTTGGTAGTGAGGGGAGGCGGGGGCGCTAACAACTCCTTTATCCTATCAGAAGTCTTGCTCGGCAGGTAGAACGCTGGTAACTTGCCGTTATTATCCCTAGTCAACTTGTCTGCTTCTAAGGGAGGATAACATAGTTTTAAACTACTTACAGAATTTTTAAAAATTCGAATAGTGTTAGTTAGGTAGTGGAGGGCGAATGTTCAACTCTTTTCAACTCTTTAAACATTTTAAAATGTTCTCATAAGCTTGCATTGCCTTTATATGCTTAAAAGAAAAAAGTCCGATAAACCCGTTTACTTACACCTAAAAATCTAAACTGCTAAAATACCTACTTTCTTTGATGAGCAGGTCGATTACATCCTCGTGGCCACACTGCGCGGCCATGTGTAGTGGAACCATTCCGTTAAAAGCACGTGAGTTAACGTCGCTGTCTGCCGAGATCAGCACGTGCACCATGTCTAGTCTACCTAGTTTACACGCCCAGTGCAGACCTGGAGGAACAGGAGATGTTTTAGATAATACTGTAATCTATATTATCTGGACTATTTGGAATTAGTCAGATGCGTCTTGAATGAATTTTAAACTATAAATCACAGCACTACAAATCTGTTACATTTATCTATTCATTAAGATATGAGATTTACAAGTATGATCACTGTCGGCCTTTTTAATAATTTATTACAGTAACAATTTTTGAACTGATTTGAAAATCCTAGCTTTTTTAATTTATTTATTATTCTTGTTGTATTTCTGTGTAAATTTAATTCTTATTCTTATTCTAATTCTAATTCTACTCAGAACATGATCAGAGCTTCAAATTATTTTTAGTAATATATTACAGTAGTGTAGCACACTAGGTGTACCTGGCTGCTCGACTATTAGTGGTAGGTAGGTTTTACAAATAAAAGACGTTAAATATGGAGTTTTGCGGAAAAGATGAAATCTAAAAACTTACTAGAAGTGGTAATCCACAGAACTGATCTCCAAAAACTATATCGTGACTCGTGAATCTAAAAGTTGTGAGGAAATGGTCATGTGACATGAAAGTGAAATGGGTGTGAGCAGACTAATGGTGACAAACTCTTTCAACAAGGTGAACTAAAGCGGTGAATGAGAAATGGGTTGGTTGGTCACGTGATGCATGGAACTAGGTCTAAATGGTGGACTAATTAATCGAGTGAAGCTTATTGGTTGAAGTGAAATGCGTCTACAAAACTTAATGAAAGGTATGAAACTAATTGCTGGGAAATGTGAACTTATACGATTTGAAGTGATGAACTGTGGATTCTAAATGGACAAGTTTGAGTCAAATTTTAGAAACAAATATTTTAAAGTGGCTTTCTCCTACAACCCACAAGTAAAACATGGCCAGCTTGCACCATCTGTCGTAGTTATCACAAATTTATTAATTGTGGTTCGTATTTTTATCTTATATTACCCAGGGACAAAAGAAATCGCGGCATGTTCGGAATCGCGATTTTCCTTTATTTGACGACAAATTTTATGTATAGTTTATAATATGTATAGTCTGTTAAAAATCGGGTATCGCGATTTTTGGCAAAAATAATCGGCGAGACTCCTTTTTGTCCTGATTTTACCTGGGTAAGGGACTGAGTACAGATCAAAAATCACAGTTTCTCCCCCCCCCACCCCCACTTTTTCCTTGTCAGCTTTCTCAGTGGAAGTAATACTTAGTCCGAACTTTACCTAATGGGCAATTAAGATTAATAAATTTGAAGACCTTACGTCTCATCATTGATGTTCATCTGGAAAAAGATTATATTATATATAATTTATATATATTTTCAGAACATACACTATTATATGTATACTGTATTCATGTATAAATTGTATTGATAGTAAGATTACTGAAATAATATCATAGATTTGTCAAACATACAATCAAAGATTTTAAAAACATTAATTTTTCACAATATGAGATAAAATGCTGTAACGTTGATCATGTAATGTAGTTATTTGTTAATCACTGCACTGGTATGATATAAGAGTTTTACAGGGTGTTGCAAGACTCGTGTCCAAATTTTGAATGGCTCTCAAAATCTAACAAATGAGGCAAACAGTTTATTTTGTTTCAAATTGTAGACAAATTATTACATTTTAAAATACCTTTTTGTTTTCTACCATCATGTCAAATATATGTTTTACTTTCAAGTAGTTCAACAAGTCTTTGTCTGCCTCACGCAACTTGTCGCACGTTTCCCACTCACTAAAGGGTACATTTCACAGATCAGTCAATGCTAATTAAAATTGAGCCGTAATTTCAAGCGCATACACCATTAATATTCTTCAATCCTTGATTTCACGCATTCCATCTAAATATGAAAATTTATAGTGTATATTTTCCTATAAGTATTAAACGTAATTAGTAATTATTAGTAAATATAAGTAATTAGTATTTAGTGATTATTAGTACCTTGAATACTCATCCCAAGTCCCCTGCAACCACTCCATACCAGACCTGCCCAGTATCTCCGCGGTGGTTGCCAGTGTGGCAGACCTACAAACGAACTTGTCTCTGTACACCATCACTGGTGCTGGGAATCGGGACCGGCACCGAGCTAATCGTGCCTTGTGGATCAGACCGCTCACTTCTTGAGCCATCTCGACAGGAGCACTGGGATTAATATACTGTTTTACCATGGAATGATTTTATCAGTTTTAACATTTTTGAATACAAAGTTCTAGAAAAAACGAGGAAGTGGCACAGTAGAAATATGGAAGTTCTAAGTTCTATCTCTTACCACTCTTTGTAAGTGGTAGGTATGATAAGATGTCTGGGATAATGACCACACAACTCTCCTGCCTGGTTGCTGAGCATCTCGACATTGTAATCCTTCAAGAAGAGCCGCTTACACTGCGCTTCTACTCTGTCTATCATGGGATCAACAAGCGTTGTGTGGTATTGGATCTGCGAGTACTGATCCACAAGCCAGGGTATATTCAACTCCTCGTCACTTCCCTCCATTGCTTTACTTGCAGCTGGGGCTGCTAATATCCTTCTCTAGATCCTACAATTTTGACACATTTCAATGATCGAAAAGACAATTTTATTATTTATCGCTAATTTATTACACAATCAATCAATAAATATACATCCGAATGAATAATTCCCAACTAAATTTTGGCGCTAGGTGGTATAATCCCTCTAAAAATGTTAGGACAAGTAAATAAAACAGCTTGTTATCATAAA
Organism: Bolinopsis microptera; assembly: GCF_026151205.1. Taxonomy (NCBI): domain Eukaryota; kingdom Metazoa; phylum Ctenophora; class Tentaculata; order Lobata; family Bolinopsidae; genus Bolinopsis; species Bolinopsis microptera. The sequence goes on from NC_087079.1 coordinate 16,983,641, forward strand.
GCTCTTGTCGTCAAAAATGCAGATTCTTCTTTTTAATTAAATACCAAACCCTCCCAACTCCATATCCTATATGCTTCTTGAGACAGAGTACTAAGATGACATCAACTTCAACAACCCATGTCTAGAGACCTTTAAAAAGCTCTTCCTCATAGCCAAATCTGTGTTTGAAGAATATAATCTGTTCATCAACACGAGTAAAACCGAGCATGTTCACTTCTATTTGGCAAACCCAAAACCTAAGAAAAAAAGAGAAAGTTGTTGTGGGAACTTTCTACAGGGGCGAGGGCCGAGGAACCATGGAAAACACACAAGACCTTATAATGCTCTCTTAAATTATGTGCGGTGAGAAAGACATCAAGCATCATTGTATACTTGGCAACGTTGCTTTCAGAAAATTTGAGAATATCTGGCTGAAGAAAACAAAAATATCACTCAGTCTTAAGTTCAGAATATACAAAGCTCAAGTCATTTCTAGGTTATCCATTATCGGTATGAAATTTGTTATCTAGATAAACAGATAAAGATTTAGGTTTTATCTAGATAAAACCGATAATTTTTCTGCTGAAGGCTAAAGCCAAAATGTTTTACAAATTTCACAAAAACTAATTGTCGACTTTTATTACTGTTTACCAGTAATCTTGTTAAAGTACCACTTCCTTTCTTTTGAAAACATTAGAGCATCAGTTTTCTTCTCCGGGGAGCAGAAGTGCACCAGTTTTCTTCAAAACAGTAGACCAACGGTTTTCTTCTCCTAAGAACAGTAGTGTACCAGTTCTCTTCAAAACAGTAGACCAAGGGTTTCCTTCTCCTGAGAACAGTAGTGTACTACCAGTTCTCATCAAAACAGTAGACCACCGGTTTTGTTCTCCTGAGAACAGTAACGCACTAGTTCTCTTCAAAACAGTAGACCAGTGACCACCGGTTTTCTTCTCCTGAGAACAGTAACGCACTAGTTCTCTTCAAAACAGTAGACCACCGGTTTTCTTCTCCTGAGAACAGTAGTGTACCAGTTCTCTTCAAAACAGTAGACCAAGGGTTTCCTTCTCCTGAGAACAGTAACGCACTAGTTCTCTTCAAAACAGTAGACCACCGGTTTTCTTCTCCTAAGAACAGTAGTGTACCAGTTCTCTTCAAAACAGTAGACCAAGGGTTTCCTTCTCCTGAGAACAGTAGTGTACTACCAGTTCTCTTCAAAACAGTAGACCACCGGTTTTATTCTCCTGAGAACAGTAACGCACTCGGCACTAGTTCTCTTCAAAACAGTAGACCAGTGACTACCAATTTTCTTCTCCTGATAACAGTAACACACTAGTTCTCTTCAAAACAGTAGACCACCGGTTTTCTTCTCCTGAGAACAGTAGTGCACCAGTTCTCTTCAAAACAGTAGACCACCGGTTTCCTTCTCCTGAGAACAGTAGTGCAGACCAAGGATTTCCTTGGCTCACATCTAAGTAAACTACCTCTTCTATCATACTAGAAGACGTTTGGGACTGTTTCTTGGATTACTTGGGATGGCAAAAACACTAATATTTCTTTACAATTTTACAGTATTTGGTATTGTGGCAGTGTTTTCGGTAATATCTAGTGAATTTTTATACCGATAAAAATATGTTTTATCTAGATAAACAGATAACTTTTTTAACGAATTATCGGAGATAATTATCGGTTACAATTATCGGAGTGGATAGCCTAGTCATTTCCATCATCACCCCAGGTCAAGATTCATACGAGATTGCAAGCTAGACTCATCGCACAAAATTTGTAAATAAATGAGAAAACAGAAAAAGTTCAACTTAAAAGTTGAGGGACACAATAATTAGGAACTTAACGTGTATTATATACACTTAACGTGTATTTTATCACTTGTTTATAGCGTGAAAACTTCGACGTAACACGCAGGAGATTCGGCGAGATTTTTGCGAGTTTCCTATAAATCTCATCACAGACTCACGATATTGTGAGTTTAAGTGCGAGTCTAAGGCGTGCTTTTTTCAGCATTATAGGTGACCTAGTGGTTAGAGCACCCACCCTCTGCGCAGAAGGTCAAAGGTTCAGGGTTCGAATCACAGTGTCACCTAGTTTATGGAGTAGCTAAGGATCCATCGAATCTATATGATCTCCCCGATTGATTCAGCCGTAACCAGCGGATGCTCATTGAAAGTTGATGTGCGCGTGACTACCAGTTACAATTTAAAATCAATTACAACCTTGAAAAAACACGTACTGTACTACGCACGTTACACAAGCTAACTAGATACCCATTTGATTGACGATGTCAACCCTTCCAGGTCGTTGCTCTGCGAAGCAAAGCAACAATTTCGTTGACGGATGTTACTCGTCTAAATTTCTTCGAAGTAGCCGCGCGCTGCTTTCTTCTCGAAATGTTGGCCCGATGGCAAGTGCTACGAAGTAGCGCGCACCGGACCAGACCATTAAAAATGGCAAACGATTTCGTCATGCGAAGCAACTGCAAGAATGCGAAGCAAGAATGCTAGTTCATAGTTTGCCCGGCAGGTCAAATGTCAAAACGGTAAAGTCCTCCTGTTATACCTTCTGTATTAATTTTTTAATACTTTCAACACTACTATATAACAAATAATTTGAGGACCCCTAGTGGGAATTAACACCTCAATCAAATGTAGCAACCATTACAGGTTGTATGTCGATGTAAATGGTTGTTGCATGATAGTTTATTTAAAGACATCCTAAAGACTATCAGACATCGTTTTTAAGAGCTGTTAACTCCCATCTATAACCTATCACCCATCTATCACCTAAAGAATATCAGACACCACTCATTCCCATCTTCTGAATTGCTGCAAAGGTACTGTAATCAACAACTAAATAACTATAAACAGTAGCATCGGTTTTAGACTCTATCCTGAATTCTTTGCATTATTGTGTTTATTTGAACTATGTCCGGTATCCCAATCAGAAATTACAGCCTTCGTGACAGACCTAACAGTGCAAAAGCAAAATGTTCTACCTGTGTATCACTAAGTCTTGAAAACGACAATTTGAGGAGACAAATTGCTCGTCTAACCAAACTTACCCAAGGCTCAGGCCATGACAAAATTGCGGTTCCATTCTCTTGCGGGGACAATGTTCTTATCTCTGAACATGAATCAGAAACTCAAAACTGTGAAGTTAGCAGTGTGACTGAACTTAATAGCAACCCATCTCTTGTGAATTCTTCTGATGTTAACAAACAATCTTCAACCAGTGTTAACGTTGTGGGTAAGTCCATCAATCCATATCATGATTTGAGTCGAGGTGTATTCAGGTTTGTTGATACTCTCAAGTTGGATATGGAAACACAATACACACAAACGTTCAACAATAGGGCTGTAGCATACTATGGGGATTTCCCATATGCCTACAATGGAGGCTTCCATAACACAAGGCCGTTAAATGACAATCCCTTATTAAAGTCTATTTTAGAACGTTTACGCTCACAGTTCCCAAGTCTGAAATTTAACAGCGCCATGATCACCAAGTACGAAAATGGCAAGCAAGGAATACCATTCCATTCAGATGATGAGAGGTCCATATCACCAGGCTCCATGATTTCCACCATATCGTTAGGAGCAACAAGAGTCCTCAGTTTTAGGTCTAAAAGCAAAGTCCACGTTGCCAATCTTACTCTCTCCCATGGCGACATAATGATTATGACCAGAAAATCTCAGGACAGCTTTGAACACAGCCTTATTCAGGACCATACTGATGACATGAGAATTAGCATTACTCTGCGCCAGATTGATGGCAGTGCAACCTTGTCTGCTCCACCCGATACCTCAAGTAAGCCTTTCGTTACTGTAAGAGAAACTGAACCCTCAATCAAAGGGAAATCATCACCCAACAAAATCACTCATAAGAGCACCGTACCCCCTGCTTCAGTCAAAAGCAAATCCCTTGCTGTGTATGTTAGCTCAAGCATGTTCTCCAAGTTAGATGCTACAAAACTATCCTCTGCTCATCAAGAAGCACATGTATTTCACTATCCTGGTGGCATTGCAAACGGTATCAATGAACGCTTCCACTCAGATGAAAGAAAGAGGTCAATTGATGCAAATAATGTGAAGACCATCGTACTCATGTGTGGAACTAATGATGTGGACTTAATCCTAGAGAGTCCTCGACACATGAGGAATAGATTATTGTCACCCGATGAGTTCACAGGAAAAGCAAAGGCCCTTGATAACACCAATCGCTCTATTGATAATCTGATCCAGTCACTTCACTTGTGGGCTCCAGCTGCAAAAATTAAGATCATAAACATTTTACCAAGAGAAAGTTTTGCTAGAAATAAAGTGATAAATGACATCAATATCTTTTTATCTAAGATTCCTTCCAAATACTCGTTTGTTAGCTTTATACCCACAGAGATGAATCGATTTTTGTTTAGTGATAGATCTGGATTTAGGAAATCATCTTGTTTTAGTAGATTTGGGGAAGACAATGTGCATCTAAACAGCGATGGTATCTTTAAACTAGCAAAGCACATCAAGTACCATGCCCACCATTGAAATCGACATGACATTTCCACCTGAATATTTATTTTGATTTCAAGTTTAAAACTTTTCTATTGAAAATATTTACAGGCGGATAATTTTCACCTGATTTTAGTTTAATCAGACACAACGACTAACACGTTTTGTGAAATGACAAATATTCACAACTCAGCTGACAAATTTCATAACCTTTGCATTGGTCACTGTAACATTCAAGGTGGTCTCCTAAATTTAGCTAAAAGTAATGAACTTACTCAACTCATTCGAGATCATAAGCTAGACATACTTTCCCTAAATGAGATGAATCTTAATGATACTATTGACACAGACACCATAAATATTCCTTCCTCCTTCAACATTATGCGATGCGACAGGCCAAACAGTTCTAGGGGTGGTTGTGGCTTAATGATAAACAAAAAACTAGCTTACACAGAATTAGTTATGGATAGTAAGCTTGATAACATTGAAGCATTATGGGTGAAGCTTAAGAATAGCAAGATCAATGTTTGCTGCTTCTATCGCTCTGGAAATTATTGCAGTGTTGATAACTTTATTGAGTACATTCATTTTTGCATGAAAAAATTGAACGGAAAAAAGGTTATCTGGATTGGGGATATAAACATTGACCAGAATAATATCTCATCCACCCAGTACAAAAAATTAGATATGACCTTGAGATGTTACAATCTAGTTCAAACCATTCAAGGGATAACTAGAGTTGCTAAACGTGGAGACAATTTTACCCAGACTACTATTGATGTAATATTCACTAACTGTTATGCAGATTTTGTTCAATCTTCTGTTCTTGATGAACGTATTGGGGATCATCAAGCTATTATGTGTGAGATAGATTGTCAAGTACCTATAGCTCCTAAATTTGAAAAGGTTGAAATTAGAAATCATTGTAAACGTAATGTTAAACAATTCTTAGACTATCTAGATACCTGTTCTGATTACAGTCCACTATTGGAAAGTACAGATGTTGAAGCTATCACTGCTGGCCTTTGTCATCATATTGAACAGGCATATGCAACCTGCTTCCCTTGCAAGACCATAGAAAGGCATGAAAAGTTCATACATAAACCTTCTACTGAACTTTTAAATGCCATTAATCATACACATTTTCTTCTAAAGAAATTCCGTAAAAAGAAGGATAAGAGGGACAATGGAAATTGCAATAAATGTGGTATATGTAGCAAATGTATAAAGTGTAATGAGGCCTGGGATTGCTACAAGATTCAGAGAAATATTAGAAATAAATTAGCTAAAACCTGCAAAAAGGCTAATGTAATCGATGATCTACAAGTTAAAAGTGCCAAGAATGATCTTAAAGGGGTATGGAAAACTATCAAACTGGCATCAAATATGACCCCTGGTACAACTAATTGTCAAACTATCAATGAGAATGATCCTGAGCTATTTAACTTTCATTTTGCAAATGTTGGATCAAGATTACAAAATCAGGCCCCCAATATTGAAAGAGTTAGTTTTACTGATTTTTTACCTCCTAGAACTTCTAACATCTCATTTGATAGATTCCAAGAAATAAATGAAACTGATATCCTAATGTATGTCGAAACACTCAAGAATGACAAGGCCTCATATGACGATGTGCCTCTATTTTTACTTAAGCAAGCTGTACCACACATAGTTGAGCCACTGACCCATATTGTCAATTTGAGCCTTAATACAGGTGTTGTACCAACCCTTTGTAAAAAAGCTAGAGTAACTCCCATCCATAAGGCAGGAATGAAAGATGATCCTAATAATTACAGGCCAATATCCATCCTTCCACTTGTAGGAAAACTTATAGAATACTTTGTCGGCAAGCAACTCACCGATTACATGGAAGAGAACAAACTTTTCATCCGGCATCAATATGGCTTTCGGAAAAATCACTCCACAACTTATTTGATGTACGATCTGATGGACGAAATATATATGAGTAAATCTAAGTCTTATAAACCAGGAATCATCTTTCTTGATCTTAAGAAGGCCTTTGACACAGTGAATCATGAAATATTGCTTCAAAAATTGGCATATTATGGAATTGGTGGCATTGCTTTAACCTGGTTTAAGAACTTCTTATCTTGTAGATATCAATGCACAAGGATCAATGGCAAAATAAGCTCATTTTTAGAAGTTCTGAGTGGTGTACCACAAGGAAGCATCATTGGGCCTATATTATTTAGTATCTTCATAAATGACATCATTTATGCCTGTAACCTATCTAAGCCCTTTCTATTTGCAGATGATGGTGCACTATTCTTTGATCAAACCTGCAGAAGCACATTTATAAACATGAAAATAGAACTTATGACAATCTTTAAATGGCTCAGTGTAAATAAATTATCACTCAATGAAACGAAGACTGAATTCCTATTGTTTGATTCTGTTGATCAACATGATGAATTAACCATTGAATGTAATGAGGTAACTTTCACAATCAAGGAGTGCAAAGAGACAAAATATCTTGGCCTCATTCTAGATAGTAAATTAAACTTCAAAAGCCATGTAGATTATATTATTAAGAAGGTCATGAAGAGAATTGGTGCCATGTATAGAAGTAAAGCACTGCTACCCATTAAATATAGGAAAATGTTTGCCAATGCACTCATGTTGCCACAATTCGATTATTTAGACACGATCTATTGTAGAGCTGGCAAGACAAAACTTGCTGAACTTGACACTCTGTACAAAAAGGTAGCCAAAATAGCTCTCAACGTTCCACAAACAGAGAGCAGCCTTAATGTTTATAGAGACATGAAATGGTTACCACTCCATCTTAGACGACAACTCCATCTGTCAAATTATATGTTTAGAATCATCCATGACAATTGTCCTACAAACTTTATGAACAAATTTAGTTACATATCAGGAGGTAGTAGGAGCGGCGAAAGCTGCAACCTATATGTTAATAGATCAACATCACATAAAAACTTTCAATACTTGGGGGCAAAATGTTGGAATAATGTTCCAACAGATCTACGAAATCTGCCCGATGTTAAAAGCTTAAGTGATTCGTATAAGAAACAGCTACTCTCATCTATAACAACAGACCCTAATTATACCGTCGACAATTCATATGACAAATTTTACACTGCAATCATAGTCGACGATAACTAAGTATCTTCTAATTCTTTTAAATCTGAGGCATATATAATTGATGTATCGAAAGGATTTTCCCTTTTTTTACCTTTTTTTGATTGATTTTGCACATGACTGACATGTTTTAACTGGAGGAAGGGTTCGCACAGTGGTAGTTTTATAAACCACTTTTAATTTATTGACCTATTATACCTAGTGGTAGTTTTATAGACCACATTTAATTTATTTACTTATTATACTTAGTATTTATTTTTGGTGACTGTATCACCCAGTTTTAACATTTGATAATTGTACAGTTTATTAACGACACATTGACTGAATGTTATTTTATATTCTAATTTATATTCTAGATATTTTATTCATTTTTCAACAGACGACAACTTCCTGTTTTTTCTTCTATATTAGTTACTCATACCTCTTTTACAGACTTTTTTACAAGGACATTGACAGATGATACTCACATTAGGCATTCATTATTGCATCTAAATTATTTCACTTGCATTAGGTTTAGAAATTTATTCTCTGGTTAACAGATTTCAAATGTTTAATTAATTTGTAGTATGACAGTAAGGTATATATATATATAAGAAGTTATTTAATTTTGCTTGGGCTATTATATTGACTATTGAGGTTTAATGATGATATGGAATTTGAATTCTATATAAATTTACACTATGTGGTTGGGGCATTTTGCATAGTAAATATGGTTACTACTCCTATATATCATATTATTTGATTGGTATTCGATTTCTGATTATTTCTCTAGGAATATGATTATTATATCTCAATTTGGCTTTAGGTAGGGTGCCCCGCTAAAAGAACTGGATTCTTCCAGGAAGCATCCCGTGCACAGACCTTGGTCTACATATATATTAAATTATTAACCATTCATTCTGTATGTGCACGAAAATTTATTTCAATCAATAACAAGTTTTAACTTCTTAACTTTAAGCTTAACCACGCTCTCCCACAGTTCAACTGATTAACAGAAGATCACTTTAACAACGAAGTAATACAGCCGTCAACTCAGTGGCTGATTACTAACACAGTCAACGCGTCCACGACTAGGAGCAGGACACATCGCCTGGATACCGGACACCACTCTTATCCCAGCACATCTGCACTACAACGTGACGTCACAGCAACATCGCAATACGTGTCTAAGCAGACTCCAGCAAGGAGGGACACTTTTTGATTTGGGACTTCGATTCGAGCACGGGAGATTTCCCACGGACTTTACTCTGTTACTGAATAGACTCTTTACTCCCATCTTTGTCGTTTTGATATTATACTTATTGTCAACGTTAATTTTATTCGTATTTTATCCAACCGTTTTAATTGTTCAACGTAAGACTGGACCTAAAACTAATAGCCTATAAACGGGTCATTTATAATACTCCAAGGTACCAATAATTGAAAAAAGTGACACATATACGCTGCAAGTTACATTTTAGATTTATAACCTACCATGAAGACGCGCGCCGAGTTGGACTCGTCGACGCGGACGCAGTTTTAATATTTGGTGGTCTATGTTTGATGGTTTGATATTTGATGTTCAGATGACGGTCTCGTGTATCACCCGTTAAAGTTAGATTGTAAAATCTGACTATTGGATTGTCAAATCATAAAACGCCCACTTGCGCGTTTGAGAGTGTTCAAACACGCCAGGCTATGTTTATGAGCATTGCATTGAGCATAATACAATAGAAATAGCCTTGACGGATGTTACTCGACTAAATTTCTTCGAAGTAGCGCGCGCCGCTTTCTTCTCGATGGTAAGTGCTATACTGATAGTGAAACGGCGATGGGTGTCACGACGTGATAAAACGCTAATTCGTAACGCTAACTGACTATAGTGTAGAGTTTCTACGATACAGGGGGAGCTCTGCGCACTCGTGCGCGGCGGGCCATACAACGTATGACAAAAGTAGCGCGCGCCGGGCCTGATCATTAACAATGGTCAAGTAATAGCCTGGCCCCTATGAGGTAAGCAATCGATTAAACATGCTAGGTCATTCAGTAGCCCCCAGAAAACCTTACTGCCTTCCGGGCTCGCTAGAGGTGATCGACCCAGCAAACCCTACCGGCCGGGGAATATCTCCAAAAGTAAAATAAATAGAACCTTCCGGTTTTCAACAAAATGTCCGTCTCGTAAATTTAAAGGAGGCTCCCCAGGAGCACAATTGGGGACAACTTAGATTTTGAATTAAACCGAAAAGTTTGATTTTTGGCTAAATTAAAGATCGCAGCTTTTAAACTTTGCAAAGTCATGTCGTTGTCATGACTACTAAACTAAATGCAGCATGTGAAAGGTAAACTCGATGTGACGCGCGACGCCAAACGTGCTGTTGAAAATCTATCACCTCTAGCAAGCCCAGCAGGCGGTAAGGTTTTCTGGGGATTTTCAACAGCACGTTTGTCCTCGCGCATCACATCAAGTTCACCAGCTTTCGCACGCTGCATTTAGCCTAGTAGTCATGTAATGACAAATCTAAAGTAATGACAAAGTACTAATAACAGCTCTTAAAGTTAACCGTCCGTTAGACGAGGAGTCCCATATGGATGAGCATAGCCATATAGTTTATCCTAATTTAATATGGGTGCTTACCATTAGTTTAGCATATTAAAATTTTTCCCTCTCTGCTCTCCCAATGCCTTAAGTATCACATCGGGACCCCCAATGTCGTTTCACTATATATCCTGTAGAGTTTCTACGATACAGGAGGAGCCGCGCACTTGACGGATGTTACTCGTCTAAATTTCTTCGAAGTAGCGCGCACCGCTTTCTTCTCGAAATTCTTGCCCGATGGCAAGTGCTACGAATGACGAAGTAGCGCGCGCCGGGCCAGACCATTAACAATGGTCAACCGTAACCGCGCACTCAAAATACAGGGAGAGCCACGCACTCGTGCGCGGCGAGTCATACAACGTATGACAACCAATGCCTCAGCCCGAAACCAACCACTTTCGGAAAAATCTCGAAGTTGGCAATGTAAATCAGTTCTAAACGGTCAACGTTTAGCTCAGGAATCCTATGTGGATGAGCATAGTTTATCCTATTTTAATGGGTGCTTACCATTAGTTTAGCATATTAAGATTTGTCCCTCATTGCTCTCCCAATTGCCAATGCCCTAGCCCAAAACCAACCACTTTCGGAAAAATCTCCAAGTTGGCAATGCAAATCAGCTCTAAACGGTCAACGTTTGAACAAGGAATCCCATGTGGATGAGCATAGTTTATCCTATTTTAATGTGTGCTTACCATTAGTTTAGCATATTAAGATTTGTCCCTCTCCCAATATGCCCGGACACAAACCTGGCCAGAGTTCTCTTAGAGAGTTAGAGTTGTGCCTGACGTTTAGTTTTAACTCCCGCTGATCTCTGAAAATCTAAATTTACCGCGGACGTTTTCCCTCGAGTAAAATCGATAACAACTGATTTTGGTATAAAAACTGATTTTTAGCCTAATGCGTCCTAATGTCTCCAACTGCTGCTGCTAGTGAGCGCTCCTACTAAATCGCTCGCCTTAATTTAAACTGTTACTGTTACCGCGGCGGAAGAATTTCGCCGCGGTAACAGTAACACCACTCACGATCAAATTTCCCTACCGCATACATTACTGGGCCGCGCTCAGCCTGTCATTCCGCCAAATCTTTATTTATGTTAATGAACATAATAGCCTGGGGTCCTCAGGTAACCGCATACAATGTAATTGTTTTACTTTATTATGTATCCGGCCCAGAGTGGTGTTTGGCGTGCATGTAATAATCGTTCATATTATATTAGGCGTTCAGAACTTGAAAAATCCTGCGCGCAATTAAGGCCTGTCGACGCCGATCTGTATGTGGTTTGGTTGTAGATCATTTCATACTTTGCGCGGTTTTGTTTCGTGTTAAAAATAACGATGCGTATCATTTCACGTCATATTACTGCATCGTTTGCCAACTTTATTGACTGAAATAAAATATTCTGTCTCGTCTTAGTTATTAGTTGTATCTAACATAAACTAATACATTTTTATGCTTACTCGACACTTCTACAGCACCATCGACTTTCGAGCCTTTTATAATTTATTTGATGTAGGATTCTTTAAAAGCATACCGCAATCTTGATATTAGTTGCTTCTTGAATGTAAATGTAAAATAACATCTGTTCTCAGCTTTGTATTCGCTTTTTACCATTCAGTGTCGATTAATTGTTAAATCATAAATAAAGAAATAATCAGCCACGAGTCTATGGTCTATCAGCTGATAACATAATTTTATTTGTTTCGAATTGCTGAATTTTATCACTCGGTAATTTATTAAGCTTTTGTCACCAAAATAACATTTAAATTTATGATTGATCCGTGTGTAACAGTCGTCAAGCATCAAAAACTGGTTGCTATGCCTGTAATTAATTAACACATGACTTATAGCGTCAAGCGCGTAAAATATACTCTTTTTATACACATAATTATAGGGGAGTGGTTCATATTGCGAAGTCCTCGTCCGAGCAGACTTTTGTCGACAACGCTGGTCCATCGTGCCACCTCATATATCCAAACCCGATTACTTATTCCCTACGATTTTTTTGCCTTATTATAGAATTATTCTAATTCTGTGTTCGTCAAAATGTTAATACACAGTTGCCTCGGTGTGAAAATTTTGTCTCTGGTCCTTGTATATATGTTTATTGTTTATATATCTCGAATCACACAGTATCTTGCTCCTGAACATTTCCCTATTTTTGTAACTTCCTGGCTGTTAGTATGGACATTTTCTTGAGATGAATGGGGTTGATCCCTATCATAATCTTCAGATTATCTAGAGCCGTGCTTTTGAGATTTGGCTATCATGATGCTAGCATGTCTTCGTACCGCTTGCATCCTTTTATTTTTTTTACTGGGCTTTGTCAATCCGATGCTACCAAACAAAGGTAACAAAACCTAGCGTTGGGAGAATTACTTGGTTATAAATGTATCTCGTTCCTGTAGGAGTGTTATAGAGGCAAATATGTTTTGCCTATTGCTCTGATACGCGCCTGTTAATGTTGTACCGCTTTATCGCACTTCTGCTGAACATGCAATCCCCATATTAGTGACCACCTCGGATATAACAGAAGTGAACCAGCAAAATACAAAAGCGTCGGAACACAGCCAGTAGAAGTAGATTTTCTTCACTCCGAAATCAAAGTTACCGCTCTTCAGCTTGTGTTTGAAAGATGTGACGTAATGAGTGACGTAGTATGTGACGTAGTGAGTGACGTAGTGAGTGGCGTAGTATGTGACGTAGTGAGTGACGTAGTGTGTGACGTAGTGTGTGACGTAGTGAGTGACGTAGTGAGTGGCGTAGTATGTGACGTAGTGAGTGACGTAGTGTGTGGCGTAGTGGGTTACGTAGTGAGTGACGTAGTGTGTGACGTAGTGAGTGGCGTAGTATGTGACATAGTGTGTGACGTAGTGAGTGAAATAGTGAGTGACGTAGTGAGTGGCGTAGTATGTGACGTAGTGAGTGGCGTAGTATGTGACGTAGTGAGTGACGTAGTGTGTGGCGTAGTGAGTGACGTAGTATGTGACGTAGTGAGTGACGTATTGAGTGACGTAGTGAGTGACGTAGTGAGTGAGTGAAGTAGTGAGTGAGTGACGTAGTGAGTGACGTAGTGAGTGACGTAGTGAGTGACGTAGTGAGTGACGTATTGAGTGACGTAGTGAGTGACGTAGTGAGTGACGTAGTGAGTGGCGTAGTATGTGACGTAGTGAGTGACGTAGTTAGTGGCGTAGTATGTGACTTAGTGAGTGGCGTAGTGTGTGACGTAGGGTGTGACGTAGTGAGTGACGTAGTGAGTGACGTAGTGAGTGAGTGAAGTAGTGAGTGAGTGACGTAGTGAGTGAGTGACGTAGTATGTGACGTAGTGAGTGATGTAGTGAGTGGTGTAGTGAGTGGCGTAGCATGTGGCGGAGTGTGTGACGCAGTGTGCGACGTAGTGAGTGACGTAGTGAGTGGCGTAGTATGTGACGTAGTGAGTGATGTAGTGAGTGGCGTAGTATGTGACGTAGTGAGTGACGTAGTGAGTGACGTAGTGAGTGACGTAGTGAGTGACGTAGTGAGTGACGTAGTGAGTGGCGTAGTATGTGACGTAGTGAGTGACGTAGTTAGTGGCGTAGTATGTGACTTAGTGAGTGGCGTAGTGTGTGACGTAGGGTGTGACGTAGTGAGTGATGTAGTGAGTGACGTAGTGAGTGAGTGAAGTAGTGAGTGAGTGACGTAGTGAGTGACGTAGTGAGTGACGTAGTGTGTGGCGTAGTGAGTGACGTAGTATGTGACATAGTGTGTGACGTAGTGAGTGAAATAGTGAGTGACGTAGTGAGTGACGTAGTGAGTGGCGTAGTATGTGACGTAGTGAGTGATGTAGTGAGTGGCGTAGTATGTGACGTAGTGAGTGACGTAGTGAGTGACGTAGTGAGTGACGTAGTGAGTGACGTAGTGAGTGAGTGAAGTAGTGAGTGAGTGACGTAGTGAGTGAGTGACGTAGTATGTGACGTAGTGAGTGATGTAGTGAGTGATGTAGTGAGTGGCGTAGTATGTGACGTAGTGAGTGACGTAGTGAGTGACGTAGAGAGTGACGTAGTGAGTGACGTAGTGAGTGGCGTAGTATGTGACGTAGTGAGTGACGTAGTTAGTGGCGTAGTATGTGACTTAGTGAGTGGCGTAGTGTGTGACGTAGGGTGTGACGTAGTGAGTGATGTAGTGAGTGACGTAGTGAGTGAGTGAAGTAGTGAGTGAGTGACGTAGTGAGTGAGTGACGTAGTGAGTGACGTAGTGAGTGACGTAGTGTGTGGCGTAGTGTGTGACGTAGTATGTGACGTAGTGAGTGACGTAGTGAGTGACGTAGTGAGTGACGTAGTGAGTGACGTAGTGAGTGACGTAGTGAGTGACGTAGTGAGTGACGTAGTGAGTGGCGTAGTATGTGACGTAGTGAGTGATGTAGTGAGTGGTGTAGTGAGTGGCGTAGTATGTGGCGTAGTGTGTGACGCAGTGTGCGACGTAGTGAGTGACTTAGTGAGTGACGTAGTGTGTGACGTAGTGAGTTTTACATTACAGTATCGAATCACACAGTATCTTGCTCCTGAACGTTTCCCAATTTTTGTAACTTCCTGGCTGTTTGTATGGACATTTTCTTGAGATGAATGGGGTTGATCCCTATCATAATCATCAGCTTTATCTAGAGCCGTGCTTTTGAGATTTGGCTATCATGATGCTAGCATGTCTTCGTACCGCTTGCATCCTTTTATTTTTTGTACTGGGCTTTGTCATTCCGATGCTACCACACAAAGGTGACAAAACCTAGCGTTGGGAGAATTATCTGCAAAGCCAAAAAAGATAAAAAATCAAATTTTCTCCCATAACTTCAAAGGGAAGCATTTTAGGGTGTTTTGTTGTTCATAACTCATACATAAATGTGCTAGTTGCGGTTATTTTGCACACTTCAAAAAGTCACTAGCACATTCCTAACAAAATTTTAGAAAAATCAGTAAATATTAAAAACAAAAAATTTGCCTAAATTTGTTGTTTGGCTTTGAGGTCCAATATATCTGAAAATAAATGAGTAAATACATTTTTGAGGGCATCAAAAACTGCGCCAGAATTCAGAGAACAATTTGATGTCAGGCATGAAATCAATCCGATCTTCCCTGACTGACTTTTTGTTAAAATAAGCCTTGAGCCGGCCTGAAAAGGACAATTTCAGCTTTTTGACTTTAAAAATTCATAACACACCAACCAGCCATTTTAGATACGATATCAAGATTTTACACACACCTTGAAATAGATGTTAATAAACGGCGAGCAAAATTTCAACCCGATACCGCAAGAAATGATTAACTTACAGCGTCTCAACTAAAAAATTATATTTTTCGAAAATTGTACTTTTAGACTTAACCAAGAAATGCTCGATTACAAAAATAAGTATTCTCAAAATATTTTTTTGTGTGAAAACGGTGCGCTAGAAGGTCACTGAACTGCCTATAAGGTCATTTGGTCTGACCGGCACAAACTACTGTTTTGGTGTATTGTGTAATGTGTATGCCTCCTTAAAGTTAACCGTCCGTTAGACAAGGAGTCCCATTATGTGGATGAGCATTATAGCCAATAGCCATAGTTTATCCTAATTTAATGGGTGCTTACTACATATATGTATATGTATTAGTTTAGCATATTAAGATTTGTCCCTCTCTGCTCTCCCAATGCCTTGTATCACGTCGTGACCCCCATTGTCGTTTCACTATATATCCTGTAGAGTTTCTACGATACAGGGGGAGCCGCGCACTCAAAATACAGGGGGTTAACCGCGCACTCGTGCGCGGCGGGTCATACAACGTATGACAACCAATGCCTCAGCTCCCGAAACCAACCACTTTCGGAAAAATCTCCAAGTTGGCAATGTAAATCAGTTCTAAACGGTTAACGTTTAGCTAAGGAATCCTATGTGGATGAGCATAGTTTATCCTATTTTAATGGGTGCTTACCATTAGTTTAGCATATTAAGATTTGTCCCTCTTTTGTCTTTGCTCTCCCAGTCCCAATGCCCTAGCCCAAAACCAACCAATTTCGGAAAAATCTCCAAGTTGGCAATGCAAATCAGCTCTAAACGGTCAACGTTTAAACAAAGAATCCCAACTGGATGAGCATAGTTTATCCTATTTTAATGGGCATGCTTACCATTAGTTTAGCATATTAAGATTTGTCCCTCTCCCAATGCCCGGACACAAACCTGGCCAGAGTTCCCTTAAAGAGTTAAAGTTGTGCCTGGCGTTTGGTTTTAACTCCCGCTCTCTGAAAATTTAAATTTACCGCGGACGTTTTCCCTCGAGTAAAATCGATAACAACTGATTTTGGTATAAACACTGATTTTTAGTCTAATACGTCCGAATGTCTCCAACTGCTGCTGCTAGTGAGCGCTCCTACTAAGTCGCTCGCCTTAATTTAAACTGTTACTGTTACCACGGCGAAAGAATTTCGCCGCGGTAACACTAACACTTACTTACTTTACTTACTTTGGGCGATCCTCAATCGAAATCCCATTCACTGTCTGCCTCCACACGTCTCGATCGCACATAACAGTTCGAAGGTCGTCTAACTGGAGCCCAGTGTCACGAGCTACTACGTCCAGGAAGGTGAGTGGTCTCCTTCCACGGCCGGATTGGGCAAGTCGCCAGGGGAGGATAGTGGAGATAACTTGGTCAGAAGCTCTCATGCAATGCCCAGCAAATCTGGAACGCCTCGACGCAACCACTGAGGCAATAGATGGAAGGTTGCCATAGATCTGCTTGAGGGTTGGATGTTTCTTCCACGAGATGTTCTTGGCCTTCATTAAAAGACGGGTGTAGCATCCGTTGAGGCGCTTCTCAAGCTGCTTGTTTATGGTCCATGTCTCTGATCCATAGAGCAATACTGGTTCGACACAGGCTCTAAAGAACTTGACTTTCAGTTGTTCGGAAATGCCAGAGGACCAGACTTTTTGCAGTTTAATACAGGCTGACCAGGCCATTCCTTTCCTTGTGTTGAAATCCTTTCTACTGTCCGCAATGAAAGAGCCGAGGTATTTAAAGTCATCAACCTGTTTAATCTGGCGGCCTGAGATGGAATGTAAGTCGACAGTGTCAGGGATGTTGATGGTCATGAACTCGGTCTTAGAAGCATTCATAGCAAGACCAACTTGTGCGGCTGCATTTTCAAGGTCTGTCAGCAGAAGTTGGACTTGCTCTATGGTGTCTGACATTAAGGCCAAATCATCAGCAAAGTCAAGGTCTGTGATTTTGACCGCAGGCACTCTTCGACTTTTCCTAGGCACGATGGTAAGACCGAATTCTTCACCCATGCAGCTTCTGAGGACATAGTCAAGGACGATGATGAAGAGAAAGGGTGCTAGAGTGTCCCCTTGGAGAACTCCAATAAGTGTCCTAAAAAAGTCAGTAAGGCCGTCGATGGTCTGGACACGAGAGAACGATGAGTCATAAAGAAGCCTGATAGCATCTACAAGTGGAGCAGGGATACCGTAGAGGGAGAGGATGTGGAAAAGGGCATCCCGGTTAATGCTGTCGAACGCTTTCGAAAAATCGACAAACACAATTGCGGCTGAGCGATTTCCGATCTTGCATTCCTCGAGTATACGACGTAGGGCAAGGACCTGTGGGAGTGTGGATCTTCCTCTACGGAAACCATTTTGGTTTGGCCGCAAGAGGGGATCAATGAATGGGTAGATCCGGTTGAGGATGAGCTTGTTAAAAACTTTCGCTGCAACCGGTGCCAGTGAAATGCCACGGTAGTTTCCTGGATTAGTAAGATCACCCTTTTTGGGGATAGGAATGATTGAGGCCGTTTTCCAGGCTTGAGGGATCACACCATCCATGAGTGCTTTGTTACAGAATCCGAGGAGGTTTTCACGTAGCTGGGGAAGCTTCCAGACTGAGGGAGGGATGCTATCCAGACCGGGTGACTTGGAGGATTTGGCGGACTTCAGAACCGTGTCGAGTTCTGACATGCTGAAGGATGAGCAGCTGATGGGCAGGGTGTCAGAGACTCGCTGGTTGAAGAAGGGGAGGGTGAGGTCCGGCGGAGGCTGTTCTGTGCCTAGAAGGGACTTGAAGTGCTCGAACCAGATGTTGAGCCGTTCTTCGGTAGTGCCCCCTGGCACTTTGCAGTATGGCACAGTGTCGGAAGATGTTAGTTGCCTGATGATGTGCCAGGAACTGCGATGCCTGTGCTCAGGGTTAGTTTTCTCCAGCAGGTCAGTCTGTTGTCGAATGTGCTGTGAAGTAGCAGCATTATAGGCTTCGTCCAGTTGCTTCTTTGCGTCTTCAAGCTTTTCCTTGGACGAAAAAGAGGGGGAAATCCTGTGACTCAGGGACGCATCCTTTAGGATATTGCGATGGTGTGCAATGTTAGGATCGTTGTAAGGATTTTCCCGTTTCCTCTTCCTCTTTTTTGGCAACACCTTAAGTGCTGTGCTTGTAACGCTTTTAACGAGCAGGTCGTAGTCGGACTCGAGCTCTGCTTCCTCTAGGAGTACACTGTACCTGTTTTTCACTTCCACTGCATACTGGTGTTTCATGATGGAATCGTGGATCAGTGGAGTCCAGTCAATGCTCCTAAGAGGGTCCCGTGCTGGAGTTTTGTTGACTCTGTAGCTGGCTTGAACAAAACATGTTACAATCCGGTGATCTGAACCGACAGTTTGCATAATGTTGTACGCTTGACAGTTCTTCACACTGTTTGCCCACTTCTTACGCCAGAGTACAAAGTCAATTTGATGCTTTGCTCTTTTGGGGTCTTCATAGGTCCAAATTTTATTAGCCGGTTTCTGGAAACAGCGGTTAGCAACTATCAGCTGGTGTTGGTCTACCAGATCCAGTAGTCGTTCGCCGTTGTCGTTGGTTGACTGATGGTATGTGAAACCGTAGCTATTACTGAGCTTCGCGTTGAAATCACCGCACACTGCTAGCATGTTGTGAGGAGGCACCTTAGAGATGATCCTGGTTAGAGCGTTGTAGAATGCAGTTTTATCTTCAATATCACTGCAGTTAGTAGGAGCATAACAGGAGAGGACTGTGAGGCGAGGATTTCCGTTTACATGGAGCAAGATGATTCTGCTATTAACTTTCTCTACAGATAGGAGAGATTTCTGAATTCTAGGAGATAAAAGAAACCCAACACCACCAACTGACGCATTAACTGAATTCTTCGTAGCAGAAGCAGTGATGAGCTGATATGATAAGATGTTTTCAATTCTTAGGGATTCTTTGTGGTGTTGTCGATGCTCTTGCAAGGAGATAACATCATTATGATGCATGAAGGCTGAGTGAGCTAACTCCTGTTTACGTGATACAGGGTTGAGAGTCCTACAGTTGAAGGTGCTAACCTGAAAAGGGGTTTTCCTACGAACTAAAAGGGTAGTAACAGGGTTGCTGCAACTATCAGGACCCACCCCTCCCGGGGGTTTTAGGGAGGGCCCGTCATACAGGGAGCTAGCTGCCACTGAGTAGTTAGGGGCTTGAACCCTAGTGCTGTTATCGTGTGTCATCATAAAAGTGAGGGGGGATTTTGTCTAATGGCTAGACATTGTTCCAGGCACGGCGCCACTGCAACCTGGATGTGACACTATAATCCAATACCCTCATCAGTAGGTACAATCACGGGTGCAGGTCTTCATAAACCCGGCTTGTTTTTCGAGGTATGTGCTCCTCTAGATCCGCCGTGTTTAGTTGACCCAGACAGTCGGATTCTTCAATGACATGCCGGTCTAGAAGGGTCACCTCGTGCAGGATGTGGCTCTTCACCACGCACGGACGGTCTAAGCTCGATCTAGAGTCTAGACCGAGCCCTGGCCCATATTACAGGACCTTGAAACGGATCAGTTCAAAATGAAACTGAACATGACCCTCCCCACTAACACTAACAGTTTTTTATCTAGACACTTATTTTACTTCGGAGTATTCCAACAGCCATATTGTTACACAAGTGCAACCAGCCAATTACAGGAAGCCGAAGGATTTGTTTTTAGCCAGTGACGGTTAAGGTAGTGTGTACCATACTTTCTTCGCCCGAGACTTTGCTGCAATGTGCAGCTCCTCATTTAACCCTCACACCCGATTTCTCGAGTATTCGGCTGAGTAGACCGGGGGCTGCATAGACCACTCACGATCCTTAGCTGAATGTCAACGACACTCACCCCACGACCAGGCAGGCAGTGGGATTTGAACCCGCAACCTCACGATTGCAAAGCTGGCTAACCAACTGCGCTACCTGGCCGTTAACACCACTCACGATCAAATTTCCCTACCGCATACAATGTAATTGTAATTGTTTTATTTTATTATGTATCCGGCCCAGAGTGGTGTTTGGCGTGCAATATGTAATAATCGTTCATATTAATATTATATTAGAGTATTAGGCGTGCAGAACTTGAACAAGAATTGCGCCCGTTGTTTCGTTTTGGCGAACGCTAGATTTCCATTCCACATTTACTATAAATTTAAGTATAACCTCCAATCAGCTCACTTCAATCTTCATGATAATAATATTGATAAATTATGCATCAAATACCGGAAACATTTGAAATTCAGTTCAATTGCCGTAGAACTTAACTTGCATCTGTAATTCAAGAAATTGTAAGCAAAGGTAAACTAAACTTGTGTACACATCAATACACTACGCGTGCCACGTACAAATTGGGCTTATAACCTAATATTATACATTACATCGTAATACATGTAATTCATAGATCACAGGCTATCTATACAGTACATCACATCTCCGCAAGCAATCCTCGCGCGCGCAAATTTTGCGTTGCTAATTGGTAACATACAGAAGGAACACGACATATATTTGACCCACTTACTGCAATCTCCAAAATCCACGTTTTTCTGCAAAAACGACCATTTGTGACCTTTCACTATTGCCTTTTTACAAAAGGGTGAAATGGAAAAAATCCTGCGCGCATCTAAGGCCTGTCGACGCCGATCTGTATGTGGTTTGGTTGTAGGTTTACAACCTACCAGGACGCGCGCCGAGTTGGACTCGTCGACGGTCCAACTCCAATATATGGAACAGATATTTTACGAGTATCACCCGTTAAGTTTCCTATGGAGTCTTGATCATTCGAGAGATATAAATCCTTTAAACTACAGTTCAGTCTAAAAACGAAGTCCGAAAGAAGTTAAATTTCGTTGATAATCACGGCGAAAGAGGAAAATTTTGATTATTGGACTTCAAGCTTTCGGCTGCTTCCAGAATGAGTCCGCTCGACTTAATTTTATTTTATCAGTTAGAGGAGAAAGAGAGCTTTTGTAAAATCTATAGTTTTCCATATGTTTCGCTATCGCCTGAAGAGCTGTACACTTTAGTCTAAAGAATAATTTTAGAAAAAATTCACCAAAAAAATTACACATAAATCCCTTACTCCTTCGTAAATCTAACCAAGTATGGAATCGACCCTTTAAATAACAGCCTAAATTATGGGTTTTGAGGTACATCAACACAAAATTCTGAAATTAAGAACAAGTTCAGACGATTGTCTACAGACTAATTTTTGAATTTTGTAATTCCGATATTCAGAAGTCAAGTTATGAACCGTCGAAAAATATTGATTTCATCATAAAATACACATAAAATTTCAAACACGCCAATAATTCTGACACCCTGCTGTATATCTCGAATCACACAGTATCTTGCTCCTGAACATTTCCCTATTTTTGTAACTTCCTGGCTGTTAGTATCTAACAGTAGTATGGACATTTTCTTGAGATGAATGGGGTTGATCCCTATCATAATCTTCAGATTATCTAGAGCCGTGCTTTTGAGATCTGGCTATCATGATGCTAGCATGTCTTCGTACCGCTTGCATCCTTTTATTTTTTGTACTGGGCTTTGTCAATCCGATGCTACCAAACAAAGGTGACAAAACCTAGCGTTGGGAGAATTATTTGGTTATAAATATCTTCGGGATTTCGACGCGGGATCATATTATCACTCAGCCCGGCCCGCTGTTAGATAAACATCTCAAGGTGATATCATCCCGCGCCGGAAATTTGTATAAACCCGGCCCGCTTTTTAGTCGTAACTGATGTTTATCATTCAATTCTCCGACTTACAATAATCAATGATACTGCTGATTAGAACTCGATAATAGTAGAACAGTTAGACGCGCGATCACGTGGGCGCGTCACGTGCGTACCACGTGCCACCAATAGCATACGCCGAGTCTATACCACGTGACACGAAAGCGCACCACGTGATATGAAACATCGTAACCGTCCACTTCTTTTACACGCAAATTCCTGGGAACGTTGCCAAAGCAGCTAATTCTTGGAATTTCTCCAACGCGTGGCGTGAGAAGTTGGCGACTAGCCAGCTACCCTTGTCCGTGCCCTAAAAATAGTATTGTTTTGCTTGCTCTCCTTCCAGCTCTTGTTCCTGCTAACGTTCAAGCTATTGCTCCACTATGACAGATCGGTTTGACATTCAGATTGATGAACTGCTTTCCAATCGTGTTCCGGACAGTATAAATCCCTTGTCGAAATCGCCGGAGATAATTATAATCCATAAACACTTCACGCTCAGGGCTAAATAAATGTAATCCCTCAGCTGGCGCTTCGGGATTACATATTAACACAAAACTCGTGCGCTGCGCGCACTCGTATGTGTTTATCAGATCATCCCGCTAGCGCGGGATGATCTGTTATATAAACCCTTTGCGTGGCGGGTTTATGTTATTATAAACCCCTCCGGGTTGGAATAAGATTCTGATAATCCCGGCTCCCGCTAGATAGATTCTGATAATCCCGGCTCCCGCTAGATAGATTCTGATAATCCCGGCTCCCGCTGTTAGTTTTTTCCCGCTGAATAAATAACCCCGGCACAGCTTCTATAATCCCGCCCCGCTAATTTGGCTCAACAAGATTTGTTTTGTTTTGATATTCCATGAGAATTTCAACCGCGCACTGTCACGTGTTTTGATGACGTGTATCACGTGACTAACTACTACGACGCGCATTGGTAGAAAATGTCACGTGACCTATGGCTTAACGTAATCTACACTTGATCTACGTATCGGTCTAACTGCAGGCGCTGGCAAAACTCCAGCACACTGCTTACATTCCTTAAACTCTTACATTACTTGGACCAGTTCCAGAACTTGTCTCGACGGTTACATTTGTCCGGTTAATTTTGTCGTAGCAATTGCACTGTTTGATATAAGCCATGTTTTATAGTCGTCCACTTTGATGAACTTCATGACACGATATCATTATTAGCTCCACCTTTTATCGCTTGCCATGCTTAACTCGACGCCCTTTATCGATATTCATTCAACGTTCTGACTGAGGAATAATGTTTAGATATAACGCCAATTTCA
The DNA here is from genome assembly GCF_026151205.1 of Bolinopsis microptera. NCBI lineage: Eukaryota > Metazoa > Ctenophora > Tentaculata > Lobata > Bolinopsidae > Bolinopsis > Bolinopsis microptera. The sequence continues at coordinate 17,007,150 of NC_087079.1, forward strand.
AATGTCATAGTACCTTAGTTGTATTTATTTGGTAGTATAATATAATCCCCAATTCAATTTCATATTTTCCATACTGATGTCATATAGCTAGAATTAAGAGTAAAATGTCAAATTTGTTGGTCCTAGCACTAACCCGGAGGGGTTTATAACACATAACACCGGCACGCTTAAGTTATATTAAAATAACCCCTCGTGCTAAAGCACGTCGGGGTTATTTTCATAATAATCCCTCGTGCTTCGCACTCGAAATTATTATAAATTTTTCCCGCGCGTTGCGGGAAAAATTGAAATATAATCCCTGCGCATGCCGGGGTTATGTGTGTTATAAATGTATCTCGTTCCTGTAGGAGTGTTATAGAGGCAAATATGTTTTGCCTATTGCTCTGATACGCGCCTGTTAATGTTGTACCACTTTATCACACTTCTGCTGAACATGCAATCCCCATATTAGTGACCACCTCGGATATAACAGAAGTGAACCAGCAAAATACAAAAGCGTCGGAACACAGCCAGTAGAAGTACAAAGTAGATTTTCTTCACTCCGAAATCAAAGTTACCGCTCGATCTTCAGCTTGTGTCTGAAAGATGTGACGTAGTAGTGAGTGACGTAGTGAGTGGCGTAGTATGTGACGTAGTGAGTAACGTAGTGTGTGACGTAGTGTGTGACGTAGTGTGTGACGTAGTGAGTGACGTAGTGTGTGACGTAGTGAGTTTTACATTACAGAAGGTTATCAGGGGTTGTGTCTGGTATTCTGAGTAGCAGTAATGACCAACATGCAACAGTGACCAAACTTCTGAGAGCGTTACAGATCCTGAGCACCAATTAGTGTGCTAACTGGTGCCTGCAATTGATATTGGGGTTGCGGCCATGTCCTTTTTGGAAAAAAATGCCAGATTCCAAACACAAGCTTATATAATCAAGATTGCGGGTAAAATTTTTATCCGGATTCGATATAAAATTTCTGAGTTACAATCGAGCAATCATATGACTACAATCCTACTATCTTAATATGTTATAATTATATAACATACATACTATAAGTATGTAGAACACATATTATTACATACATAACAATTTGTTAAAGTCTCGGTTCTGTATTTAATCTACTAGCTATGCCCCTCTAGCGCTGCCAGAACAGAATCTTTTATTATTTTATACAATTTCTCTTCTGTGTTGTACAATATTTTATATTAAAGTTTTGTTTCATATTCCTTATATTGTATGATGTACCTTATCGGACCTTATTTGGACGGACATTACTTGAACGGACATAATTATGAACGGACATTAATATGAACGCTAGAAGGCAATCAAAACCATCAAAAATCCGAATTTTTTTTCATCCTTTTTTTGACGCTTTTGATTTTAGCAAATGATTTTTAAATCCATTGTTAAAATTTTATAATACCTTGTTTTTATTGATTCAACAATATAGTTTAGTTTAATGATAGTTGTAGGTTTACAACCTACCAGGACGCGCGCCGAGTTGGACTCGTCGACATAATATATGGAACAGATATTTTACGAGTATCACCCGTTAAAATGATAGCTATTGAAATAGACTGAAATAAAAAATTGTCATATTCTGGACGAAAAGTTCGAAATGGGAAAATTTTTGAAAAATTTCAACGGACTTTAATCTTGGACGGACATTTATTGAACGGACTTTATTTGAACGGACATTAAGATGAACGCTAGGGCCTCCAGCGTTCAAGTAATGTCCGTCCAAATAAGGTCCGATAAGGTATAACTATACCTTCGCAGTTTGCTTTCTTAGTCAATATATCATTAACTGTTCAAATATTTCTGGAAACAATTCTTATCGGTAAATTTATCGAATTACGGAAATATTTTATGCACACCGTCAAACAAAGCTGCAAATAAAACAAGCAAGCCTTATCAACTTCGTGATAACTGATAGGCAACTGATAAGCAACAAGAATTTGAGCAGCATCTGATGTTGATCTCTAATATGGAACGTATGTCGTACACTTGCTGACAACTCGTTTGATTAGAGCCAAAATCAAAATATGAGCGTAGTACTCAACTTTTAGTATTCAAACATTTATATTTTGAATCTACAATTGTTATATATGTTTCAGTTTCACAACAAATTCTCATGTTTAAACCTTAATAATATATTAAACTTCATTTATTTTTCTGAACATTATAGTTTAATTATGATATGATCGAATTTAAATTGACAAAAAGCTGTGACTTTAGGTTATATGTTTCGCCATCTTAGGGGGCGCCAAATCATCGTTCGAAAAGCTTAACTATGGTACTAGCAAAACTGCACGTTTTGCTCTGAAAACACACTTTTTTTGGGATTTTATACTAGGCGTATCCTCTAAAATCATCTAATTTGTCCAATTTTAGGGAGGGGCGCCAAAATGTTATGATTGTTTATCTTGTAGGCGATAAACTGACATCGAAATAAATTTGCTACCGGTTATATGACAGAGCCGTCGTGCGGTAAGGCTCCCAGATGATGCTGTTGGGGTTAACGTAATTACTAATTTGGGATACTTTAGGAGACATAAGTGGTAGTGGTAGGAACAAGAAAATTTGGAACAAAATTACAAAAGCCCCATACATTTGAACTACCATTATCAAGTCTTAAGGTTTCTGCGTCTTGGAAATCTACCGATCTACTCACCCTGACTTTTCACGAAAACGTACTACCTTACTGCCTAGAATTAGTTTCAGTGATCTGCATGATTTAGACCACTGACCCAACCGAGAGAATGGTTAGATTTAGTTTGCGCCATTAATTTGGATGGAGTTGTATAATCCTTGGAAAATCCTGGCATATTTTCGTGTATTAAAAGATGATTTTTTTCACTCTCAACCGAGATTCACTGAGCTTGCTACTGCTGCCTATTTGTGTGTTGAGGGAATACCCTTTGACTTTTTGGCATCTGCCAAAAGAGACCATTTAATCGAAATCATGCGCCAAGGTGTAAGATGAGCCAGGAGTTCAACAATGTAGTTTTCATGAATATGGACTCCATTGCATAGTATGCTCCATATCAAGCTCATAAAGGCCAATAACACGGACAAACCGTTATAACTTAAACCTTCGGCTTGAGATATTCTCGACGCCCCAAATTATCAAAATTATCCTAATTTTGATTCAAACTCCTCAGTCCTCCCAAGACTCCTTTGATCACCGTTCTTCTGTATTTTGAGGGACAGGGCTACCAGGACAATGAGTTACACTGCTTGTCAGACCGCTCAGTCTGAAGCATAGAGCATGCACGAATAGTAATCCCAATGAATTATTCAGGTAAACTAGCTAGTTATATAGCAGGATCTTGTGGTTTGTATTATGATGTCGCGTGACAAGATTTATCACGTGACCCAGAAATTTTGAGTCCTGGAAAACGATTTGCTGGCCGGCTAACAATTTGTTTTAACAGGCTTAGTTCAGTCACGTGATAACTTTGAGAACGAATACCAAAGACGCAGCGAGCAGGATGATGCCATTAGGCCCACTGGTCGCTCTGTTTTGTGATAGAAAATTCTAGAAGCTTTACCACTCATTGGCATTGAATATGGTTTTTATGAGTTGTCAGTCTTCAACTTTTAGGCAAGCCAATTCAAAACATTTGTAATATAATGTGTTTTCTCTTTTTCCCCACTGCACTACCTCGCCGCAAAATGCAAATGATCACATTGAATACCATCCCGTCCAAAGCCACGTTGCAAAGTCATGACGGTCTTATTTGTCCTTAGTTAAGACAATATACTAAATTACAGGAATATGTCGCACTTGAATCAGTGGCGTAACGTTGCCTGTTGGCGCCAAAAAAGCGCCCCCTGTGGCCCTGTTGATGGCGATGCCCCCTTCCCTTTTGGCGCCCCTCCCTAAAATTGAGCAAATTAGGTGACTTTAGAGGATACACCGGTAAAAATATCTAAAAAAGTGTGTTTCTAGAGCAAAACGCGCAGTTTTGCAAGTAATTTCAAAATTATCCCACATTCAAACGACAATTTGGCCAAGGATGTTAAGTACGTAGCGTATGTTATAAACGTACGGCATGCACACGTGCGTATTCGGACAAAATTTAACATCAACCTTTTTTTTGCTAAAGCCTGCAAAATGTGCCGTATTTCATGTATGTCTTAGAATTCATTCTTATGGACAAACGGCGTATTTTCGACCGGTTTTTCGGCGTACTTAACATCAATGAATTTGGCGCCCCCCTAAATACATCGGAATGATGATGTCTGGACGACTACGAGACTGTTTATTACTCTTTGTTATTACCATTTTGCTGGCACCACCATCTCGATTGAAATTTGGGATAGAGCCGAACCATTTTTTCTTTTGAATGCAACTTTTTGCTGCCTCTATATCATATAATATGATGTTTGCCTCTAGAAAGGTATAAGATTAAAATTATTTAATCGCAAAACTAATCGCAAAATTTAGACCCGCTTATTTAGAGGAGGGCAGAATGGTGTAGAGAATGGGGTTTCTGCTAGTTATCACTCGCCAATGATATTTGAAACGTTTAGGAAAGAGCCCGGCCATGAAAGTTTGTAAAATGTCAATAGTATAAGCTTCGTTCGCGGATGTATTTTGGACGATGATTCCGAATTACCTGCTATAAATATATATGGTTGCTATAAATGTATAGGGTTTGAATGCTTGCCCGAGAAGTTATCGGCAAAAACTGTTTTGGTCACACGACAGGCTTGTAGTTGTAAAACACGAATTATGGTCATAGTGATCAGCTTCGGGGTCATGGTTACTGGATAGGATTAGGGTTTATAAAACCGTTTCATTCGGCTGCAAATCCATAAATTCATTTAAGTCACGTGATAGCACGTTGTCGAGTTAATTAGTAAACTTGTATTATGTAGTTATACTTTCCTAAATCTTCAGTTGTTGATATTTCGTTTAAACATCGATTTTTCTAACAATGTAGAATGGCAGACATGCAGAATCTTCAAACGAAGTTAATATTCCTACAAATCATCTCGCTATCTCTCTGTGGTAAGCTACGTGACGTGCATGAGCTGCTATTTTACTTATCATTGATCAAAACTATATCAATAATTTATCGTTATAGAAAATAGAAACAAAAATTGGGTAGATTGGACCATCGACCGTATCTCCTTATTCCAGACACAAAGGAAGTAGATCAATTAAAGTTACCGTTCTCAAATTTATGCAAAATGATACCGGGAATGTAATCGGTCGCTCGTTTTCCCCATTCATTCACGGCCTGCAAATTGTAACGAATTTAGGTTTACTACATCAATCAAACTCAGTAGAAATCTTTTTGAGCTGCTTTCGGGCTGATATTTAGTGTACGTCGGGATAAGAGCTGTAGGTAGTGTGTCCAATGAGGTGAGGTTTATTCAGAAGACGTGCAAGTGTCGAAAGTATTATCTTTGAATTGACCACAGGGTAACAGCCAACAGGGATCAAACAGAAAAGAATCAAGACCTAAATGATAACATTAAAAATCCATCTGGTGTCAATATAATAAGTTCAAATTGTTTAATTCTCGGTGATTCACTTCTCTGTTTGCTTCATGCTAAATCTAACAGCTGAAACAAACAGGGGTCTGACTCTGAGTTAACAACTTATACTCAAAACGGCATTTTCTAGATGTCTCAGCCTACATATCATAGACTTAATTGCTGTGGCTTGAGTAGTTACATTATCTGATTGGAGATACATCTATTGTTAAATAAGTGTTTTGTTTAAATATAATTTAAAACTAAGATCTTGAATCTTGATACTAGTGACCTCCGTCAATACAATTAACGCTCTAGGGAAAAAAGTTTGCTGTTTTTCTAGCATTGTAACAGTATGTATGCTTTGATCTTTCGCAAATACAACAAGGTGTAAAGTTCTAAAATATTGGATTATAAAAGATAGCATAATATGTCGTTGTAAGAAAAATTTTGTACAGAGCTGGTCGCATAAATACTGCTGCCTATCGAGTGACGGCAAGGCACCTAACAGGCAGCGAAGTAATCGGGAAATGAAGTAATCGGGAAAAATTTGAATTACATGGTTCCTGCAAACCGGATAACAGGTTAAATCAAATGATTACATAATATACTGATTAAAAGTTTACCATAATTATATTTATGTATCTTTGATCGTCACCAGATAGTCTAATCACATTTGAATACCGTAAGTTAATCTGAAAAATGATCAAAGTACATGTATCGCATAAAAGTATACCTTAAGGTCAATAAATTTGGTTCACAATAAATTTGGTTACAAACATTTTGGTAATACCATAATTTTAGTCTCAAATTTCGCAAATTTGTATACTACCTATAATGGAAAAAGGAAGTAAGAGCCATACTATGACTGTTGTCACGAGTAAAGGCACGGCCTCTTAACACACTGAGCCATTTGTCATGATTTTAGGCTCGATCTCTAAACATACTATGATAATTGGGATGAAAATAGTAAAATGTGAGTGCTGTCACGTCGGCCGGGTGGTTTAGTGGTTTTAATACGTTTACTTCCCACACGGACGACTGGGGTTCGATTCCCAGTGGGGACCAATCTGGTTCCCAGTGGGGACCAATTCGGTCGGATGCAGTTCGGCCACCAAACCATGGTTTGATGCTTTCATTAGAACTTCTATTCGAAAAAACTTTTGGCGGAAAAAAATTTTAAATTTTCGAAAGTTTTTTCAAAAACTACCTACCTTTCCCAGTGTTTCAAGAAATTCCGATCATTATTTGAGCCAATAAAAATTTTTATGATTTTTGGTTTCTTGCTAATTAGTAACTATCCAATTATCTAATTGTCTGACATGAACATTTGTCTTATAAAAGTTTTTCTCGTCGATATGATAATTACCCTCTATTAATTCGTATCCTTCTACGATGTTCACAGCTGAAGATATTTGACAAACAAGAAAGGAGGTAAAAAGTGGCAAAAGTGGCAAAAAGTGGCCTTAAGACACGTGGACAATTTTGGAAAAGTTGGCCACCCGAATGAAACTTAAAATTGAACCTAAAAACGTCATAAATCCTTTGGAAGCTTTTTCTGTCAGTAGATCGATTTTTTCAGACGGATCTGTCTGTACTATAGTACTATCTTTGCACTCTGCAGTCTGCACTGCAAATGTCCATATCACGCAAAATATTGACCTTTAAATTAGGTAATCGTGACGTCACGTTATCCATGACAGTTGGCACGAGTACTGAATAGACTGTGCCTGCAGTCACGTCAGGCACCGATAATCAGCTAGGTACGGCTTTTGAAAAGCCGAGTGCCTGAGGAGTTGTCACGTATCCTTGGCACGCCCTATAAACACATTAAGTACATATGGTCATTACATCTGACTGCAGCATGACAACTGTCAAGTGTCATGGTGACAACAGTCATGGTGACAACAGTCATAGTATGGTCGGGCCCTTAAATTCTGAGAATAAACTATGGGCAAAATTCATACAATTCCTTTACAATTTTGCTAGAACACTTCTTCTTTAAATTCATGATATTCATTAATCGTTGCTCAGTAGTCATGAGTTAAACATACAATTAACAGGTTGGTTACCAGTGAAAAGTGAGGTGGAAATAGAGTGGGATCTTGAGTCGACACCTTTAGAAATTAAAACTAATAGTGAGCTGGGGAGTGTCCATTTTGTGGCAGTGCGCTTCTACTCTGCTGAAGGAGAGTATGCAGGAAGAGTCCTGCTCTCCTTCAGCTCGTCTAGTACTCTAAGATACTTCATCAACTGGTGCACTACAGCCTACAATAGCTTCCCTGTTAAACCCCCCTCTGCTACTGACAAGGTGTGGCGCATCACTCTAACCAGAACTGCAGGTGTCAGACTAGTGATACACTGCAACGACGTGGAGGTGCTCAACATACTGCTCTCTGATGCAACGTGTGGTAACGGTTGGTGGAGAACGTACTGGAACAGGAACGTGACAAAGATAAAGTTCGATTCCGACGACACAGCATCTGATTACTACGGAACACAACCAGGTAACTAATAACAACAAGCTTTGGTTTAACAAACAATAACTCTAATTTACAAAGAAGCCAACTTGCTGATTCCGTCGTAAGCTCGTGATTACGTGTTTTCTGTCTAAATTTCAAGTATGCCATTTAGTTATTTAACATAAACACATATATTATAGGATAGTTAGTACATATTGTTATTTATAACTTAATAAAGTGGTAATAATTTCATCAATTGCTATTCTCCGAATGAGATAAAATCACATTCTTTCAGATTGCAAAATAGTTAACTATAATTTAGAAATATTGCATATTTTGTAGTAGACATCATGGAGACAAGCCATTTTCAGCTACTAAAGGTTGAAACAATTATCAATTGAAAATTGACGTTTTTACAAAAATATCTTGAACATAAGCAGTAGGTATTTTACCAAACAAACTCAAAACTTTTTTAGTTCAATATTTATTTTGCAGAGTTTACACAATATGTGCATTGTGCAATGTGCATTGTGCTTCATAGTTTGTTGATGAGACGAATTTTTAGCATTAATCCTAATGACTGATAACAATTTGAATTAGTATTGGGCTTAGAACCAAGAAGGAAAATGTGTGGTACGAAATTAAAAGAATCGTAAGAGTCTGGGTGGCAATAATTTCCTCGAAAAACCGTGGAATATGTGGATATTTAATTTTTCACATATTGTTATAAATCTAATGTTATTGTAACACATCTGAACTGTACTTAAATAGTTATATAATAATTCAGAGAATTCTTTCTGTTGTTGTATGTACGACCGCCCACGTGCAAATTAGATGAGAAATAGGAATTTAGGTAACAACCTAAAGGTTCCATAGCAACGGTGTTTTAATGCACACATGCACGTGCAAAGATTGTTTTAACGTCATTTTGATCGGTTTTGTGGTAATTGCGTTGTGTTTAGAGTGTTTTATATTTAAATCGGCTGTATCTTCGGTTGAGATGGATATTTTTTGATGCGATTAAAACTTTCTTTCAAAGAATACTACTAGCTTCGTCCCTGTTACCACGGGCTTTCTAGTAGTTATATAATAACGATTTTCTTATCCTCCACTACGATTTGCCAGTTTTAACGTTATTAATTCCAGAGCCGTGTGGAGAAGGAACATATCGGAATGATGCTATGACAAGCTGTGAGACATGTGACGCTGGATTTACACCAAACTCTGATAAAACAGCTTGTGGTAAGATAAATTTAAAGCTTATTAAATTTCATATTATTGTTATGTTTTAAATTTGAATTAACTGTGCTATAGAATGAAAACCGAGGACATTGGAACTCACAATAACTTCTTAATATTAATAAGGTAGTTCAAACGAATTGCTGCTTAAAGATTTCCTAATTCTTCAGAGCCATGTCCAGCTGGAAGCTACAAGAACATTGAGATGAACACATGTGAAGAATGTCCTGATAACACGATCAGTTCAGAAGGAGCAGCCTTGTGTACAGCTTGTGAACTTGGCCAGGAACGAAACTCAGGGAGAACAAAATGTGGTAAGAATTGTTAACAAGAACCGAGCTGAGATGATTATATCTATATTGTATAGATGCGCGAAGATAGGCTAAGGGTTAAGACGGGATAAGGATAAGGCGCCAGATAGGGCTTAAAATCAAGAAGGCAAAATTTGTGGTACGAAAAGACAAGAACCGTAAGAGTCTGGGTGGTAATAATTCTATCAAAAAACCGTGATTGTGTGGATATTTAATTTTTCACCTATTGTTTTAAATCTTATGTAATTGTAACACATCTGTAGTGTACTTATATAATAACGATTTTCTTATTTTCCACAACGATTTGCCATTTGTAACGTTAAAATTGTAGAGCCGTGTGGAGAAGGAACATATCGGAATGATGCTATGACAAGCTGTGAGACATGTGACGCTGGATTGACACCAAACTCTGACAAAACAGCCTGTGGTAAGATAACTTTAAAGCTTATATATTTAATATTATTGTTGTGTTTTAAATTTGAATTAACTGTGCTATAGAATGAAAACCGAGGATATTGGTACTCACAATAACTTCTAAATAAGGTAGTTCAAACGAATTGCTGCTTAAAGATTTCCTAATTCTTCAGAGCCATGTCCAGCTGGAAGCTACAAGAACATTGATATGAACACGTGCGAAGAATGTCCTGATAACACGATCAGTTCAGAAGGAGCAGCCTTGTGCACAACTTGTGAACTTGGCCAGGAACGAAACTCAGGGAGAACAAAATGTGGTAAGAATTGTTAACAAGAACCGAGCTGAGATGATTATATCTATATTGTATAGATGGGCAACTAGATAGGCTAAGGGTTAAGATGGGATAAGGATAAGGCGCCAGATAGGGCTTAGAATCAAGAAGGCAAATTTGTGGTACGAAAAGACAAGAACCGTAAGAGTCTGGGTGGTAATAATTCTATCAAAAGACCGTGGTTGCGTGGATATTTATTTTTCACCTATTGTTTTAAATCTTATGTAATTGTAACACATCTGTAGTGTACTTATATAATAACGAGTTTCTTATCTTCCACAACGATTTACCAGTTGTAATAATATATAACGTTATAATTCCAGAGCCGTGTGGGGAAGGAACATATCGGAATGATGCTATGACAAGCTGTGAGACATGTGACGCTGGATGGAAACCAAACACTAACAAAACTGCCTGTGGTGAGATAACTTTAAATCTTATATTATTGTTATGTTTTAAATTTAATTTAACTGCGCTACAGAATGGTAAATTGTATACAGTATTTGAGACTTGGACCCCCGAGCAAACGATGGTATAGTTATATTTGAGGTTGCTTGAAAGGATTCGGGTTGGGACAGGAATACTAAATCGCGGAACTGCGGAAGAGAACATAAGAAACCGTCAAAATAACCCTTATTAATCAGTTTAACGTGAATTAATATGACATATCGACAGTGAGCTGTACGGGACTGAGGGCTGAGTGGAGAACTGCGATCAGAACAACAACACAGTTCCCAGTAGTCCCAGGAACCGTGGTGGAAGTGAATTGTATTAACTCCAGAGCTATCAATAAAGGGAGCAGCGAGGTGACCTGCACCTCAGGAACGGAATTTATTTTCGATTTTAATGAACCCGAGTGTATAAATACAGGTAGAAGTGAATATACTAAATGACCATAGCATCACTACAAAAGGATAACTAAACTCTTCATACAAACAGGGTAGTATCAGCATAACCGACGAAAGGGGGTAAAATAATGTCGTAAGGGGGAGAGTTGGTTAATGGTTATATTACTATAGAAAACTGATTTAATTTAATCTTACAGTTGATGGGCTATGACAAATAGCTCAGATGATACTGCAATCTAACTTAGATATCTGAATAAGAAAATGTATGTTTGAGTTTTCCGGGTGGAAAAGTATGACAGCAAACCCAATACCCATAAGTCCACAAAAAAGTTATCGAGGTAAGCTGCTCTGAGATCTCCACACAACAGCATTTGACAAAGCAAAATAAAATGTAAAATCAATTTAAATTCAAAAATTTAACAAAGAATGCATTTTCATAATTTCATTATAACATAGTAAAACACTTTGTTTCATAAATATATTAAATTTAAACAAAAACACTTAATACCATGCAATCGTGAGATGTACGTAGAATCTAGCTCAATGTTACAACATAAACCCTTGATAATATAGTCGAGCAAATATTAGAAACTAACCGCAAATCCGGTGATTTCCATTTCAAATGACAAAAACCAGAAGATCTTCATAAGGTCTAATGATAATCTACTCCTATCGCAAGTTATTAATTAACAAACCCAGGAACAATGACGATGATGTATAAAGTCTATACGAATGTCGACAGAATAGAGAATCAGAGATGAACAGGAAGAAAGAGAGAGAATATTACCTCCAATTAATCTATGAGAATTCAAGGTTAGTAAGAAAGATGTCCACTTAAAGTGTTTGTTTTTTTTTCGTCATATACTGCAACACTTCTATTGTGCTGAATTCCTAAAATTCAATTGCTGTTTAAAACACATTGCTATTATCTAAATTATTTTCAATTTAACTGTGACTAAATTTTATATTTTGAACATGAACCGTGTTGATTACCAGAAATTACATGTACAATACCAGAAATAATGGGTCACTCACCAATTAAATCACCATTTCAGAATACAGATTACAGAAACGAGCATCATGGCATTGATAAGTGATGAATACCCTGAAAAAAGACACATAACTCCATCACTGTGAGACATATTTGTGTTTTTAAACATTCATAAAAATTATCCAATGTTAAATACATATTATTTATAAATATGTATTTAACATTAAATTAAATTCAAAATCTATTCAAAGATTTAACAAAGGTTTGATGTTTTGCTATTACATCATATTATACCAATTTGTTTCAGACCCTTACTCAGTAGGAACGAACCTTTCAACTGAAAAGATGTGAATCCTTTGTTGATCATGTTATGAGCTGTGAGCAGTAAGTACAAGAAGCGGAGGATTACTCTATTCGTCGAAATCTTTCAAAAAACTGATCAATCAATATCCAAAAAATTTTAAGATTATTAGGCTCATATTAATACTTCTCATACAAAGTTACAACAAAGTCTTCATGTTATGTATCCTGGGTTTGGACAGGATAATATTGCCCGCTTAAAATATTTCAATCGCGTTACATAATCAACTTAATAACACCAGAATGTGTGTGTGTCTGTGTGTCTGTCTGTCCGTGTGTAATTTCCGAACGGTTATACAAAAAAAACGGTAATAGTTACGGGACTGGTTTTTTCGGTATAGTGCCGACAAAACTCTGATGAAGCCCATAAGCAAATTTTTTTTAAATCGGCCGATGGTAAGTGGTTTAATTGATGATTTTGTAACACAAATGCAACATTACGGAGTGAGCCACTAAAATGGCTCACGTTTTATCCCTGTTTGCTCTCTCTCTCTCTTCCATTACTGTAGCGTTGGTAATTAGGTTAGCCCCGCAAGTGATATTAGGGGTCTGTTTCAGAGTGTTTGGACTGTAGAAAGAGTTCATACTTTTTTGTGAGTGTGTGGTGCGGAGTTAATAAGGGTTAATAAAAATGGAAAGCGGTTCAAGACGGGAGTGATGTGGTGTAATAGCCGTGGTACAGACTGTATGGAGTACGGACCTTATGATCATGGAATGTGGTGCTTAATAATGACTTAATTATCCACGAGAAAGAAGTTAAGTTTGAGTTTGGGCCCATTCCCGCAATATTCACTATCCACGTGCAATGATTACAAATACTCAAGCCGAACAGACCTGTATATATTGTGATGTAATTATTAAGGGGAACAAAGATGTGTTGAAAAGGTGCTAAATATTGCTTGATACGTTGATTGAGTTTGCCCCCTTTCTTCAAGATTCTTTAGCCACTCGATGTGGTCCTACTATTCACGTGATCAATTCTATCCAATGATTGCAAATACTCCAGCCGCTAGCAGGAATTTGTTTGTAGTTTCACAATTGTCACAGTTGGATTTGTTTCGCTTGAAATTTCACGAATTTATCTTTGCCGCTTGATAGATTTATTGCAGGCTAATGCCTGCAGAAAATAACGGCAGGGGTAGGGGAAGAAGACGTCGTGGTAGAACTACTTTTAGTTCAGCAGCTACAAGACGTAATCATCGTCGTATCAGACTAGCTAATGAAGCAGTAGAGGAAGCACAGCAGAGAAGAGAGCAAGACCGGTTGCGTCACACTCCAGATCCACGTATCACATTTATGATGAGTAGTAGTAATCGAGCTAGAGTTTTAGAAGCTTTGACTGATGTGTCAGATGCAGCCAGAACAGCCATGGACGAGAACATCCAAGATTTTATGACACATCGGAGCTTATATATGTCAGAGGAGCAGATTACAGATATGGATCGCACAGTGGCCAGACTGAGGGAATCACAGGCACGAGCAGAGATGACTGATGAGCAACGGGCTGCCGCTAATGAGGCCGACAGATTACGGACATCACAGGCACGAGCAGAGACGACTGATGAGCAACGGGCTGCTGCTTATGAGGCTGACAGATTACGGACATCACAGGCACGAGCAGAGATGACTGATGAGCAACGGGCTGCCGCTAATGAGGCTGACAGATTACGGACATCACAGGCACGAGCAGAGATGACTGATGAGCAACGGGCTGCCGCTAATGAGGCCAACAGATTACGGACATCACAGGCACGAGCAGAGATGACTGATGAGCAACGGGCTGCTGCTTATGAGGCTGACAGATTACGGACATCACAGGCACGAGCAGAGATGACTGATGAGCAACGGGCTGCCGCTAATGAGGCCAACAGATTACAAACATCACAGGCACGAGCAGGGATGACTGATGAGGAGAGAGAGGCTGAGAGGGCCCGTAATAGGGCACGCCTTGCTGCCGAAAGAGAGAGAGCCCGGAGACAACTTGGTGATGCTGTTGCACGCTCTTGGCCAGGACAAACTCCTCAACCACTTCTATTGGGGCTACGTGATCGTCCCTGTCCGTACAACTGTAACGCCTTAAGATTTGAAAAAGAACTTAGTGGTGTACATGCTAGCTTATGTTGTAATAGGGGTAGGGTTAAACTTGAAAATTGCCAGAAACTTTGTCCGTATCCCGATGAAATGAAATATTTGTTGATGGGTGATCATCCTAACAGTAGTAACTTTTTTGAATACATTAGACGATATAATTCAGCTCTCGGATTTGCAAGTTTGGGAGCTAACACCACACCTCCTCCTGGATACGGACCGTACTGCTTTAGGATTCATGGTGCTGTTTATCATAGGTCTGGCTTATTGCACCCTGAGGCCAGTAATGAATCGAGAAGGTACGGGCAGATTTACATCCTTGAAGGAGATGGAGCATTACAAACAAGACTGAATAATAATGAAAGTACGTTACGTCATGTCATGTTGCTATTACAGAATAACCTTACTTTATGCAACCCGTATGCTGCTGCGTACAAGAACCTCAATACGCGTGAGCAAGAGGAGATGCAACTCGCGGGAGTTGAGAACAGAGAGCCTAAAAATATTGGTATGAGATTTAGTGCAGGTCCTGACAGGAGGAGGTACAACGCTCCAACTCACAATGACGTAGCGGCTGTGTTTGTAGGGGAGGACGGTGTTCCTGGTAAGCAAGAATTTTATGTTTATCCTAAATCGTCCGATACATTACACAAAATTTGTGGTCCACTGTATAGTATGAGAAGTAGAGATTATCTAACTGAACCGGTTGAGAACGTAAATTTAAATGAGCTTCATGAAATGACACCTCCCGGTTTTCCATTACATGACTTACAATTAAAAGTAAATTGTAATGTTAGATTGCTTAAGGGATTAGACAGTTATCCGGACGTTCCTGTAGGCTCACGTTTAAAAGTTACTGAAGTAAACCAAGTTCACGGATATATAGTTTGTATCTATGCTGGCCGTTCTTTGACTGTAAGTAAATCTGATTTCGTAA
Organism: Bolinopsis microptera; assembly: GCF_026151205.1. Taxonomy (NCBI): domain Eukaryota; kingdom Metazoa; phylum Ctenophora; class Tentaculata; order Lobata; family Bolinopsidae; genus Bolinopsis; species Bolinopsis microptera. Next base: position 17,022,608 of record NC_087079.1, read on the forward strand.
CATCATACCAAAATTCCACAGTCATACGACATCAGTTGCCGGTTAAGTTAGAAACATATTTAGAAACTATTTCGGCACTTAATGCTAATTTGGACCCATTAGTCTATCCCATATTGTTCCCGAAAGGCGAGAAAGGCTGGCACTCCGAAATGAAACTAAATGACAGGGCTAGGGTATCACAAAAGATGTTTTATACGTATAGGATTGCTTACAGAAATGAGCCTTTCTCGCCATTGCATTTTGGCCGCAAACTCTTTCAACAGTACTGTGTCGATTGTTGGGTTAGAACCGAGGCCAATAGGTTGCGTTATATTAGTGAAAATCAAACGAAGCTACGTGCTGACCTATATTTTGGCCTCATGGATCACCTTGAAAGTGAAAACGTTGACCCCGGCCAACAACCGCAGCCTGGCCGTCCCAAAATTCTAGCATCGTCCTTTACAGCCGGGCCACGATATATGAAACAAAACTATGAAGATGCGATGGCTATGGTGACTGAATACGGGAAACCAGACTTCTTTACCACTTACACATGTAACCCTAAGCACCCTGATATTGACAATAACCTTGGCAACGACCCAAATAGAAACACACATCGTCCAAAATTAACTGCATCGGATAGGCCCGATGTAGTAGCTGCCGTTTTTAAATTACACTTAGAAGCATTAAAAGTTGATCTTAAGAAAATGTTTGGTAAACAATTAGCTAACATCCATGTAATAGAATATCAGAAACGCGGCTTGCCTCATGCGCATATCTTAATTTGGTTGGTGAACGAGGCAAAAGTTAGAACAGTAGAGGAGTTAGATAGCTTGATTAGTGCTGAAATTCCTGATCCTAATATATTTCCACGATTGCACGAAATAGTAACTTCGTGTATGCTACACGGCCCATGCGGTGTGGTGAAACCTAACGCATCATGTATGGAAAATGGTAAATGCACAAAGAAGTTTCCTAAAGATTTCCAAGAGGAAACGGTCATGGATGTTAATGGATATCCATTGTATAAACGCCCAAACAACGGTAGGATGGTGATGAAAAATGGTGTACCGCTTGACAATAGATACGTAGTACCGTACTGTCCTTACTTATCACTGAAGTATAATGCCCACATCAACGTAGAAGCCTGTACATCGATAAAATCTATTAAGTACATCTTTAAATATGTTTACAAAGGTCATGACTGTGCGAGAATTGAGACAACTGAAAGAGATCCCACCTCTCGGGATGAGATTAAGAAATACATTGATACCAGATACGTGAGTGCACCGGAGAGTGTGTGGAGACTCAGTGGATTTGATGTGTGCGATAAGAGCCACACTGTTGTGAGATTAGACATACATGAACACCTCCATCAGAGTGTCACTTTTAGAGAGGGTGCTGATATTGATGGGGTGTTGGAGCGAGATCACAGTACGAAGTTGACAGCTTGGTTTGATTTGAATGAGAGAGATCCTGAGGCACGGCAGTATTTGTATAATGAGATACCTAAGCACTATAGGTGGGACCAGAAAAACAAGAAGTGGATTAAACGAGTGAAGTCGGGTGCTGCGGTGATAGCAAGAATTTACAGTGTAGGTCCCAGGCAGCGGGAGAAATTTTACTTGAGAATGTTACTGCTTCATGTGCGGGGTGCGAGGTCGTTTCGTGAGATGAAAGTGTACGATGATGTGAGGTATGATACGTATGAGGAGGTGTGTCGTGTCTGTGTGTCTGTCTGTCCGTGTGTAATTTCCGAACGGTTATACAAAAAAAACGGTAATAGTTACGGGACTGGTTTTTTCGGTATAGTGCCGACAAAACTCTGATGAAGCCCATAAGCAAACGACCCAAATAGAAACACACATCGTCCAAAATTAACTGCATCGGATAGGCCCGATGTAGTAGCTGCCGTTTTAAAATTACACTTAGAAGCATTAAAAGTTGATCTTAAGAAAATGTTTGGTAAACAATTAGCTAACATCCATGTAATAGAATATCAGAAACGCGGCTTGCCTCATGCGCATATCTTAATTTGGTTGGTGAACGAGGCAAAAGTTAGAACAGTAGAGGAGTTAGATAGCTTGATTAGTGCTGAAATTCCTGATCCTAATATATTTCCACGATTGCACGAAATAGTAACTTCGTGTATGCTACACGGCCCATGCGGTGTGGTGAAACCTAACGCATCATGTATGGAAAATGGTAAATGCACAAAGAAGTTTCCTAAAGATTTCCAAGAGGAAACGGTCATGGATGTTAATGGATATCCATTGTATAAACGCCCAAACAACGGTAGGATGGTGATGAAAAATGGTGTACCGCTTGACAATAGATACGTAGTACCGTACTGTCCTTACTTATCACTGAAGTATAATGCCCACATCAACGTAGAAGCCTGTACATCGATAAAATCTATTAAGTACATCTTTAAATATGTTTACAAAGGTCATGACTGTGCGAGAATTGAGACAACTGAAAGAGATCCCACCTCTCGGGATGAGATTAAGAAATACATTGATACCAGATACGTGAGTGCACCGGAGAGTGTGTGGAGACTCAGTGGATTTGATGTGTGCGATAAGAGCCACACTGTTGTGAGATTAGACATACATGAACACCTCCATCAGAGTGTCACTTTTAGAGAGGGTGCTGATATTGATGGGGTGTTGGAGCGAGATCACAGTACGAAGTTGACAGCTTGGTTTGATTTGAATGAGAGAGATCCTGAGGCACGGCAGTATTTGTATAATGAGATACCTAAGCACTATAGGTGGGACCAGAAAAACAAGAAGTGGATTAAACGAGTGAAGTCGGTGATAGCAAGAATCTACAGTGTAGGTCCCAGGCAGCGGGAGAAATTTTACTTGAGAATGTTACTGCTTCATGTGCGGGGTGCGAGGTCGTTTCGTGAGATGAAAGTGTACGATGATGTGAGGTATGATACGTATGAGGAGGTGTGTCGTGAGAGAGGTCTGTTAACTGATGACACAGAGTGGAAGAGAACACTTGAGGAAGCGTGTGGGATTGCTACGTGTAGGCAGATAAGAGAGCTTTTTGTGACGATATTAGGCTGTTGTGAGCCGAGTAATCCTAGAGAACTGTGGGACGACTTCCAGGAACAGATGTATGAGGACTATGTGAATATCCATAATTTACCTCCTGATAGAGCGGTACATTATGCCCTTAGAGACATCAATCATTCACTGCTTGCAAATTACCGTGTTTCTGTCACAACTTTTAATATAGACTTACTTGAAAACTGGGAAGATTTACCCTCACTTGACGAGGCTGAGCACGACTATATAGATGTTGCTGCCGAGGCTGATAGATTTGACACCATGTATAGTCGACTTAATGATGAACAAAGGTTTATAGTAGATTCAATTATTCACGAACTTACACTGCATGGTTCAGCACCTAGCTCCGACAGGGTACGTGCCTATTTCATAGACGCTCCTGGTGGTACCGGTAAAACGTTTGTCTTTAACACTCTTATTGCAAAAGCACTTGCATTGGACCATAAAGTATCCTCCTGTGCCTGGACCGGGATAGCTGGTAATTTGCTTAGATTCGGCCGCACTGTCCACAGTTTATTCAAGCTTCCAGTCCCAATCCTTGAAACGTCGACTTGCAATATAACACCTTCATCAAAGCAAGCTGCTTTTATAAGATCTTTAAGTGTAATCTTTATCGACGAGGCGTCCATGATACCAAAACATGCTCTCTCAGCTATTGATTTAATGCTCAGGGACATAACAAACAACACAGTTCCATTTGGAGGTAAACTTTTGCTTTTTGCTGGGGACTTTCGACAAACATTACCGGTTACCCCTAGAGCGCAGCCTGCTGGAATATTGGAAAACTGTATAAACAGATCACCTTTATGGGAACACATTACTCAATTACAGTTGACACAGAACATGCGTGCGAGGCCTGGAGAGCGTGAGTTTTGTGAATGGTTGATTAAATTAGGTGATGGGAAACTTAGATCGGACCTCCCCGATGCTTTACCCAGTCAAATCGATATACCTGATCAATGTAACATAACATCCGGTGTAGTAGACGCTATCTATCCTGATTTTAACGTAGATAGATCTAAGAGCATTATATTGACACCGAAAAACGTTGATACACATGTCATTAACAGGGACACTTTAGCTAAATTTAAACCTGAGGAACAGAGTAGGTCGTACTTTAGTTCAAATGTATATGTTGAGGATGAGGGTAATGAGGTAAATAACATGTCTGTTGAGTTTCTACACTCTCTAACACCTAGCGGCTTGCCTTTGCATGAACTTGAGCTGAAAATTGGGTGCCCAATCATGCTTCTAAGGAATTTGGATGTGAAGAACGGTCTATGTAATGGCACAAGGCTTATTGTTAGGCATTTGGGCGATAGGTGCATAGCAGCGGAAATAATATCCGGATCTGAGGCTTCAATAGGACGTCAAGTATTGATACCCCGCGTGAAACTGATCACGTCTGATATAACAATACCGTTCAAGTTCCAACGGACCCAGTATCCGGTCCGCCTGGCGTACTGCATGACCATCAATAAGAGCCAAGGCCAAACATTCAACAAAGTAGGACTGTATTTACCTCAACCCGTGTTCTCACATGGCCAACTGTATGTAGGCTTTTCGAGGGGGAAATGTTTTGAAGACATTTATCTGCAATTGAAAAATACTGTATTTCAATACACAACCGAAAATCAGGCAGTTACAGTTAACGTTGTATTCGAGGTTAAATAGCTTCTCTCTTTATATGCACTTTTAGCTCATGGAATGAGAGGTGACAGTTGCTTTTTGCCAGTTACTCTCATTAATTCTATAACACAGTAGCAATAAACAGTAGCAAATAACAGTAATTTACTATTATCTATTTTAACAATTATACAATGAGAGGTGACAGTTGCTTTTTGCCAGTTACTGATCTCATTAATTTTATAACACAGTAGCAATAAACAGTAGCAAATAACAGTAATTTACTATTATTTATTAACAATTATACAATGAGAGGTGACAGTTGCTTTTTGCCAGTTACTCTCATTAATTCTATAACACAGTAGCAATAAACAGTAGCAAATAACAGTAATTTACTATTATCTATTTTAACAATTATACAATGAGAGGTGACAGTTGCTTTTTGCCAGTTACTGATCTCATTAATTTTATAACACAGTAGCAATAAACAGTTGAGATTTAACGTCGCAGAACATATTTTGTACCATATTACTGTACCGCATAACTGAGCTATAAGCTGGAACTGGTGTAGATCCTTGGCTTTCAGAAATAGAATTTGATAAAAGGGGAATTGCAATTCCTGCTTCGTTTCTGTTTCGAAAGCCTATGGTAACTATTGGGCTGAGTATCATAAATAGATTTATATATATATCACCAAACTAAAAATGCATGGATGAGATTTATATTTTACTTTTATGTTTGAGACTATTTAAGTTTGCACCAGAGTTTGCGCCAGAGTTAGCACCAGCCTCAGACTTTGATACGAATTTAATAAACATTTGGTTGGGAGGGGAGGAAGTTGACTGGAAGGACAGATCAATTCACATACAAAACGACTACTGCTCGAGGAGCACACTCCTTTTAGTGCCATTCAAATTTCGACGAGGCCAGTACGACATCAATTTCAGATATAAAAATGTTTCCTGATTATTTGCATCAAAAATTCGACGATAATTTTTAAAAACAGGCAGGCTAGAAGGAGTGTAAACGACGGCTCAGAATCCCAACGGCTGAGACTAATAGTATTTATCTTTCACATAAACCTATATTTGTTGATTAAAGTTAAATACTATTGGATACGTGAGGGCACTTCGAATAGAATTGCTCACCTAATGCGGGTTTTGACTAAGCGGGTAAATACTCATACTCTTTTTAACTGCGGCAGTGAAATCCCGGCCGAAGGCCGGGTTACACTAGTACTCAATAAATGTAATAGATTTGTAGTTTTGTAATTAGTTTTGAACTGCTGAAGTTTATCCAGCCTAATATATAACAACCGAAGAAAAGCAAACTTATTTGCCTCCGTTTTAAAACCTACTGTCAGCTTTTCTCAGCAGCTACAATTACGGTACGTACCTATACTTAATACGTAGAATCTAGTTAATTTTAATAACATACCTTACTTTCTTCTCCGGGTCAAGCCGACTGAGAAGCTCACATCTTGATCACTTATCAGTAATATCTTCAATTCCACCTGGCTCAGCTATATCTAAATCTTACTTTTATCGAGCTCATCTCACTTGGAACCGACTTCCTCTTGATTATCAGACCAGGTGTGTTTAAAACAGAACTTATTAAACACATCTGGAAGGAACATGTTTGTACTGCATCTGTAGATATTGGCCCTAGTTCAGATCCTGACAATTCTTTTTCTCCTGACTACGGGTAGTGTATTTCTCTATTATTATTTTTTTTTTTTTTTTTTGAGGTACTCATCACGCATTTTTGCTTTATTCGGATACAATTTTGATTTAGTCTTTTATATTCAATTATTTAAATTTTATCGTTAAAACTTCATTCCATTGGAAATATTACAAATCAGCCAATTGTAATTGATAATTTCTGGGTTGTGGCCATTATTCTTAAAAACCTAGAAATGCCTCCTAAGGTCACAGCTCGTATTATTTGCACATTTTTCTCCTTCTGCACTTGGGGCCCAATGTAATTGCTCGACTTTTCATCAGGCCTCTCGAGGCCTTTTGTTTGGTTATTTGGGTGTATTGGTGTCCCCTGATTGTTATCATTGCTGTACACTTGTCAAGGCATTTTTTGGTTTCTCTAGTCCATTTTTAGAAATTCTATACAACATTGATATTGTAATAAATTCTGATGATAATAATTGAAAGATTTCAATAAAAAAAAATACACCATTGATAGCTTGGTGATATTGTCTAGCAAATATTAGAAACTGACTGGTAATCCGGTGCTTTCCATTTCAAATGGCAAAAGCGAGAAGATATTTATATCGTCAATTAATGATAATATACTCTTATTTTAAGTTATTGATAACCAACTCCAGGAACGAAGACGATGCTGTATAAAGACTATACGAATGTTCAACAGGAAGAAAGAGAGGATATCAGCTTCAACCAGTTAACGAGAATTGAAGGGTAGTAAAAAATGATCCTTTTTAAGGTGCTTTTTCGTGATAACACTTCTATTGAGCTGAATTCCTAAAATTCAATTGCTGTTTAATACACACATTGCTATTATCTAACTTATTTTGAACTTGACTGTAATCAAATTTACTTTCGCATTTTGAACATGAACTGTGCTGATCACCAGAAATTACATGTACAATACCAGAAATAATGTGTCACTCGGCAATAAAATCAACATTTCAGAATACAGATTACAGAAACGAGCTTCATGGCATTGATAAGTAATGAATACCCTGAAAAAGACACATACCTCCATCACTGTGAGACATATTTGTGTTTATAAACATTCATAAACATTATTCAATGTAAAATACATATTATTTATAAATATGTATTTAACATTAAACAAAATTCAAAATCTATTCAAAGAATTAATAAAGTTTTGATGTATTGCTATTATATCATATTATAACAATTTATTTCAGACCCTTACTGAGCAGGAACGAACCTTTCAACTGATAAAACAAAATGTGAACCCTTTGTAAACCATTTTAGGCAGATGTGAATAGTAAGTACAAGAAATGAAAAATATTCTTCTCGTTTAAAATATCTTACAAACTAAATATCTTACAAACTAAACTGTTCAATAATTATTATTTCATGAAATGCGATCATTTCTACTTTTACGTTCCGAACACGAAATGTGATGTTTACCAAAAACTACATAATAACAGATTTTTGTCACTCTACCATTTCAGAATTCAGGAACGAGCCTCATGATATTGAAACGAAGATCTCGAGAAAAGACACAGACCTCCGCCACTGTGAGATACTGCTGTAACAAGACATTTTAAGCTATCTTAATGAAAAATTTGACTAGTAATAGTATCAACCTACCACTGAAGATGGTAAACATTGTACACCGTACTGAACAGTAGAACTGGTGTTTCTTTCAACATTTAAGAAATGCAACCGATTGATAAATGGAATCGGATTAATCATTTTAAACGTTTTCATAAATCTGCATGTATTGCTATTATATCATATTATAACAATTTATTTCAGACCCTTACTGAGCAGGAACGAACCTTTCAACTGACAAAACAAAACATGGACCCTTTGTAAACCTCTTTAGGCAGCTGTGAATAGTAAGTACAAGAAGTGACAAATATTCTTCTCGTTTAAATTTTTCTACAAACTGTTCAATAATTATTATTTCATGAAATGTGATCATTTCTAATTTTACGTTCCGAACACGACATGTGGTGTTTACCAAAATCTACATAATAACAGATTTTTGTCACTCGACCATTTCAGAATCCAGGAACGAGCCTCATGATATTGAAACGAAGATCATGAGAAAAGACACAGACCTCCGCCACTGTGAGATACTGCTGTAACCAGACATTTTAAGCTATCTTAATGAACAATTTGACTAGTAATAGTATCAACCTACCACTGAAGATGGTAAACATTGTACACCGTACTGAACAGTAGAACCGGTGTCCCTTTTACCATTTTAAGAAATGCAACCGATTGATAAATGGAATCGGATTTTTTGAGAGATAACTTTAGATCATTTTGAACGATTTTATAAGTCGGCATTCACCGAGAAATTTAGAGATTTATATTGAAATTTAAAAATTAAATGTTGTGTGAAGTGTGATTATTTTTCTTTGAGGTGTATAATATCACTCACCATTTTTAACTGACGTTTTTTTAAATAAGAAATTTAAATAAATTTTACTTTACAATTACATTACTTTTTTAAAGTATTAATATAAAAGCACATACCTTACTCGGGATTATTACGACTGGTTTATTAACGACCGGTTAAAATATGGTTCGGGAAAAATATGGCGAAATTGCTCAAAACCCACCACATTTTCCCGGTCGCCATTTTACCGGTGTCCAACCTTTCAATTTTAGATTCAAAAATTTTGTCTCAGATGTAAATTTCCTTATTAGAGATAAGCAAGTTTAGAAATTTTCGCATTGCTAAAACTTGTGAAACAAGTCGAATTATCAATAATTGTTGTTTTTGTTTATTTAATTTGTAGAAAATCTTCGAAAGAATGCATCGTTCACATTGTTTAGAATTATGAATAAATGACTGATGAAACTGATTCATGTTATTGACAGTTTTAATTAATTCAAGTTTTAATTTAACTTTTACTTTTATTTTGAGTCCTATTTCATTATGTAGAGATAGTCAATACCTAAGAAATTAAAAATTGGCCTATTTAAATCAACTTTGACAATAAGGATATATGACAAGAATTGGGCAAAAAGGTATATTTTTTGCAATTTTAGCCAAATGAAGTCGAAAAACCTACAACAAGTGTCCCAATAGTCTTCTTTAGTGAATATAAGACAACGATTAAAATATGAGCACCCATACCCCTTGGGAACCCTAAAAGCTGAGTCGGCGGGTTTATTAACGACCGGTGAAAATGTGGTTCGGGAAAAATATGGCGAAATTACCCTAAACCCGCCACTTTATCCCGGTCATAATAATCCCGAGTAAGGTAGTTGTATTACTTTTGACTTTTCAGTTTTACATTACTTCCTTAGTAATGACTATGATTTGTTTCAAACAGGTGCAATAATTAAATGTGTAACTCAAAATTCTCTTTCGAATAAAACATTTCAACAAGGCCATAAAATAATAGTCAATAAAAGTCAATACATCATATATATATATATATATATATAATTGTGGGTGGCGTCGTCTACTTACAGTGCTCAATCGGCAAGCCGAGAGCTAGATACAAAATATAAATATATAAATATAAATAAAAAAAGTTGTCACTGATGATATCATGGTTTTGTATCATGATTGAAACATTTGTCTGACTCAACCGGTCGTTTCATTTTGTATATATATATATATATATACAATGAAAACAACGATTCTACAAACTCAAAGTTTCATGCAAATGCAATCATCAGTGTCAGAATAACTTACTAAATTACTAAATCCATATTTTCCTTACAAGCTCCTTCATAAAATTAACTTAACTAAACTAAATCAAAAAAACAAAATCAAACGAAACGAAACGAAAATGAAATACAAGAATAAAAACTAAAATTAAAATAAAATATCCCTAAAAGCATTTCTTCAGCATAAACTTGTTGGTGTGCCTACATTTACTTATGAGTTCCCTCCTCCTATTTAATAGATTGCCATCTTTATTTAAAATAATATAAAGTTTTTCAGTAAGGCAGAGATGACAATCTTTCGTACCCCCCTTGTACGGATGAGCATGTTTGATTATTTTCCAAGATATTTTATATGGTGTTTGTTTATCTTTCAACTCCCATATTTTCTTAGATAGCTCCGTCTGATTTCGTAGCTTCTCGAGTTTGAAAGAGCTTGTGTGTGAACTGAAACGGGTCTTAAAAGTGTTTTCAGTAAGCCCAATATATTTGTGCTCTTTAAATAAAGATGGCAATCTATTAAATAGGAGGAGGGAACTCATAAGTAAATGTAGGCACACCAACAAGTTTATGCTGAAGAAATGCTTTTAGGAATATTTTATTTTAATTTTAGTTTTTGTTCTTGTATTTCATTTTCGTTTCGTTTCGTTTGATTTTGTTTTTTTGATTTAGTTTAGTTAAGTTAATTTTATGAAGGAGCTTGTAAGGAAAATATGGATTTAGTAATTTAGTAAGTTATTCTGACACTGATGATTGCATTTGCATGAAACTTTGAGTTTGTAGAATCGTTGTTTTCATTGTACAATGCTCCCCTCCCGGGTAGAGTACTCTTGAAACTGGATTTCTCCAAAAGAAACATCATATATATATATATATATATATATGATTGTATATATATATATATATAATGTTTCTTTTGGAGAAATCCAGTTTCAAGAGTGCTCTACCCGGGAGGGGAGCATTGTACAATGAAAACAACGATTCTACAAACTCAAAGTTTCATGCAAATGCAATCATCAGTGTCAGAATAACTTACTAAATTACTAAATCCATATTTTCCTTACAAGCTCCTTCATAAAATTAACTTAACTAAACTAAATCAAAAACAAAATCAAACGAAACGAAACGAAAATTAAATACAAGAACAAAAAACTAAAATTAAAATAAAGTATTCCTAAAAGCATTTCTTCAGCATAAACTTGTTGGTGTGCCTACATTTACTTATGAGTTCCCTCCTCCTATTTAATAGATTGCCATCTTTATTTAAAATAAATAATAATATAAAGTTTTTCAGTAAGGCAGAGATGACAATCTTTCGTACCCCCCTTGTACGGATGAGCATGTTTGATTATTTTCCAAGATATTTTATATGGTGTTTGTTTATCTTTCAACTCCCATATTTTCTTAGATAGCTCCGTCTGATTTCGTAGCTTCTCGAGTTTGAAACAGCTTGTGTGTGAACTGAAACGGGTCTTAAAAGTGTTTTCAGTAAGCCCAATATATTTGTGCCCTTTCTTTTCCTTTTCCTCTGCAATAGTTGCTTCATATATCACTGCTGCTTCCAGTAAATCCAGGCATTGTCCGTTCAGTGGGCACATTTCCGGCTTTCTGCAATTGCACGTTTTCGATTTAATTATAGGTTCTTTCTGAGCTTGGTGTCTGGTGCTCGCTAAGATGGATCCTACGTTGAGTAGGCAACTGTATGATAGCTTAATTGTGTTTCTGTTGAACATTTTGTGGAATTGGTGTCCTCTGGGGAAGTGCTTGTCTAGTAATCGGAGGAAGCTTTTGCCTATGTTTGTTGTTACATTTGAGCTGTATGGGGGGTTGAACCATATGATCTTCCTGGATCTCTTCCTGTTGGCTCGTGGCAAGGCGGTGCTAGTATCTGTAAACTCTAGTTGGTGGTCGTGGCCGCTTTCTTTAAGTGCTGTTCCGTATATATATATATATATACATATAATAATCAAATAAACAATTGAACAAGGTACTGTAAGTGCTTCTAAACTCACAATTTAAACAAAATGCCACTATAAGACCCAAAATTAGTGGCTCACGACATGAACTTATTGGCCAAAATTAAAGAGTGAGAAAATATTCTGTTTAAATCATTTCTGGCAGAATCTCAACGAGATACTATTTAGATTATTATGCTAATTATGGTTAATTTACTAATTTCGCTAATTACAATAATTTTGCTAATTACAATAATTTTGCTAATTATAATAATTTTGTTAGTTATACTAATTTTTCTAATTATACTAATTTTTCGAATTATACTAATTTTTCTAATTATATTAATTATGTTGATTTTGATAATTATACCAATTATAATAATTTTGCTAATTATACTAATTGCATTAATTACACTAATTATAATAATTATACTAATTTAAATACTTATTATACTAATTTAAATACTAATTATACTGTTTACTAACCACACTGATTTTAATATGGATGCATACGGTGTTACTCGGACTCCAGCTCCAATTAAAACCTTAGTCTTGTACTTCAATATGTCCTGACATCATAGAATGTAAGGTGAAACTCACAGGTTTCTCGTGAATAATAGCTGATACATTCTTATCGAATTACTCTTTCACCTGTGATGTTAAAGTTGCAGGAGAAAGGGATCTTATGCCTATGGCATATGCAACATGACCTCAACATAGCTAATGATATCAACAAACGTCAATTCGGCTCTAAGAAGGGCTGCTCCGCAGAAGCGGCACTTCATAAAGTTACTCACACCATTGAGCGCAGAATAGCTAGAAAAGGAAGAAAGGATATGTCCTAGGCGTCTTTCTAGATATAGAGGGCGCCTTCGACAATGTCTCGTTCAAGGTTATCTCTGAAGCAGTCAAGGCCACGAAAGTGGACTTGGCTACAGCACAATGGATCATCAACATGGTAACCAATCGATTCATCACACTAAATCATAAGGATAAGTCGAGAAGGGTTCGGATTAGGCGGGGTTGCCCCCAAGGAGGCATTCTCTCTCCTTTCCTTTGGAACTCGGTAGTTGATGATCTCCTTACCTTTACTGCAAAAGACATACCGGGTTACCTGCAAACCTTTGCGGATGATCTGTTGTCTTTAGCGGAAGGGAATGATTTAGACATCATCTGGGACCGAACATAAGTAAGTAAGTAAGTAAGTAAGTAAGTAAAGATTATGACATAACATCATCACAAGTGTCTACAAAATATCATTGCACTAAATAGAAAAATACTTTAAATAAATATAATTTTCCATCAACATTAATAATTTAATAAATTCAATTTTAACTAATAAAATCTAATACATTATCTATAAATAATTCATTAATACTTCCCAGTGGAATAAAGATTTATAAAACGCTTCTTTGCCACAAAAGGATGAAACCAAAGATATTCATTATGTCTTTCCTTATTGCTTAAATAACTCGGTCCTTCAATTTTCCCTAAAACTTCATGCGAAACAGTCCAAAAATAAGAATCATTTACACTGTTTTTAGAAATCATTTCTTTCTCAAATACTTCCAATCTAACTTTAAAGGTTAAAACTGTCGAGCAGTTCTTGACATCTGAAGGGAGTTTGTTCCAATAAGGAATGACTCGCTCCGGAAGAAAAGAAGACTGAATGTTCCTGACTTTAGTTACACTCTTACTACATCTATTGGTTGAAACTTAAATAAGACCAGATCTGCTCATTCTGAACAAACCCGATCCATATTCAGTCAAACCACTAGTTACTTTAAAAGCTTCAATAAGGTCCCCACGTATTCGCCGCTCTGCCAGCGTTGTCAAATTGAGTATATCCAGTCTACGGCTGTATGTAAGAGTACCCACCTCATCAATAAGACGGGTAAACCGCCTCTGGACGCTCTCCAGCTCCAAAACAGTCCCCCAACTTCCATGAGCCGCTACTGGATTCCACAATTGGACAGTGGACACAATACTCAAGATGAGGTTTTATCAAAGCTTTATAAATCGATATCATTACAACCTTTTCTCTAATAACTAAGTTCCTTACAATCCAGCAGATCATACGATTTGCTTTAGAAATACATGCTTTTATCTGTTCATTCCAAAGCAAGGAGCTATGGGTAATAACCCCCAAATCTTTTTCCTGTGCAGATACTTCTAGTTCCACTCCATTTACAATATAATTCGAGTTAGGATTATTATTCAGATTAATATGAACTACTTTACACTTGGCAGGATTGAAGTGTAAGTGCCAAAAACTTTCCCAAATTTCGAGTTCTAAAATATCATCAGATACACTTCTATGGTTAGCTGCATTACAAACTAATTTGAGATCATCTGCAAATAATTTAATCTTATTTTTAACATTGTCTGGTAAATCGTTTATATAAAGAATTTGACCAAAACCCATAATCATGGGTAGAGTGAACCGCTGCCAGTGTCTCTCTTTTCCAAACAAAAGAAAATGATATTAATTTGAGGAACCGTCCGCAAATGCAAATTGATACCGAGAATGAAATCGGTCGCTCGCTTTTCCCATTCAATAAGCTTTATTACAATACGTAAGCCGTGAATGAATGGGAAAAGCGAGCGACCGATTTCATTCTCGGTATCAATTTGCATTTGCGGACGGTTCCTCAAATTAATATCATTTTCTTTTGTTTGGAAACGTTTCCTTGTGTTTAGGTAGGCATATCTGTCAATAACAGACTGAATATAGCACTTTTTACTCATTCAAGTTGGCATTAAATTCATATATAATGCCATTTTAATATCGTGGGAAAGCAGAATATATTCGAAATCACGAATGAGCAAAATTCTCACCTTTCGCACGTGCAAACTTTGAGCGGACGTTGCGTGCGCATAAAATATTGAATCACCATAAATTTTTGCATAGAGTTATTTAATATATAGTTTGATAAGCATGAAAAGTTTCAGAAGATTTCAAAAAGAACTTGGATATAACAATAACAATTTTTAGTGATTTTAGCTATTTTAAATGAATTTGGGCGTGTCCCCATGTGTGCAACTTTTCGATTTTCAACTTTAAAACTAGCCTATAACACAATTTAGACCTTTAGGAAGCAAAATTGAGCTCCACAACCCAAGGGATGGCCCAACACCAGAGAATACTAATTCACAACTTTTGTGTTTTTATAAAATTATTCTTCAAAAAAGCACAAACTTCAATAGCGAATATCTTTATGAAGGAGCAAGGTAGGAAAACTTTCCGGTAGATTTTCAGAATGCTTGAACAATTATCTAAGATGAAAATGTCCTCAGATTTTGAATAAAATTACTCCTTAATGCTTTAAAATCGATTTGAAAAGTTGTTATTTTGTCAAAAATCAAGTTTTAAAAACACTTAAATTGATGACGTCATCAAGTGATGATGATGACGATAAATTATTTTTCGATATAATGTAAACTAAAGTATAAACAATTATCTTTAAAACCTGTGATTCGAAATGACTGTATCTTTTATACTTTTGAATCTACGGACACTTAAATGTAGGCTACAATTTACTGCAAAAGCGTCTATATATATATAGCTTCACGACAATCTGTTGTAAAACAGGGGTTCCAGAAAACCCACTTCCCGATACTCCTGCAACATGAAATTTTTTTTACAGTCGATTTGGACAAGGTCTAGACGCTCTGCAAAGTTTCAGATCTCTAACTCAATTTTAACATGGTTTTTAAGGCACCTGAATATGGCGATTTTGGGTTTTTTACCTAATTTCGTATAACATGCTGGCGCGTATTTTGCGCAAATTTCTTAAAAACCTCCACATAACTATTTCTTATTCCTGTCATCTTTAACATTGAATTAGAATGTTTTGAACTTAAATATACCTGCTGAACTACTTTCAATGAGTCTTAATGCCTGGAAAACAATAAAGGGGATATAATAGTATAGGGGGTACATAGTGTTGTGAATATAAGGGCAACGGTTATGCTTGCCAGCATTGTGATAAATAGCAAAGGACCCAATACTGACCCCTGGGGAACACCAGATAATACGTGTTTCACCTCAGACCATTGTCCTTCTACACAAACCCTCATGGTTCTGTCTGTCAGAAAGTCTTTTATAACATCTAGAACTTTTCCCTTGACCCCAAACCCCTCCAATTTAGATAGAAGTCTAAAGTGGGGGACTATGTCAAAAGCCTTACTAAAATCAAAATACAAAAGATCGACAGGAGCACCTTCGTCTAAAATATCAAGAATATTATCAAATGTCTCTAAAATATTAGATAGACAAGATTTACCGGTTACCCTTTACAAATCCATGCTGATGCTTTGATATTCGTTCTTCTAAAAATGTTAATAAATGTGCCCTCACTAACTTTTCATACACTTTGCACAAAATACAAGTTAATGAGACAGGTTTTTAATTTAAGGGATCAGATTTAACACCCTTTTTAAACAATGCTACAACAGATGCTGTCTTCCAAATGTCAGGCAGGACTCCTGTTTCTGAACATTTAACAAATAATTTAGTAACAGCTTCAACAAACATTTTATCGTATGCTAAGGATTTCAACAACTTTGGATGAACGCCATCCGGACCAGAACTCTTAAAAACATTAAGCTGTAAAAGCTGCTTCTTGATATCAGAACTGCTAATTTCCATATCATCAATAACCTCTTTGTTATAACTTAAACTCTCATTTTTAGGGAGAGGGCCAGGTGGTTCACGCACAAACACAGAACTAAAGGCACTAGCAAGTACCTCAGCTGACTCAGATGTACTATCTGTGCGTGTACCATCTCCTCTATTTTTTTATTTCTATTAATTCAAATAAACTTTACGTCAATGTATTACAGTTATATTCAATAGAAAAGACCACAATATCTCCTGTGAAGCAGGAGATATTGCTAGAAAAATATTCATGAGACTCAACACTAACAGACTCAGCTGGAGTGAGAAACAATATGTAAAACATCAAAGTAAAATTTATTTCGGCTGAACCAAAACACGGTGGTAAAACCATAATTACATTGGTGCCGTCCCTACATAAAATCATAAA
This sequence comes from Bolinopsis microptera, assembly GCF_026151205.1. NCBI lineage: Eukaryota > Metazoa > Ctenophora > Tentaculata > Lobata > Bolinopsidae > Bolinopsis > Bolinopsis microptera. Next base: position 17,039,656 of record NC_087079.1, read on the forward strand.
TAAATAATCAAGAGAACAAATTTAAATGTATACGATACCTTCTTGCTACTACTCCACAAACTTACACGACATAACAACAAAATAACATAATTATCTCTACTATTATAATTCAAAGAATTATTTCTGATGTAGAATGTATGTATGTACGACCGCCCACGTGCAAATCAGATGAAAAATAAGAATTTAGGTAACAACCAAAAGGTTCCATAGCAACGGTGTTTTAATGCACACATGCACGTGCAAAGATTGTTTTAACGTCATTTTGGTCGGTTTTGTGGTAATTACGTTGTGTTTAAAGTGTTTTATATTTAAATCGGTTGTATCTTCGGTCGGGATGGATCCTTTTTGATGTGCTTAAAAATTTCTTTCAAAGAATACTACTAGCTTCGTCCCTGTTACCACGGGCTTTCTAGTCTCTACTATAATTCAGACAATTATTCTGTATGTACACTGTACGACCGCCCACGTGCAAATCAGACGAGGAATAGGAATTTAGGTAACAACCAAAACGTTCCATAGCAACGGTGTTTTAATGCACACATGCACGTGCAAAGATTGTTTTAACGTCATTTTGATCGGTTTTGTGGTAATTACGTTGTGTTTAAAGTGTTTTATATTTAAATCGGCTGTAACTTCGGTTGGGATGGATATTTTTTGATGCGATTAAAACTTTCTTTCAAAGAATACTATTAGCTTCGTCCCTGTTACCACGGGCTTTCTAGTCTCTACTATAATTCAAAGAATTATTTTTGTTTGTACGACCGCCCACGTGCAAATTAGATGAGAAATAGGAAGTTGCATAGTAACCATGGTAACAAAGATTGTTATTCCCACGTGCACGTGCAAGGATTTGGGAGAGGTGTTGTTATCTAAAGAAACAACACTTGATTTAACTTGTCGTTTATTGCGCAAATACGAGTAAAAAGATTTACAATTCTGTTTTAAATTAGATGTAATCTTCTTTTCATAATTTACTTTAGCTTTAATTTCTGCCACCTCAAAAATATGCTGCTTGCTATTTGCAAAGCTCAAGTTAATATTCCAAGGATTAATATCAAATTCAGCCCATGCTTTGTCCTTGTTCTTCCTCATTCTTTTAAGTGAAGCTGTACTCCATGGTGCAACTTGACAGGTCTGTTGTCGAGATAAACCGAAGCAGCTGGGACAGCTGCAGCAACAGACTCCAATTTACCATGTAGTTCAACCCACATATCTTGGACATTATTTGTACAACTATAATCCCAGTCAATATTATTCATACTAAAGTTAAATAACTCCTCTGAGGAAATCTTACCCCAAATAGGCTTTAAAATCTTTTGTTTGGGACTTTTGTTAGTATTGGGCGAAACAACCAGTTCGACAAGTATCCCAACATGATCACTCTTGCCAAGCGGAGAAACGATCTTACAACTGTGTGGGTTAGAAAGAAAGGGGGTAGATCGTCTAGGTTTGAGATATGTTGAGTAGATGTAGGACTTTGTTCCAACAGATTATCTGTCTGTTCCCACGATGGAAGTTTGCGTTGTGTTTTAGTTAGGCTTTGTATTTGTAGTGTAGACAATAAAGTACAATTGGATGTGGGTAATAAACAAATTAACAAGCAACCAAAGGACGATGGTAGATTACGTTTAAGTCTTTGTTAAAGTTGAGTGGGCGTTCAAGAAGTGGGGAATTATGGGTGTGTCTAGGGTTTTTATAGGTTGTATCATTGACGTAGGGTTTACAATCACGGAAACGATTATCTTAGTCATCGTTTCCGCTACTCGAAATCATGAACAATGAGCGTGCACTGGACAAACGGAACAGAACAATGAGAACCCTCGCTCATCTATTACTCCATTAATTACTTTTCCCTATAAGATGATTCACCTATAGATTATTCACCTTCACATTGTGAAGCCAATCGTTTGTCAACCTCTAGCGTCACAATCAGTTCCGGTTTGCAGTCACAGGCCCTGTCTGTGACCTATTAACTATAAGTTACCTCATTTGGAGATGTGCCAAGCACAAGCAGATAGCTGGTAACCTGCCAACAGGGGATAGCAAAGTTATATGGCTTAGAGTGTGCAAAGGGTGATCCCACAACTGTTGACCAGAGCATCATTTGTATACAAAACCTGATCAAAAAGACTCTCCTGGAGAGTATCTTTCACAAGCCGTCTTCTGGTTGTTTCGTTAGTAAAGTACCACATCAAACCACTGTCATTAAATAAATCAATATACTTTTGTTGAATCATTAAAACCTGATTCTTACTAGAAATACCACTATTTACACTACCAGTTTCCCAAGATACATTAGGTAGGTTAAAATCTCCTATGATAATAGTTTCAAAAACATTTTTTTCACTAGATATGTTCTTGATGCAAGATAATAACATATTGTTCTGTTCTAAATTCAAAGAAGTAGACCTATAAATACAACAAATACTAATCAATCCACCAGAGGTATTGTCATTGATAGCTAAAGAGTCTGGTGCTTTTAAAAATGAGCTCACCAATGAAGCATTACAACTGTTTTTAATATAAATAATAGAACCTCCACCTCCACTTATGTTGCTAGTGGAGTTATCGATTTTAAAATCTCTGTCCTTTCTAAACATACTAAAACCTTCAATAAAAATTTCAGCATCTAAAATATCACTATTAAAATGAGTTTCTGTAATGCAGATTACATGAATGGATTTATAAACTGATAGAATACATTTTAGTTCATCAATTTTATTAAATAGTCCATTAGCATTAGTGTAAAAAATATTCATGGGCTGACTACATTCTTTGTTACTGCTATTTAGTTCTTCTCCACCTTCTTCTCTGTCTTTTTCTTCTCTGCTTCTTCCCGCCTCTTCTTCCTCTCTTCTCTGGCTAAAAAACGGATCTCTCGGTCTGCTCTGCAGAGATCCAGATTTATCCAGTATGATGACTCTTTCCAGCCCTTGCCATGGTTGGAATAATAGTTAACTGACTCCTCGTCAGCTGTCTGGATGATCAATGGCCGCCAGGAGTCTAGCTTATCTGGATCCACTTTACCTGCACGATGGCAACTGATAAAGTCCCTTTTTTCAATCTTTAGTGTCTCCTTGCAGAACTTTGAGTCCTCTTCCTGGCGTAGCTTGGTGTTAGCTTTCTTGCTATCTGGAACATTCAAAACACACAGATTGAGCTTTCTTAAATTTCGCTCATATTCATCAGTGTCGGCCGGGTGGTGTAGTGGTATTTCACTCGCCTCCCAAGCGGAAGACCGGGGTTCAAACCCCGTCTGAGGCAGGCAGGCCAGGTCACCAAGCTGTGATTGGTACAGGATTTATCCTGGTAATTATGCTCGGAGGATATCAGTGACGCGATTCCCACTACAGTGTAACTGTAAGCTGCAGTGTTATAGCTGTAATAGTCTACCGCCATTCGGAATGAGTGTGAACTTGCTTACCAGGCAATCATGATTTCCGCTTGGTACTCATCAGGTCTCTAAGAAAGCCAACAGTGTGCTGATATGCACTGTCATATGCACTTCCTAGAAGCAGCACACGGCCCATTTCGGACTTGCACGAGTTATAATTATTATCATCAGTGTGCATCTTTGTCTGAACTTTACTGATAACACTTTGTGAAGCTTGCTGTTGGCTCATTTCTTCCATAACTTTCTTCTGACTATTTGAAGTCACATCTGCCCAGGATCGGAAAGCCTGGTTCACTATTGGCCACACAAGTAGGAAGTAAAATAAGGACCCGAGAACAGATTAAAATAGATCATAATACGAGCACAGCTCAAAATAGAACAAAATCTGATTGGCAGTCAAGCTGCACGTGACTGCCCGCACGTGACTGTGCGCGTCCAATGGACGTTATGAAGGAGATTTGTTTTGGTTATCGCAGGAGAGATCACGTTTAGAGTGCGTCTGTCTGATTAGCCCACGTCACTGCACACGTGACTGTGCAGAGCCAATAGGGTGCTATGTAAGTTGTGTAACTGTAAGGTGTGTACGCTAGGTGCGTGTAAGGGACATCTAATTTATTATTAAACACAGCTGGCCGGCAGAGAATCGAAAATATAAGGACTTTTTATGGATGAAAATCGAAGCGAAAACCTTGTAAGTTGTAACCCTATGTTTTCGAGTACGCTGAACAAGATTAAACTGGTTATAATTATCATACTCAAGGGCAAATTGCTTTAAAATGTACTTAGATGCTATTATACCGGCTTATCGAGTGGCACCAGTCTCTCTCGCCACTAGTTCTCAGCTTATTATCGGGCTCGTGAAGGAAAGATCTCGAGCTCAGAAGACGAAAACCATTTTCTCAAAAATTTGCTAACATTAACGAATACGTATGTTAATATTACGATATATTAACCAGTATCAAGGATTGTATCGGGACTTCTATAAGAGTATAAGCGGTATTTCTAGTCCGCAGTTCTATTCATAGCGGTTTTATGATGAACTAATTATTATCATTATATGACTGTGTTAGGGCTACTTACAGATTGGTAAGAAATATGAGGAGGACTGAGGAGGAGGATGAGGACTGAGGAGGAGGAGGACTGAGGAGGATGGCTGAGGAGGATGACTGAGGAGGGGAGGAGGAAGAAGACTGAGGAGGATCAGGATGACCCACGAGGAGGACCCAGGAGGAGAACCCAGGAGGAGGAGGATGACTGAAGAGGAGAAGGAGAAGGAGGACTGGTGAAGAGGATTGATGAGGAGGAGGAGGAGGAGGAGGAATGAGGAGGAGGAGGACTGAGGAGTAAAAGTAGGAGGAGGACTGAGGAGGGGAGGAGGAAGAAGACTGAGGAGGATCAGGATGACCCACGAGGAGGACCCAGGAGGAGAACCCAGGAGGAGGAGGATGACTGAGGAGGAGGACTGAGAAGGAGGAGGACTGAGGAGAACTGAGGAGGAGGACTGACTAGGAGGAGGAGGGGGACTGGGGGAGGACTGAGGAGGAGGACTGAGGAGGAGGACTAAGGAAAACGATGAGGAGGAGGAGGAGGAGGACTAAGGAGGACTGAAGAGGAGAAGGATGAAAAGGAGGAGGACTGAGGAGGATGGCTGAGGAGGTTGACTGAGGAGGAGGACTGACAGGAAGGAGGAGGAGGAGGAAGACTGAGGAGGAGGAGGAGGTAAAGGACTGAAGAGGAGAAGGAGGAGGAGGAGGACCCAGGAGGAGGACTGAGGAGGAGGAAGAGGAGGAGGAGGAGGACTAAGGAGAACGATGAGGAGGAGGACTGAGGAGGAGGATTGAGGACTGAAGAGGAGGAGGATGAAAAGGAGGAGGACTGAGTAGGAGGGGGAGGAGGAAGAGGAGGACTGAGGAGGATGGCTGAGGAGGTTGACTGAGGAGGAGGACTGACAGCGACCAAAAAGCGACCTAGAAGCGACCAAAAAGCGACTAGAAGCGACCAAAAAGCGACGAGAAGCGACCCAAAAGCGACCAAAAGCGACCAGAAGCGACCAAAAAGCGACCAAAAAAGCGACCAAAAAAGCGACCAGAAGCGACCAAAAAGCGGCCTCAACGTGAAAAAAGTGACCAAAAGTCGACGTTGTTAAAAAAAAGTGACCCAAAAGGGCCACTTTTCTGCCAGAAGTGTCATCAAAAGTGACGGTCACTTTTACACAAGAAGGGGGGCCCACTTACCGCAATTTCTTACTTACCCAACAATTTCAATTGATCTTTGTCAAATTCTGACATCATCAACACGAATATTATAAAAACAATAAGAGTATGTAAAACATTGCGGTCGGTTCCCTCTAAATTACTATATTTCCAGGACCGACCGGGAAAAGGGACGTGTTACGGGTTGGGCACAATCTGGGGGGCAGAAAGGAGCTGATGTCTTTCACCAGCTTGTTGAAATCATCGGCTCCGAAGGGCAAGGAAAAGGCAAAGCCGAAGATGGGATCGTTGCAGGGGGCCTCGCCACTCACAGCCCCACAAACTACATCGGCATCCTTTTCTCCACCTGGCCGATCAGCCTCACTTCCTCGCTCTCCAGCCGCTATCCATGGTCAAGAGAGGAGCAAGAGAGGTTTGGGGACCCCAACTAAGAACTATCCTGTACCAAAGTATAGGAACCCCCTTCAGTTGTTCAGGTCCCCAAAGAAGGTAGAGCCCTCTCCTAACAAAAACTCAAGTCTGGACACACCAGCATTCCGACTTGATGACGAGATTGACATGACAGTCAAGATCGTCAACAAGAACATGAAGAAACCAGGTTTCACCCCGTTCTGATGAAGATGATATGTGATATTAGACACTGATCATGTACACATATTTTAACATTTTTACTGCTTACCGACTGCTTTTCTTGCTTACTGTATGAAAAATAGATTTTAAAATCATTATTTGGGAAAATGGTTTTCGTCATCTGAACTCGAGATCTTTCCTTCACGAGCCCGATAATAAGCTGAGAACTAGTGGCGAGAGAGACTGGTGCCACTCGATAAGCCGGTATAATAGCATCTATGACATTCAAGTACATTTTAAAGCAATTTGCCCTTGAGTATGATAATTATAACCAGTTTAATCTTGTTCAGCGTACTCGAAAACATAGGGTTACAAGGTTTTCGCTTCGATTTTCATCCATAAAAAGTCCTTATATTTTCGATTCTCTGCCGGCCAGCTGTGTTTAATAATAAATTAGATGTCCCTTACACGCACCTAGCGTACACACCTTACACAACTTACATAGCACCCTATTGGCTCTGTACAGTCACGTGTGCAGTGACGTGGGCTAATCAGACAGACGCACTCTAAACGTGATCTCTCCTGCGATAACCAAAACAAATCTCCTTCATAACGTCCATTGGACGCGCACAGTCACGTGCGGGCAGTCACGTGCAGCGTGACTGCCAATCAGATTTTGTTCTATTTTGAGCTGTGCTCGTATTATGATCTATTTTAATCTGTTCTCGGGTCCTTATTTTACTTCCTACTTGTGTGGCCAATTTTTGTGATTTCTTTAGGTTTTTCAGATTCGAAGTTAGTTGGAATGTTATCTTTAACTGCATTTTCAACCACCCCTCTGATACAATACAAGGTGTAAGGACCTCAAGGTGTAAGGACCTCAAGGTGTAAGGACCTCAAGTTCCTGCCTAATAACATTCCGTAGTGTTTTTGTTTCTTCGTTATCAGGGTTTGAGGTCTGAGTCCTGTTGCTTTTGATGTAAGGTGATATGAAACAATTTTGACAACGTCAGTTAGACAGACGGTCGCCTTCTTCTTGTGTCAGACCTGTCAGTCCAACACAGCAATAATGCCAGTACATATCACAGGATGCACAAGCTAATGAAAACTCCTCTTCAATATACCTTCTGCATTCATTCATAACTACGATTTTCTTCATCTTCAGTTACATCCTTTTCTTCTGTAGCACCAGTTTTCTCTGGACTTTTCTTGACATTTCGTGTTCGTTTCGTCTCTCCTCGTGTCATACCTCAAATTATTTTTTATATAGTAGTGTTGAAAGTATAAATATCACAAGACATGTGAGAATGTACTTAATACAACTTTAACTTGGAGATTGGGTATTATATAGAATTATACTTATAGCCCGAGAATGATTGTATGTTGTATGTTAACGGGTGATACTGGTGGATTTTACTAATTCGCTCGCCCAAAAATTATCAATTGACTTAGGTTTTGCAGCCGAACAAAAACGATTTAACATAAACCCTAATCTCAAACCTATCCATAACTCTAATATAACCACAACCCTATTGTACAGTTGTACGGTAGGATCCGACATAAACTATTGTCCGAATAACCTATTTTCTGAGTCGGACAGATGTCGCCCAATCGTTCGATCATGATCATTTTACTTTTTTGAACAGTTGTTATTATATTGGCATTCCGTTGAGGTTAACTCATTTTGACCAACTATATTCCACTTTAAATTGTAACAACAAACAATACAAAGTAACTTTACCTTTCAGGTGACGATGTATAGTACAATGATTTCGCTCCCTTGTAGTGCGAATAATTGCGATTATGGATTATGATAATCGCACTAACCAGTAAAACCAGTAAAACTAGTCCGTTTGAAAATGGGCACCGAAAATGGGTAACGTACGTCGTACTTCACCATGATTTTGTAGTTTGTACTGAACCATCTTTACTTCATCCTTTCCGTTCACATCTGTATTGCAAATTAAAATCGAGTTTACTGAAATATAATTTCAAAACTTATATAGTATAATATCGCACTTTACGATCAAGAAACCTTACCTTATAATTATATGTTTCAAACAAGCACTGTAAAGACTACACGACATCTGAACAACAAATAAACCAAGGAATGAACATGATAATATGCAGCCCAGTTATCCGGTTTGGAGATTGTGCCAGCTGAGTAAGGTTTGCCGTGCCACCTTGTTCGATTGTAGATAACATTAATATTTTCCGGTTTAGTGCAAGATCGCGGTTAAAGTATTTACTCCAACTCCAGAAAGTCTCCATCTTCTAATTTTGTGTATTTAGACAAGGCACTGTAGCACATTAATCAGTAAAAGTGTTATTCCTGACATTCACTCCGCCAATATGTTGCCCCTCTTAGTTGTGCTGATTTTAGTAGCGTCCGTCCAGTCCGATGATGCTGAAGGAGGGTATAATGCCTTGCAGTTTGGAACTAGCACTAATGATTATGTGTCGTTTAGTTTTGATATGTCCCCTTTCCGAGAGTCCCTTTCAATCTGCACATGGATAAAGCATATGCACACCTCCCCCAGCAGACCTACATTGTTTAACTACCATTCAAGCTCTGATAGCTGGGAGATCATTATGACGTCTAATGGGCTTTACACGTGTGTAGTATCAGATATATATAATAGTCTGAGTGGCTCAACACGTCGTAAGTTTACCAAGCCCACAGGTAAGTGGTTCAGTATCTGCCTGACATGGTCTCTGTCGTCAAGGACAAGTAAGGTGTATTTTGATGGTGAACTCCTGGGAACACACCAGACAGCAGCAGGGAGGTCACTTGTCATGGGCGGACAGTTGTGGTTTGGAAGTTACCAAGGCAGTTCTAGTTATGTGTTTGGGGGTCAGTTGTTTCAATTCAACATGTTTGCTGATGTCCTGAGTGCTGCTGACATAAAGAAGATAGCGTATGGTGGATTGTGTTTCGACTTGGATGAGCTATCTGAGACGAGAGTGTTACGTTGGGAGGATATTGTGAAGAAATCGAGGAGCGGGTCGGTGACGGATATTGACACAGGTTGTGAACAGGTTGTGAAGAATACTCGTGAGTCCCAAGCAAGTCTGAATGAAACAGAGCTAGAGGTAGAGCTTAAGAGTGTGAAGAAGGAACTTGAAAGTCTTACTGGAGAGTTTGAAAGTCTGACTGGACAGTTGAATAGGACCGAGGACAAACTTGAGACTGAAACTAGTCGTTTTAATGCGTCACAAGCCGAACTAGCCACCATCAGAAGTCAACTGGGAGCTGAAACTGGTCGTTTTAATGCGTCACAAGCCGACCTAGCCACCATCAGAAGTCGTTTTAATGCGTCACAAGCCGAACTAGCCACCATCAGAAGTCAACTTGGAGCAGAAACTACAGAGCATAACCGGACACTGGAGGAGTTGGAAACCTGCGCTGCTAACATGACAAAGATAAAGTCCCTGCTGGAAGGAGCTAGAAAGTACGAAGATATCACCCGTTGGGACGTGTTATTTACCGCTCCATACCACAATGTGGTGTTCTCTGATGATCTGTATGAGCAGCTCACTACAAGCTGGGGCTTGCTACGTCAGTACTTATTTATATTTATTTCCATGTTAATTAGTTTAATTAATTAATTATTTAATTTATTAGTTAATTAATTAGTTAATTGATTAGTTAATCGGTTATAAAGAAGTGTTTATGTTATTGACGAATTACACTCGTAAGTGGTATGCATATTTACAGAGAATGGCACTTGAAAATGAAATCGGTATCTTCTCCTACTCCTAATTAACTGATTAAAACATTCAGGTAAATTTGTTGGCACGAACATCACAGACGGGATCATCAGTCATTTTAGGCACTATCACGACGAAAATGAATGCGAGGTTTACAAACTTTCCTCCAAGATGCTGAGTGAGTAACCGATATCCATTTAATCCGATTGCCATCTACTGAGTATAATACCCACCGAATAGATAATTTGCTGATGCAACAGTAAACTTCACCTACATATAATAATAATTTTGTTCAACTCGAATGGTTGAATGAATCTAAACATGAAGTTATTTTCAGAACAGTTCGTTGGGGTAGAATTGACAGACGACATGATAGATCATTTCCGAATTAGCCACGAAGAATCACCCTGTGAAAACAACACAGAGAGTTAACAATAACATACTCAAAACTGATACTGGAATGTTGACCAAAGGCTGATCATATTATGTAGACCTCTATTTTATGGACTTCCTTTTACACCTTGCATGATTTTAGAGGCCTGATTTGACGGATGTTACTCGTCTAAATTTCTTCGAAGTAGCGCGCGCCGCTTTCTTCTCGAAATGTCGATGGCAAGTGCTACGAAGTAGCGCGCGCCGGGCCAGACCATTAACAATGGTCAAAGGCCTAATGAATAAATGTTTCTTGTTTAAGATTTGAAATTTGAAAGGACCAGACCACGTTTTAGCTTAGTTCAGATCACTGCTCAGTTACTTTTTTATTTAATTTCAATGTTCCACTTCTTTCCATGCCTTAGTTCAGATTATTAAAGCCTGAATAGGTTGTGTCGTGACCTCTACCTATGTTTTTGCATATTTTAAGCAGTATTCCTCGAATATTTTTGAACAAGTACAAGATGTTTGTTCAATATCATTTTCATGGGGTTAATTACTTCAAGTCAGTTATGAATTATGATAGATTAACTTAAATGTGATTATAACTATACAGTATTATACACAGTATTATCAAAGTTTCCTGGTAAAAAGCTCTATTTTATTTCGAGTAAAAATATTTTGTTTTATAATTTAGCATAAAAAGATAAAAATTAGTAAATCCGATTTCGATTTATTCATCCTCTTCACAAGTGGAATTGATTATTTATTATAATTGACGCAGGTAAGATCACTAAAAGTATAACTTTTCAGGTGCTCACTCGTTTCTAATATCGGAGATCACATGACCTGTAACTGATAACTCCCTCCTCTGCCACTTAGCGGTGTGACCATAGTGACGTCACTGACAGATACTCACTTCGGAGTTCGGTATGTTCAGAATTTAAACTCGCATAATTTTATTAGATCTTAAGTTTTTGATTTCACTCTCATGCAGCTTTATTAAACATTTGTATTGTTTTCCCATAATACTCATAATTGGTGAGAAACGTGATTCTGCATAATAATTAGTCCCCATGGATACTTCTTCTCATATCTAATTTTAATTTCCAGATTAAACTTTGTTGGGCTGATGCACTTTGACGATTGATCAATGTTACTATAATTTTACATTCCTCAACAAATAATTGAAAGGTGCACTTGTTATGACGTTACTTTAATGATAATTTTGTATTTTATGCTTACAGATAATTTAATTCAGGGTAGAGAATTGACGTTAGTTGCAGCAAGACAGAATTCAATCCCCACCAACAAAGCTGCAAGCCCTTGCTTCACTTACCTAGCTTGCTAGTCTATTGCTTGCTTCTCTCACTGTTCGGAAAGCTTAAAAGGAGCGTCGCACACAGGGATTGGCGTGCCAGGTAATTACTTCACAAAAATTCCACCTACCAAATGAAAATCGATTTGACGTTCGTTATCTCCCGTTATTTTTTTTTATTAAATACTTTTCAAATTTTACAGAGTACAGCAATAGATGAATATAAAATAGAATCGTTCAAAATATCGCCCCAATCTGTAAAATATGATGGGCACCCAAACACGGTAAACACATAGTGGACTATGTCCGCAGTAACTTGGATCGACCCATTACATCGAATTAATCTAAATCCAAAAATTTATGAAAAACTATTTAATAACAAACAAATCCATGGTGAATAACTGTGGATATAAAGTCAAAATTGGTATTTCAATACGTCAAATTCCAGATACATTAGATACAGGTCTGATATGGTCATTAATGTGTGAGAATGTGTGCGGGTGAAGTGTGATATGATGTTGAAAGTATAGGAAGGTAGATAAAAAATTAATAAAACAAAAATAATAATAATATGGGGAGCAAAGAGACTAGACTAGACAGTTGTTTCACTATCCAATAAACATTTCCATAGATGTTTAGTGACATCGACTCCAAGATCTTTTTCTAACTCTACATACACAAGAGGAGAGCCATCAAGATTATATGCGAATGGAGGAGATAAAGATGGTTTTCCTGAAACAATAAGCACTTTACATTTTGCTGGATGAAATCGCATTTTGTTTCTAAGTGCCCAGTCAGAGAGATAGTCTATATCCATTTGTAAATTAGTATTATCAGAGGATGAATGTATTTTACGCCAGATTTTTGTATCATCGGCATACAAAACAATATCAGTATTATCCGAAAGGCCAAGAGGAATATCATTGATAAACAATACAAAAAGTAAGGGACCAAGGATAGAGCCCTGGGGGACACCAGAATTAACTGAGAGGGTAGATGACATCTCATTACCAATAACCACTCTTTGGTAACGGCCTTGAAGGTAATTGGTAAGAAATTTGAGAAGTGTACCATCAATGTTATATAAGGTCTTTAGCTTATGTAGAAGGATATCATGATTTACAGAATCAAATGCCTTAGCAAAATCAAAATACACAATATGATTGATAATGTTTTCGTTAAGAGACAATGCCAGGCTATCACAAAAGTCAACCATATTGGTTGTGCATGACTTGTGCTCTAGAAAACCATGCTGCCTGGGATCAAGAAGGGTACTTGTCAAAGAAAGCAGTTTACGTTTAACAATGCGCTCAAAAACTTTCATGACTAAACAAGTAAGGGATATTGGTCTATAGTTTTCAACCTCACTTTTCTTACCTTTCTTAAATATTGGGACAACATTTGCAAGTTTCCATTCTTGTGGAATGTAGCCGCTGTTGTAGGATCCACGAAAAATGCATGTTAGAGGATAAGCTAAACCTACGGAACAATTTTTTAGAATTTTACCGTGTATGCCATCTGGTCCCTGGGCTTTATTTGAATTAATATTTGAAAGAAGCTTACGAACATCCCGATGATCGAAGTCAATATCAAAATCAACATCATTGACATAGGAGATGTCAGTGTCATAAAGTGAAGGATCCGAAAACTGGTAATAAAAGAAAGAATTGAAAAGTTCAGCTTGATCTTTGGGTTTGAACCGAAGCTGTCCAGAATAACTAACACAATTAGGAATACGGCAGGAGTTAGATTTATACTTAACATGTGACCAAAACTTCTTAGTTATAAGCGCTGGATCATCACTATTGAAAAGATTATCTCTTATTTTGGCTGATGAGAGCCTCTTAAAATCTTTACGGCTAGTAACAAACTTTAACTCATCAGAAATAGAACCAAAAATTTTAAATTTAGCTCTGAGTCTATCTTTTTTACGGCATGAAGAAAAAAGTTCACTATCGAACCACGGGGGTTGGAACTCTGATTTAATAGTTACTTTAGGAATATGTATATCAACTAAATTCATAATGCAGTCTTTAACTAACTTCCAAGACGAATCAGGATCTAGGCATTCTAGGACTTGCCAATTAATCGAGCATAATTCACGATTAATCATGTCCCAGTTTGCTTTCTTAAAATTATAGATTTTACGTTTAGGAGTTTTCTAACGGGAAAAGGAGCTTTTAATTGAAAAAGTGACAGGAAAATGATCAGATTTGCACACGGAATGAGGATCACAGACATTCAAGTTATCGATTGTGTTATCATAATTACTGAGAAGAATGTCTAATGTATTACCACTTTTATGGGTGGGTGATGTGATCAACTGGGAGAGAGAAAGATCACTGAAAGAATCTATGAAGGATTGCTCAATAGGTACGGTACTGGATGAAGATAGCCAGTCTGTATGGGGGAGATTAAAATCACCAATAACATAGATTTTAGGGGGATTCTTTTTGGAAACTAGCTTGCGAATAAAGCTAACTATGACATCATGATTAGGTAACCCAATAGTTCCTACTCTATAACAAGTACAGATTACAATACTCTCTTTGTTAGGAAAAGCAATTTTAACGGCAAGCATTTCTGCACCTAGGCTAACTGGTAGTCGGGTTGTAGTGGCATCGAGATCAGACCGAACAGCCAAAAGAACACCACCTCCATTTTCCCTAAACTTTTTAGGGTTATTAGGATCTTGAGGATGAGTCTTTCTCGTGCGGTCATTGCGGAAGATTTCATATTGAGAAGAAGGAAAGATTTCGTTGCTAGAAATAGACTTTTTGAGCCAAGTCTCATTTAGGGCAATTATGTCAGGCTGCTCTATGTTAGCAAAGGATTGAAGTTCGGAAATCTTATTACCATCAAGAAGGGGATGGGAGGAGCTTAGGTTACTGAAAGGAATAAGACCTTGTACATTTTGGTAGAGTACAGATAGGGAGTTGGGACCTGGATTAAGCATAGAAGGATTAACAAGAGTTATCAAAAGAAAGTTGAGAGAGAAAACCCAAAGAATGAATAAAGAGACTAGACGCCTGAGGCGGCTGGAATACTTGACTCTATTCATCTTACCAGGGAGAAGAACATTTCTTATAAACCATGAGGAGATAATTACAAAGAAAAGTTTGATGTGGGAGCAAGCAAGAAATGGTATAAGATAACGTGGGCTGTCAAGGAGTAGAGAGGAATGAATATTAGAATCTAGGGGGAGTACGGTGTTCATGGACCTAGTCGTGGAGAGAAGAATTGGGAGAAAGTAAGTCATGATGAGAGAATAGAAGAGAAACATATGATTATGACAATTGTAGTTGATGTGTGGGGTGTATGGAGAATTAAATGTGTAAATTTTGTTAGGTATAAACGTGTTGATATGTATATGTGAATTTCTTGACTGTGTATGAGGCCTTTTGCATGCAAAAAGACCTATTCTAAGTCTAAACGATTCATTGTCTAACATATGGGAAAATGGTCAGTGACCGAATGTACCTGAAATAGGAGGCATAAAATTTAGAAAAAGATTAAATCAGAGATTTGTTTGAGTTTTAATTTTAGGCGCAACGTCTTAATCAAAATATTAAATGAAAGAAAAGATCAAAGATTTAAATTCCCAGAAGATTATTAACAACCCTGTCAAAACTGTGTTGGTTTACAACAAACTTAAGCCAAGTGGACAGTAAACCTACTCCTCTCATGTTGAGATGAAGCCAATCATGGTATAGAAGTTCATTACATGATCTAAAGTCTCGAGTTAAAAAGTCTGAGAAACAGTCTAAGAACACGCAATTATTATTTAGGCATAAGTCTTTAAGTAGATTATTAAAATCTAGAACATTCTTTGCTATGTAGGAATATAAACACTTAATAGGAAGACAACATTGGATAATTATAATTGCAGCGGGAAATAACTGCTTAGTGGTGTCAATTAAGTCATTAAGATACTTCCTAAGGAACTGAACCCCATACTTAGAATGTTTTATGTCATTTGTACCAACACTCAATATAATTTTTTCAATATCGTCAGCTTCTGCAGCTGCATGAGTTTTATGAAAATGCTGAATGTTTTCAGTGATGTCTCTAATTTTTGCACCACTTTGGAACACATTGATTACTTTCCTTCCCGGAATCCCAACTTATTTGTCCGTACGAATTTTGTCATTGACGTACCAAACAGGACAGTGGTTTTCCTGCTCTTCGGTTTTCTTGGAGCATTTCGGTAGTAAAGGGTTGGTGTTGAGGTGGTGGTGGGCGGCATAGGAATAATTGTAGGGAGGACAATCTGCTCCCTGACTACATTTGTATCTGTCTTCGGTATCTGGCAGCGAAAAGATAAGCTATACCGAGTCTCCTTAGCTGATCTCTCTGCACGAACCTTGTGAAGACAATAATGAACGGGGAAATTATATTTTGCCACGTGGCTTTCGACATCAGATTATGAAATTTAAAATGAAATTAGGTAGCAGAGGTGCCACTTTGTCGATTATTAAAACTAGGTTAAAACTGGTTATGAAATCTAAAACTGTGCCACGTTGATTACGGTCATACAGATAAGATTATCTGATTGGTCTTTAAATTCACCTAATTTGTGACCTAGAAGAATTTAACATCACGTCACAGTGTTATTAGAGCTTTAGAGTATATAAGTATAACAAGGTCGTGGTGGCAGAGCATGTTGGAGTGGAACTAAGTTGCTCTAATCAGGGCCCTCTGTAGCTAAGCTGCTCTAACAGAGCCCTCTGTAGCTAAGCTGCTCTAACCAGAGCCCTCTGTAGCTAAGCTGCTCTAACCAGAGCCCTCTGTAGCTAAGTTGCTCAAACTAGAGTCGTGTTCCATATCTCACATCCATAGGTCAGAATGGTAAGAACAGCTGCGATGTAGACTCACACTTTGTTGTCAAAGCTACAGCTTATGTTCTTATTCTTCCAAATGTCATTGAGTTGGTTACAAGCTCCGGTTGCCTTGCCAGTCGTGATACTTATTCCTTTATCAATCTTGCCATCCGATGTAATTTTAAAACTTTTTATGACAATATGTCAATCTGTGTCGAATTTGTGCACACCAAGTTTCAAGTTTATATCACTACAAGTCCCTATTATATTACCAACTTGTTTTCTCACAAATTGCTGTTCTGTTATGGTGATACTTCAGGAACTTAAGCTTGCTAATTAATCTTGCTGTAATTAAGGGAGGTGTCTCGTGAAACTTTTGTTCAAAATCGACTTTTTAGATGTTCCTGATAGAGAAAAGTTATTTCCATCAGTTGCTTTTGGCTCTATCAAAAAATATTGTTCACAGCCAAAGTTATAAACGCTGGTCAAAGGTCAGCGCTAATATAAATGATAAAGTAATTGTATTGCGCGAGCGATTTTCTATCGGCATCGCACGTAGTAAAAATGGAGTTTATCTCGCGAAGTGAAAATCGAGTCTAAAAACCCTTTTCCTCCAACAGTTTTTGATTGATCACCCTGAAATTTCAGAATATGTTCTAGTGATAATTTAAAAGAGAAATTGTTCAAACAAAATTTTGAGATAGGCCTTAAAAAGGTTTTTATAAGAATTTGTTGGAGGACTTCGCCGCTTCGACGCGCCGCGCGAACTAGCATTCTTGCTTCGCATCGTCGTCGATCGTTGCTCTGCTTCGCAAAGCAACCAGCAACGATCTCGACGGATTGACATCGTCAATCAAAAGAATTTGAAAATCTTGGACCTCGGCCATAAATAATGTCGATAGCAGTCTACAATACGTAATTTTTGAGAAGAGTTGTTTTTTAACAGGCACTTCATTATAGTCATAATTATCAATTCGATCATATTTCCGACAAAATTTAGTTACAAATAACCATGAATTTTGATAATGTCAAAATTTATAGAAGAGGAAAAAAGACACAGTTTATGCGGTACACCCTGTATTAGTATATAGTAAAATTGTAAACTGACAAAAGCTTGATCCAGGATCCTCATTAGTTATTAATGTTATATTAGTAAGGATCTTTAAAAGTTTAAAATATTTTCTTCAGGTGCAGGGGTCCTTTCCTTAGCTTGCTAGCTTAACAGCTTTATTTTCCGACAGGTGGCTCATTTGTGGACAGCAAGGGGTGGGAAAATAGTCGTTCTAAATAGAAGTACTCCTTCGGATGCGAGAAAGGATGTTGTGCAAGTCAATGCAACGGTAAGTAAAAGGATTACCGCGATAATATTTGCAACACACGAAACAAGGCCGGTGCTAAACGAAATTATGTATTCGCCCAATGCAAAATAAATTGGTTATATAAGTTATAAACGTAGATACATTTTATAAATAAATTTTACTTAATTCACACAACCCTTAATTCGAATTTTCAGTCGTCAACAAACTTATCGACGGGTGTACGGACGGGTGTACAGACCATGTTACTAACAACTTAATGATGGTGCCGGTGGTACTGCAAGACAGATACCGCCTGCAGGGGTCCGGACTCTAGGGCGTAAGACTCTAGGGCGTAAGACTCTAGGGTCTTAGGGTTAGGGTTAGGGTTAGGGTTAGGGTTTGGGTTTGGGTTAGGGTTAGGGTTAGGGTTAGGATAAGGGTTAGGGTTAGGGTTAGGGTGATGGTTAGGGATAGGGCGCCGCCCTAAAGTCTCACGCCCTAGAGTCTTACGCCCTAGAGTCCCGGACCCCGCCTGCAGTACAGTCTCGGATTGAAGAGTACACTGGAACGCGCCAGCTTGATACAATTGGTGTAAGGTTCATAATGATTAATAAAAATAATTATCTTTTCGAGTGGATGGATTGGTCTCAACTCGAAATCAAACAGGACATTAGTACGGCTTCTATAGTCTATACTCCTAATCTTACTTTAGTTGGTTTAACTTGTAGTTTTTCTTTCTTTCCCGCTGTTTTCTTATCTGCCCTAACTTACTTAGTACAATTACTTAGTACAATTACTTAGTACAATTACGTAGTACAATTACTTAGTACAATTACTTAGTACAATTACTTAGTACAATTACTGCTCTGACTGTGGGAACTATTGATTCTTGACAATTACTGCTCTGGCGAATGTAAAAACTTTTAGTGACCCTTGGCCTCATTACTTTGATGAAGCTCATTGAAGAGCATTTCTTACATTGGGCCTAAGTTATATAACAAAACAGTCAACATTATTAACAAGGACATAAAATACGTCACCACTTGCCTACAAGACAAATTCCTAAATTCATTTAAGTCTACAGTCAGCAAGCATGTGCTTACTGCACAAGCACTTAACCCGGATGACAAGGACTGGAACAACTCAAATTTCGTACTTTAAATAATTTGGTACAACATACGTTGATCATAATAACGAGCAACAAAACTTTAACCTCATAACAAAATATGACTATCTTCGAGCATTTTTTACAATGCTATCGATACCGCGCAATTTCACTGTCATTTACAACTTTTAAAAGATAAAAATATCACCGCGCATTCTTCAGACCCTGTGTCGCTGTTCTAAATTTATGTCAAGAGATAAGAGTTATTTGAATTGCTTAATAGTACTATTTAAATTTGCTAATAGCATAATCATATTTAATACATTATTAATATTTTATACATTGTGTGCATATATTTATATTTGATTGTAATTAAAGATTTTAAGGCGTTAGTGCCGAGTAATGCCTTCGGGTAGTGCTCCTCAATCAATCATGTTCCAATCTTTATTCTATCAGTTCTAATTCTTGCCACTAATACTAAGAGCTCCACTCTCCAGCGATGGAATAAGGCCCGGCTTGATAAGAGCTGATAATGTACTGTGAATTAACTGCTTTTCCGTTTGTTACTTTTGGATTTCAGTTGTTCATTTGGGAGTAAGGGTCGTTGACATATAACGTAATCAGATGAGGGGAGGGGGGTTTCCGAATGATTACGCTAGTGTAATATTGACACAATAGCTATGTGTAAAACTGATTAGGGGGGGGGGGGGTAAAAATGTTCCAAAAAATGATTACGTAATATGTGATTACGTAATATAAAGATCAGGTTATTGTTTTATTGTAAAAGTTCTAATTTAGTTATAGTATGTTTTTTCAAAAATTTTAGAAAAACGTTGAGTTTCATTCTAAACGATCTTTTATTGTTGTATAAACTCAAAAATATGTGGTTTTCTAACAGTCGGTCTTCAACCTGATATTTTTGAACAGATTTAGATTCACAGTTCACAATTTCTTTTGACACTCTTACAATTTTTGTTTCCAGACCGTCTATGGTCTAGTCGACGAGTCCAACTCAGCGCGCGTCTTGGTAGGTTATAGTTATACAATATACACCTAAAATTACAAACTGTATGACTATGATGCATAATAAGACAATCTTTAAGTTTAATTTTAATGAAAGAAAAATATCACATATTCAATATTACATCTATATCCAATAATTTACAAAGTACACTTTAAAATTTTGTTGATATATTGACAAATCTATTAACAATTAATCTAGTTAATCTGCAGTAGTATAATAGTTAGTAATAGTTAATCTATAGTGCACACTGAAGTTAGATTTTGTAATGACCGGTAGGGCGGTAGCAGGTAGGACAACTTTAAATTAATATTATGCGTATTTAAAAATTACCGTTTTCAAGTTTCAACTGAATATTCTTGAACACAGTTAGTCGAAGTGATACCGTCATGATAAAATTTACTTATCACATCAGAATGGCAAGCACAGAAGAAAACATAAATTGCGCCTCCTAAATGAAAAACTCATGATGAAATAATATACAAGCTTGAAGCTACACAATGTCTTTTAAAACAATAAATTTACACCTAGAATTGACAGTCATTTTGACCCCTTCAAACAACAGCACTTGCTGATTTAGTCTTTTTGACTTTGATTGAGGCTCTGAAGTTTTTGTAAGATCTTGATAGAGGTGGAAGTGGGGGGAGAGAGTTTGATTTGTTGCTAAGAAACGGTCGAGGACGCACAAATTTTACCGGCGTCTCCCTGTGAGAGAAAAAAGTTAAGGCGAGTATTTGACCAGGATCTTGGAAGCAATCAACAAACATCATAACATGACACTTTGACCATCCTAATTGTCGTTTTTTTTTACGCGAGATTTGAAGTAGTTCAAAGCACTATACATGCTATAGTGCTATACCATGCTGATAAGCCTATACATGCTATAGTGCTATAAATGCAATAGTGCTATTCAGCTATACATTCTAAGTGCTATCATGCTATAGTGCTATACATGCTAAAGCACTATACATGCTATAGTGCTATAAGCATGCTATAGACCCTATCAGGCTATAGTGCTATATTATGCATAGTGCTATACATGCTATAGCCCTATAATGCTAAAAGTGCAGATACATGCGATACCCTATACATGCTAAGTGACTATACAGTATACACTGATACATGCCTATAGTGCTAAAAATGCTATCGTGCTATACATGCATCATGCTATACATGCATCGTGCTATACATGCTATAGTTCTATACAATATTCATGCAATAGTGCTCTACAAGCTAAACATACTATACCATGATATACTGCTATAACATGCTATAGACGACAAGCTAAAGTCTCAAATAACGAGTAGTTCGCTGTTTATTAGTCTCATGATTGTAAATATACTGAATAGTCTGGAAATTATTCCGGTTGGAAGAGACAAGGCCAAGTGAAACAAGGAAGTTAGGAGAAAGGCACATTTCGTCCCGGCGTCACGCCATCTTCAGGCTTTAAAATTGTTATATATGAAAGTATATAATGAATGCTTCTATACTAGTTTAAAATGCCAAATTGAAATTACATCACACTGAAATACCGGTACAAAACCTTACTGTAACCTGTAATTTCAGTGTTGTGTAAATTTCAATTTAGCATTTTAAACTGAGAATAGGACGCATATCATTTATAAACTAACATTATATAACAATTTTATAGCCTGAAGAATGGCGTTGACGCCGAAAATTTTGCCCTACACCCTAACTTCCCTTTGTATCAACTAGTCCTTTGTCTCTTCCAACCGGATAATATCCAGATATCAGTACACATTAGTCAAATACATGTTATAGTGCTATACATAGAGCTATACATGCTATACTGTTATAACATGCAATAGTACTATCGTGCATACATGCTATAGTGCTACTCATAATATTTGTTTATTAAGTTGTGAGGTAGTTGATTTTTCTATTTGTTATTCCATTTCTTGTGGCTCCTAATGGGTTGAAAAATTACGACAACGGTTTTCAATAATATTATGTACATTAATACGTACGTTTAATCGAAATTCAAATGTGATTTTCAAACTTCAATTATAATTTTATGTATCCTTTTGTTCTTTTAAAAACACGTTTGTCATTCGAATAAGTAAAATCTTAATTGGGACTATCAGTCACATTTTTGCCGATCATAGTTTAGGCATAACGGAGCCTACATAGCCTTTCTGTCGATATGATAATACATTAAATCAAATAATATATATAACAGATTTTATGAACTAAATATTAGTTATTGCTTAGTTTTTGGAATTTTGAAAATATTAAAGCGATAAAAAATAATTAATAAAGGAAATTTTATCATATCCGTAAAATTCATTTTATTTTCCCGATCCATGACTGAGAAGTGCTGAAGGCACTACATATTCAAGTACAAGGTTAGCGAACGAGGTTTTTTTTTTGGTATCTGTAGCTTGCGACCGTACGGTTGCCCTTCCGCCCCCAGTATCGCCCCCACGTTTCTGGGCCTGCGCAAAGGTTATTTTGCGCGATAAATCTGAATTAAACAATTGTTGGCGCGCGGTGCGTGAACTGTTTTCCAAGTAAATTGTTATTTCACCATGTAACGCATCCCGCAAGGGACGTAACTGATAGCATAATAATTATTATGTTGAGTTAGTATTACAATTTTTGCCCGAGATCCGTTATCTGGTTTCCTATCTGTTAGTCAATGTTTGGGTTACTGAGGCCGAAAATTCTCTGAGAAGCAGTCGACATATTCTCCTGAGAAGAAACTTTTCATCCATCGAAGAGGTAAGTTCAGTGGTCAACATTATATTGGAAGTGGGTGGGGGGTATCGCAACAATAAACTATGCCAATTTTAATCAATTAAACTGAATTAAAAGTTGATGCAGAACTATATTGAATCAAATCAGATAATTAAACCTAAAACATCATAACACGTATTATCGTAAACCATTTCTTTCTTACAAAAATTGATAAATTAAAACATGAAATGGAAATAATGTGCTAGTATAGCCGCCCATATGGTTAGCAACTGACACAATCGTCAGTACTAACCCTGACAGGATGCGGATTCTAAAGGGTGATGTGAAAAAATATCCAGCAACAAACACCTCTAAATCATCTCAAAACAAATCTATTCAGAAAAAATTAAAACTTTGAATTATATCAATATAGTAATCAAGGATAATGATAATTACCACACACGATTAACAATCAACCACCAGAAAAGCACTACAAAAGAATCCCATATCGGATCATGGTAAGGTTTATTGAGATATTACACACTTGCACTAATAAATAAAGATCGATTATAAGCTAAGGTACAAATACCTAGCAAAATGTTGACTAATTATCAAATTATGCTCCCATCACTTCATATTATAACATAAAAAACCGGTTTTATTTTTTTTAGCGACATGAAGCTTATAATAAATTATGCGTTACTTTGTTTGTTTGTTTTATAGAACCCGTCCCCAAACTCGAAGTTTCGACACATTGGGCATTACAACCCTTCATTCAATTTCCGAAATACTTGGGATTACGTGTGACAAAATTGTCATTGCCCCCAAAGTTGTTAGAGGTGTAGTTTCACTCTTCTAATAGTCGAACCCTGCGTATATAGAAAGTGAAATTGATTTTATAGTTTATTCTTCGAGCAATAAGTCTAGCTGATCCTGTAAACAATGCTGTTTGGGGGGCTGTATCAATATGTTACTACATACTAGAGGACTCAAGCTTTTTCGAACTACTTCTTAAAAATCGATAGGGGAACAGATTTCAAATGGTTATTGGACATCTTGGCATTTCACGTAAATGTTAATCTTTTTAAACATTATATCAATTTTTTTTCATTCTGAGATATGCATTTTTATAAGAACATGACCGTCCCAGTGCAAGTTTGCTGCCAAAAAGATGTCCCCGATGCTGTACAATCAATATCCGACCATCATTTCAAAAACACCTATACCTGGTGTATTATTGGGTCGTCTTAACTTTATAAGAGACAGTTCTGGCCACAGTAAAGTTTTTGTTTTCATTAGGGACATTTCCATGAACAAGCGGGAATTTTCTTGGAAAAAAGTAGAAACCTGGAGAAGATACCCTAGTGATCATAAGAAATTATCATGTATAAACAGTATTCTCAGAGAACATTAAATAGGGGCCCTAACATCACTAAGGTAGTCATCACTAATCCACGATTCCAGGGGATTACGGAGTTGATGAATCCGAAGAACAACACTGGAACATGGGAACAAAAAGTGGAATTTATGTTCGCCCTAATAAGCCATGAATGGTGCCCACAATAATTGTAACTGATAGATAACCAATCTAGGTATATGGGGCAAAAACATCGCAATCGCACAAAAATGACCCCGTTTTCATGGAATGAACGGAAAATGAACGCAAATTAATATTTGGTTCAAAATTGGTCGGAAAAGAAGTTAATATTTGGTTCCTTGGACCAATCAACCAAGTTTGGGAATAATGGCCTGTCTAGAACCGGTGTAAGGGGTGGTCCAATTTTTTTCTCAAAAATCTCCTGAGTCATCTAGATTTTTGGGAAACCAATTAACCATTCTGAGCAACTTTTAGGAGATTGGTTTTATTTTCGTTCAATTATCCGTTCCTTCCATGAACCCGTCAAACGTGCTGTGGTAATTTTAAGCGACTTCCTGATGGCTCATTAAGGCCTACTTATAACTAAATCCATCATAGGAAAACCGAATTGAGGCTTCCCAGCACTCAAATAATTAATACAGCCAAACTTCGATGTGCCCATGGTCAAAAATATGGATTCATCTACAGCATCTACCGGGATTACTGGTTTTTTTTGAAACTTTGTCGGGTATTGCACTATTTTTCCCACGCTACGCGCGCGTTTTTAGTGTCCCACGCGCGCAGCAAAACAGGTCGTGACATGCTAGCAGTGGGTCCTTCCTACGGACTATAAAAATAGTCTCGTCATATGGAAAAAGAAAAAGTCTCGCTTTTATTGAGACAACAAACAAATTCAACACAACCCAGCCGGGGCTTGAATTATTCTCTTTTCGTGCCCTCCATAAGAGTTCAAAACGGTAATAAACATAACAAATCCACACAGCGACTTCACGGAGCATTAAAGATTGTTTCAGCTGACGAAGACATCCTGATGAATTCCACCAGAAAAAGGTGGAAAATGGTGGACTTTGCTTGATGGGCACTTCCGGTTTCCACCCGGACTTATCTCAATGTGAGTCAACATCTCCATACAAGACGGAATTTAATCTATTTTCTTAAATTTAATCTGTGTCAGTGTCTTTCAATACGCAGAAAAATTTTAATAGAATTACGTCCGTTTTCTCGACATTCCGCTTTCATGCTCTGATCAGTACAACTTTAAAACAAAATATTTTTTGTCAAAATCTTTAATTTAACACTTTATTTTTAAGTTATATTAAAAAGATAAATTCAAATCTTATGATATTGGTTATTAATCTTAACAGCTACTAATTGTAAGATTAATATTTTACATTTGTATTCCTTGTATTCCCCTGTATTCCATGAATTCCTTTATTCATGATATGTGGAACGCTTGAGATAAAGTTCATTGTTACAGAATATTAACTAGACTTTTATCTGTGTAGGATATTGAAAGCAAAAAATACCTATACTCATGTCTTCTACACGCATAGTACAATATTCAAAGCTAAAATGTGACATTTTCAATGAAACGTAATGCTTTTTGAATCTGCTGCGGGCAAATGACGTACGCATGGGCCAAATTTCTTATTCATTCAAGAATCCAGGCTTAAGAAGATCACAACGGATATAAAATTAAATAACACTTTGGTAAAATGGAAAACCGCACATAATGTATAAATATAATGAGTATGAAATATTTGCCGAATTTAAACGGTATTATACTATTTACTAATTCATCAAACCAGTAAACCTTACAGCCACAAGTATAATTACCAGCACATGCCATAAAGGGCTAAGAGTTTTTTGGTAGTTTTTGAGATAAACGTAAAAAAACTACCCATTCTCATTTTTTTTTGGTCAACGTTAGCTTACCTATCGGGGGGGCCGGGCGGGGGGTAGTGGGGGGGGGGGAGATGGTTTCTATGAAGCGGTGGGGTAGGTGGCCAAGTTACGTAGACAAATCAGTCTATTGGAAATAAGTTGGGTCCCAGGTAACCTGCCCCTAATCAACCCTGCTTTTAAAAAGGGAGTGAAGACCAAAAATAGTGTAATAACTTGTTTTGGGCAAGTTAGCTAGCCATTCTTGACCTGCATATCTTAGTGGAAGTCCGAGATCCATGTTATATAGCCCTTTTATTGCATATTTTTAGAAACTGGGTCAATGCTTAAATGGCCTCCAAATCAGCATGAAAAAAAAAAAAATTAGGCCAAGAAATAGGAGTTTTAGAGCCCAAAAACGCGAATTAAATAGGTACTAATTATCTATAGTCTCTTGAGTCTTGACACCATTTTAGGGGTTATAACCCGGTTCCTTCAAGTTATGTATAATGTACGAGAAACCCGCCGGGCCGCCCAACGTGCAAATTAGGTAAAAAGCAAAAGGTGCATAAGTAACCATGGTAAACGAGGTTGTTACACAGCGCACGTGCACTGCAAGATTGTTAGAACGGCATTTTTTATCGGTTTTGCTGATTAAATACGTCGTTTACTGTTATCAGAGTGCGAGCAATATTTATAATCAGGTTAATAGCTGTATCTATTGGGTTCTGGTCAATGGATATTTTTTTAAGCCGTTAAAACTTGCTATCAAAGATGACTATTAGCTCCTACCTGTGACCACGGGTGTTTCTATTACAATTTAAACAAACGATCCGTTTTCATGATAATATGAGACAACAATACCAATACCGAATACCAACAATACAATATTGTTTTCTACATATTATCATGTAACCCCCGATCTTGCAAGATCAGTGCTGGTGGGCGACCTTAAACACTAACTTCTACTTTGAAGAATATGGACTCTAAGCACTGAACCTTGATGAAATCCCCTCCATCCCAACCAAAAACTAAGCGGCCATCGGGAAGTTAAGCAAGGATCAAGTACTTAACCCCAGGGTACCCTATAGTCAGCTTAACCTGCGACTAACGCCGGCGAAAGGTAATACACTGGGAGACATCTTTGGGAATTTACCTCTTTCAACTACAATAGGTGCCAGCGTATTTGACTATATGGCATAGTCACGCCTGAATTGAGATAGAATCAGTGCTGTCAGTCAAGGGGGGGGGGGGGGGCCATTCCAAGTGCAGAATTTAAAAAAATTTTCTCTGACCACAAGCCGTGCCACGAAAACTTGTATCGGCGAGGAAACTTGTTTAACGTTTCTGGATGTGGGGCCTGATAGTAAACCATCCAACGGTGCAAAGACACTAAAACAGCTACGAGATGAAAGGGCCAAGATGCCCGGGCCCGTGAAGCCAGGGGGGGGGCCGGGGCAGGGGGGGGGGGGGGGGGGGGCGGGCAGGGGCAGGGTGGGGGGCGGGGCAGGGCAAGGGGGGGGGCTGGGGCTGGGCTGTGGGCTTTAACATTTTTTTGCTCTCATCTGTAAGTTTAAACTTATCCAAGGGTACAAATAGGCGTCCAACGTCAACAAAACTTTATAGTAATGCTCTTTATATTTGAACAAAAAAATTTACACATTTTCTTTAAATCCAGTCTATTTTGGGCTCTACCTGAAAACACCTTAAAATCTATCTCTCTACTAGACTTTCAATCTGTAAAATTTTGCTTCTTACTCTGTTTATGATTTTAATTCGAAAAATAGTCGAAAATATCATGACACGCACTTGTTGTTAACCTCATATCTCAGCTTAGGAGCAAAATATCAAAAATCGCCTCATATTTCTGTTGGACAAGACCTTGACAAACACTTTTGCTAAGTTACAAGGTGTAAACTGTAAAAGAAGAATGATTTCTGCCAAAACCTTATTTAAAGTAGAATTACAGGTAAACCTCAAAATTTTACGTGTAATATTTACAGATGGGAAACTTTTTTTCGTTGAGGACAAAACCATTTGAAAATTTAGATCGAGCTCTACAACATAACTCAAAATCTCAAAAATGACCTCGACCCCCTGTGGCCTTAACCCTTAAGGCTTAAGGTGTCGTCACATAATCACCCAATCAATTTTGTTAACGAGATACACAAAACGCTTGTTAACTTTGTCATTTCATATCCGTTTTGCCTCATTTTTTCAGATCAGGAGCAAGAGGATAAAGAATTGGATGTCACAGTACTACCTGCAACTGAATGATTCTAAAACACAACTCATAGTCTTTGGACCTAGTAAAGTGCTCAGTGAGATAGAACTTCATGGCGTTGATATAGCTCCTAACACTTTGGTAATGTTTGTGTGTACTGTTAAGAACCTTGGATTAGTAATGGACAATCAGCTGGTATTTGATAAACAGATCGTAAATCTCAAGAAGAAATGTTTTCATACGTTATGTAATATCAGAAAAATCAGATTTCTACTGAGTCCCAAACAGATTAAGATCATCGTTAACAGTCTAGTAGTGTCATGTCTAGATTACTGTAACGGTCTGTACTTTGGTATTGGCGAGAAGCTGCTGCATCAGCTCCAGTTACTTCAGAATGCTGCTGCAAAAGCTGTCACTGGTAAATATAAACATGACCATCTTGATGATGACCTGATAAAGCTTCACTGGTTAGATGTAAAAAAAAGGATTGTCTTCAAAATCTTATTACTATCTCACAAGTCACTGTTAGGATTGGCACCAATTTATCTGCAGGACATGTTCAAGTATGCTCATCATGGTCACTCATTGAAGCTTATTGGTCCTTCTTGTAATTCAAAGTTTGGTGAGCGTAGCTTCTCTGTAGTGGCTCCAAAGATCTACAATCGTCTGCCTGTTACCATCACCTCTGCTCAATCTTTGGAATTTTTTAAAGCTTTTCTAAAAACTTACCTTTTCAAAATGTCTCCAGATGAACTTGAACAACTTTATCGATAACTATTGTGGTCATATTTGGAATTCGATGTTTGCATAATATATTTAAGTACCATTTTCGGGCTTTAGTATTGACGATATATTTCAAGTATATGTTATTTTTTAGCTCAGTATTCATGATATTTTCTGGGATGACTAGTTCAAACACTGCTGAGTATAACTATAAGATTTATCTTAAAAGCGGTGTTATTAAATTTCAATTTATTATTATTATTAATTTATTATCTACAGACATTTCAGAAAATTGGGTGTCTAGCATGTTCGGAAAGAACATAATAGGTAATTTAATAATATATGGGCGTGGTTTAAAATATTCGAATTATGGCGACGGAATCCTCGAATTAGTAATTACAGCATACCATCCGCAAATTTACAGGTCCCAAATATGAAACTAGGGGTTGATATAATGCTTAACAAGTTAAAACAAATTGTTTATGTCGTGCATCCTGGGTTTGGACAGGATAAAATACTTCCATCGCGTTACATTACATAATTCTCGATAAATGTAATAGATTTGTAGTGTTGTAATTAATTTAAAACGTTACTTTTGGCCCACACTGTACTCTCTCTCAGGGTGTTAGCATATTCACACTGTACATCTCTCTCAGGGTGTTAGCATATTCACACTGTACATCTCTCTCAGGGTGTTAGCATATTCGATGTCAGCCACATGCTACAGCTTCACATCCACGGAAAAGATAGGATAAAGTTTATTGAATCCATTCTTGGTAAATAACATGTTTTCTCTGATTTGTAGCTAGCCGGCTATTATATCGTTTGTAGCTAGCCGGCTATTATATGGTTTGTAGCTAGCCGGCTATTATATGGTTTGTAGCTAGCCGGCTATTATATCGTTTGTAGCTAGCCGGCTATTATATCGTTTGTAGCTAGCCGGCTATTATATCGTTTGTAGCTAGCCGGCTATTATATCGTTTGTAGCTAGCCGGCTATTATATCGTTTGTAGCTAGCCGGCTATTATATCGTTTGTAGCTAGCCGGCTATTATATCGTTTGTAGCTAGCCGGCTATTATATCGTTTGTAGCTAGCCGGCTATTATATCGTTTGTAGCTAGCCGGCTATTATATCGTTTGTAGCTAGCCGGCTATTATATCGTTTGTAGCTAGCCGGCTATTATATCGTTTGTAGCTAGCCGGCTATTATATCGTTTGTAGCTAGCCGGCTATTATTATATGATTTGTGCAAAGATTTGGGAATTTTTAATAATGACAGTAACTCCCCACATTTAGAATTGTATTTCAGTGGCTGATGTGGAGTCACTGGCATTAGACACCGGCACACTCTCTCTGATGACTAACTATTGTATTTCAGTGGCTGATGTGGAGTCACTGGCATTAGATACCGGCACACTCTCTCTGATGACTAACAATTGTATTTCAGTGGCTGATGTGGAGTCACTGGCATTAGATACCGGCACACTCTCTCTGATGACTAACAATTGTATTTCAGTGGCTGATGTGGAGTCACTGGCATTAGACACCGGCACACTCTCTCTGATGACTAACTATTGTATTTCAGTGGCTGATGTGGAGTCACTGGCATTAGATACCGGCACACTCTCTCTGATGACTAACAATTGTATTTCAGTGGCTGATGTGGAGTCACTGGCATTAGACACCGGCACACTCTCTCTGATGACTAACTATTGTATTTCAGTGGCTGATGTGGAGTCACTGGCATTAGATACCGGCACACTCTCTCTGATGACTAACTATTGTATTTCAGTGGCTGATGTGGAGTCACTGGCATTAGATACCGGCACACTCTCTCTGATGACTAACAATTGTATTTCAGTGGCTGATGTGGAGTCACTGGCATTAGACACCGGCACACTCTCTCTGATGACTAACTATTGTATTTCAGTGGCTGATGTGGAGTCACTGGCATTAGATACCGGCACACTCTCTCTGATGACTAACAATTGTATTTCAGTGGCTGATGTGGAGTCACTGGCATTAGACACCGGCACACTCTCTCTGATGACTAACTATTGTATTTCAGTGGCTGATGTGGAGTCACTGGCATTAGATACCGGCACACTCTCTCTGATGACTAACTATTGTATTTCAGTGGCTGATGTGGAGTCACTGGCATTAGATACCGGCACACTCTCTCTGATGACTAACAATTGTATTTCAGTGGCTGATGTGGAGTCACTGGCATTAGACACCGGCACACTCTCTCTGATGACTAACTATTGTATTTCAGTGGCTGATGTGGAGTCACTGGCATTAGATACCGGCACACTCTCTCTGATGACTAACAATTGTATTTCAGTGGCTGATGTGGAGTCACTGGCATTAGATACCGGCACACTCTCTCTGATGACTAACAATTGTATTTCAGTGGCTGATGTGGAGTCACTGGCATTAGATACCGGCACACTCTCTCTGATGACTAACAATTGTATTTCAGTGGCTGATGTGGAGTCACTGGCATTAGATACCGGCACACTCTCTCTGATGACTAACAATTGTATTTCAGTGGCTGATGTGGAGTCACTGGCATTAGATACCGGCACACTCTCTCTGATGACTAACGAGGAAGGTGGTATTATTGACGACTGTATTGTTCACAAATCTTCTGCTGGTTTTCTTAACCTAGTCTGTAATGCTGGCTGCGCTGAGAAAGACTTCGCTCATATCAGTGTAAGTAATTAAGTATAGATAAAATAGCTGAATGTATTTTTCACCAAAACCCAAAATTGGGGGGGGGGGGGGGGGTGGGGCAACCATATTAAAGTATATTAAAGTATATCCCCGGGTCAAAATCGGAAAAAACCTACATTTTAATGTACTTTAATATACCTACAATTAGTAGTTTTATATTCTTCGTTCAGATTTACAAGATAAGCCAGTTGTTACTCCCCTGAACTCATACATGAATTTACATCCAGTTTGGACAAAAATGGCCGTGTTATGAGCCAAAAACTATATGCCTATATTTGGAAACACAAACAAAATGTGATAGCTGTTGGCCCCTTAAATGAGTAAATTTCAATATTTTTTATGAGACTTTAACTTTAGGTCATAGACTAGAATACCGACAGCATGACCATGTCACAACTTAACCATGTCACAACTTAACCATGTCACAACTTAACCATGTCACAACTTAACCATGTCTTAACCATGTCACAACTTAACCATGTCATAACTTAACCATGTCACAACTTAACCATGTCACAACTTAACCATGTCACAACTTAACCATGTCACAACTTAACCATGTCACAACTTAACCATGTCACAACTTAACCATGTCATAACCATGTCATAACTTAACCATGTCACAACTTAACCATGTCATAACTTAACCATGTCACAACTTAACCATGTCACAACTTAACCATGTCATAACTTAACCATGTCACAACTTAACCATGTCACAACTTAACCATGTCATAACTTAACCATGTCACAACTTAACCATGTCACAACTTAACCATGTCACAACTTAACCATGTCACAACTTAACCATGTCACAACTTAACCATGTCACAACTTAACCATGTCATAACCATGTCACAACTTAACCATGTCACAACTTAACCATGTCACAACTTAACCATGTCACAACTTAACCATGTCACAACTTAACCATGTCACAACTTAACCATGTCACAACTTAACCATGTCACAACTTAACCATGTCATAACCATGTCATAACTTAACCATGTCACAACTTAACCATGTCACAACTTAACCATGTCACAACTTAACCATGTCACAACTTAACCATGTCACAACTTAACCATGTCACAACTTAACCATGTCACAACTTAACCATGTCACAACTTAACCATGTCACAACTTAACCATGTCACAACTTAACCATGTCACAACCTAACCATGTCATAACTTAACCATGTCATAACTTAACCATGTCATAACCATGTCATAACATGGTCATGTTAGAAAAGCTTTGTGTCTCTCTGCTTTCTCTTTTCCCACTGGGAAGCCAACAAATTATATATTTTTCGAGAAATTGTTTTTTGCGTACCTACTTTTGAAAGGTAATGTTGTTCAGGAGCGAAGAGAAGCAGCGGTCAGGTCGGGGCTGGATATCACAGTGGAGGTGAAACCACAGCATAGCCTCATTGCAGTACAGGGTGAGGCTATACAATTAAATTAGTTATTCCATGCATTCTGTTGAACTATTTGGAAATGTTCATTTGAAGTTGAGGTTATGGGTATTTAACACAAATGAAATAATAGCTTTTTTGGCATTAGTGGCA
Organism: Bolinopsis microptera; assembly: GCF_026151205.1. Lineage (NCBI taxonomy): Eukaryota > Metazoa > Ctenophora > Tentaculata > Lobata > Bolinopsidae > Bolinopsis > Bolinopsis microptera. The sequence continues at coordinate 17,072,686 of NC_087079.1, forward strand.
AAATTTAACCTAGCATGTTCAAAAGTTCTGAACATTAGCCACGTGACCCATACTTACATATGTGCAGTACTGCCCAGGAGGAAAATGTATTGTTGTTAGGCACTATACCCGCACTATAATCGATAATGTTAACTATAAATGCGCCCGTTTTCTCGATTCAACTATTATACATTTTTATTCTTTAGTCATTGCTTATACTATTTGGTATTACTGATTAGTTGTGGAAAATTCATAATTTTATAAAGTTTTTTCATTAAGTTGTAAAATTATACTGCAAGTGCAGCGGGAGTGCAGCCTTATTTGAAGATTTCGCGGCAAAAGAAATGTTTCACTTTTCAGCTGTGCTAATACCACGTTAATTATTCAGCGTTAATAGTACTAACTTTGGATTCGTATTACGTATATTGCTATACTGGGTCAACGAACGGGTGGGGGGGGGGGGGGGGGATCAGGTACTAAGTTCTGTACGTGACGTCGACTATAAAGTGTAATTTTGGAATTTTGTCAAAAGACCCACCCACCTCTTTCGCGGTACTAACTGTTTTTTCGGATAATAATTAAGACACCCACCCATTTTTCCGGCTTTTGTGGTACAACCTGTTGAGAAATCACGGTACTAACTGTTTCTTGGTATATAAAATATAATACCCGCCCATAAATTGCTTTAAACAGGTCATTAAACAATAAACATTGGGAAATGGGCAAATTGTATCCACTATTTAGTAGGGGTTTTGTTTTCAATGTAGTCGAATTAGATAAAAAGTTACAAAAACCCAAAAAATCCATTCCCAAAATTAAAGTTAAAAAGGTAAAATGGGGTTTTTTTGGGGTTGGACACCCCCTTTGGAAGTTGGAACCACGTACTAGAACTGTTTTTCTGGGAAATGTCCCATTTACTAACTGTGTTTTTGAAGAAAATATGACCCCCCCCCCCCCCCCCAACGTCACGTACGGTACTAAGTGTATGACCCCCCTCCCGCAACGAATAGTTCGACTGCCCTTGCAGCATCGCCGCTGGTTTATTCATACTTCAGCAACGAATTTTCATTAGGGCAGCTGTAATTTCTAACAAATGGGTTATCTGGAAACGGTTTAAGAAATGCTGATAGCTTTGCTTTGAACAGCTGTGTGTTTTCAATGAGGTAAAGATCTGATGGAATGGTGTTCCATAAACGTGGCCCCATTACTGCAAATGAACCATCATACAATGACTGTTGACGTTGAGTACTGCTCTTGTTAAGACTTGGAATGGTGGCCTTGATTCCGTGTCTTGATTGAGTATAAAAATGAATCCTCAGGTCATTTGGGCAGCGTTGGTGCAAGATTTTCCCCATGTGGATGATAACATGACTTTCCACTGGGGTGGTCTATAAACCACGACGTAACACGTTTTGATGGTCTATAAACCACGACGTAACACGTTTTGATGTCAAAACGACAGAAAATTCACATTACCCCTGCACATTTCTTACAGCTATACCAGAAATGATTGACGATAGGGACCCAAAGAGATTTTTACAGCATGTAATTGTAATTAATCGAAACTTATTAAAATTCGTAACCTGTGAATGAATGGTGACACTTACAGTAATGTTTCGAACTAAAAATAAACCTGCTGAACGACTTTCAATGAGCCTTAATGCCTGAAAAAACAGTAAAGGGGGTATAATAGTATGGGAGGTATAAGGGCAACGGTCATGCTTGGCAGCACTGTGATTACGGATCGGGAAATTGAGCGGCCATCCACAAAAGACTAAAAGAAAAGCGACCGCATTTCTGTTTGAGATTTGAATAACATTACTGTAACTGTCACCAATGCAACACTGTAACACTGTTGACTGCACACTGTAACACTTCACTCTACAGGTCTATATATACGCTGCACATCTGTTGAAATGTTCAAATGTTGCTAACATTTGATTGTCAGGGTGCCCTAATTCTAAACATTGCTCATATATTCTCTTGAAGGTGTGACGGAATAAACCATGATTCTGACGATATATCAAAGTGGGTATCTAATATGCCCTTATATTAGAATGGTACTCTATTAACAGTTTTTAACTGATTTAAATGTCATGCACATCAGATTGAAGCGTCTTTAAATTGTTTACTATTTATATTATATTGCTATGTAAATTTGATTCTAATTCTAATTCTCTATCAAAAACGTTTAGTGGTCTATATTGCGAAGGAGCAGACTTTTGTCATCAACGTAGCGCCGTCGGGCCACCTCATTTATCCAAACCCGATTACTTATTCCCTACGATCTTTTTGCCCTCAGCAAGAGTAAGGAAAAAAAGTGGCCAAACGGGTCTTATATCTTATCACCTGATTAAGATATCGATGACGATATGTGACAAAGTTTGCCTAGAGGACGAGACGATTATCGTAGCCAACAAGAGTTTATATAATCTCTTAGTTTGACAAAATTAACTACACCGTACCTTTCAACAGGGGTACTAATATTTACCTCAACTCCAAATGAACATGTCCATTTAGATTGTCCAGTCAGTTTGTAATCTGTCAACTGAGGGCCCCCCCCCCCCCAACTGAATTCTAATGAAGAATCATACAGGACCGAAGGTGGCGTCATTTTTACAACAAGGAATAAAAGAAGATTTGTCTGAGCTGTATTTTAACCATACAGCGTTAGTTGACGTGTGGGGAATACCTTGCCGGGTTACCCGGTGCGGGTATACCGGCGAGGACGGCGTAGAGGTAAGTAAGTGTAGTAGTGCTGCTGTTTCGTGATTGTGAGAAACAAAGTGTAGCAGCTACACTGTAGCTACACTGTAGCTACACTGTTATAGCTAGGCCATGACGCTAAGTAACCTTGTCTCTCACCTTCTTTTCCAGATCTCAGTGCCAGATGACGCTGCAGTGGAGTTGGTGGAGAGACTAACCTTCATTCTTTCCCAGATCTCAGTGCCAGATGACGCTGCAGTGGAGTTGGTGGAGAGACTAACCTTCATTCTTTTCCAGATATCAGTGCCAGATGACGCTGCAGTGGAGTTGGTGGAGAGACTAACCTTCATTCTTTTCCAGATATCAGTGCCAGATGACGCTGCAGTGGAGTTGGTGGAGAGACTAACCTTCATTCTTTTCCAGATATCAGTGCCAGATGACGCTGCAGTGGAGTTGGTGGAGAGACTAACCTTCATTCTTTTCCAGATATCAGTGCCAGATGACGCTGCAGTGGAGTTGGTGGAGAGACTAACCTTCATTCTTTTCCAGATATCAGTGCCAGATGACGCTGCAGTGGAGTTGGTGGAGAGACTAACCTTCATTCTTTCCCAGATCTCAGTGCCAGATGACGCTGCAGTGGAGTTGGTGGAGAGACTAACCTTCATTCTTTTGCAGATCTCAGTGCCAGATGACGCTGCAGTGGAGTTGGTTGAGAGACTGATGAGTGTAAGTGACGAGGTGAAACTAGCTGGTCTTGGTGCTAGAGACAGCTTGAGACTGGAGGCAGGTCTCTGTCTTTATGGTAACGATATTAATGAGACCACTACACCTGTGGAGGGAGCTCTCATGTGGACGATCAGTGAGTAAATTTTACTGGCAATGGCGGGCTGAGTGCTGACCATATTAAAGTATATTAAAGTATATTCCCGCCCTCAAATCGGGAAAAAACCTACATTTTAATATACTTTGATATACCCAAAATTATTCGAGCTGTATTCTTCGTTTAGATTTGCAAGATAAGCCTGTTTTTGGAGTAGTACATGAATTTACATCCAGTTTGGTCAAAAAGTGGCTGATTTATGAGCTTAAAACCATATGCCCATATTTGGGCATACACACCAAATTTGAAAGCTTTTGCCCAAAAATCGATCAAATTTCAATATTTTTGAATGAGACTAACTTTATGTGAAAGATATCTATATACCTTCGTCCTTCAATCATCATGAACAAAATTGCACATATCTCGGTTTGGGATATTAGCCTAAATTACTTCATTAAAATTAAAATAAATCCATCAGTTTTCAATATTTTTGCATGAAATTTTCGGAATCGATTAAGAATTGCATTTCAAGCTTATTGTGGGCATCGATTTTTATTTAGGCCTCCAAAAAGATACGGATATAGGTATCTTAAATTATATTAAAGTATATTCATTAGCAGGCTCTTTTTGCTACAGCAGGCCCGCACAGCCCGCTAGTAAAAGGGCCCGGAATTTTTCAGCCCGCTGATGATACAGCCCGCGAGCGAATGACATGTTTCAGCCCGCTGGGCTATATGAATAATATAGCCCGCGAGGACGAGACACAAAACGTAAACAATCTGGTAACGTGAACAATGCTATAGCTAAGTGCAGTATCTTACCCCTGTTCGGGTGTGTCCGAATTTTCAAAACCACATTTAAGTACTTAAGTAGCCATCCAATCGAATAAGTTTTAAAGCAGTAGGAGAATATGCGAGTTGTGTCTCGGCTCTCATGAGCTGCTCTGGGAATCGCCTTCTCGTTCAAAATACAAGGATCTAAACTTACAGAGTAATTAGTGTCAATAATAATAATAATAATTCTATACAGTTACATAGTTGAAACAATTATGGCCCCTTATTGTGGGCAGAGTATGTGTCTTTGTTGAAGTGTCCTGGTATAATCTTATCTGAGTGACTGCATTAAAATAATTTAAGGAGAGTTCTCTTAAAACTTTAAAACAATTAGTGTCAAAGAGTTGAAATAAATGGGACTTTTTCGTTAATTCTGCCAAAATATTCAGAAACCCCACCCCCCCCCCCCCCCCCCCCCCCTCCTGTCCGGATTTGTCCGAAATTCCAAAACCATAGATTGCTTTTTTGACATGCCTTATTGGATAAAGATGTAAGATTTCCTACCACAGGTAAAAGACGCCGAGCGGCAAGGGACTTCCCTGGTGCTGAAAAGATCATGGGACAGTTCATTGCGAAGCCTAAAACGGGAAAAAGAAGAGTAGGTCTGGTGGTAGAAAGAGCACCTGCTCGGCCCGGCTATCCTGTTCTCAACTTGGAGGGAGAGACTATCGGTTTGTCTAATGATTAGAAATTCATGATCGATTACACTAGACCGCCAAGAATCAAAATTTAGAATAATACATAAAGCAACATATATTTGCTAACCGGTGCGGTGCAATTCTTGTTGGGCTGAAAGGTACGTTAAAGGAACCTTTTGGCGACATTCTCAAATTAGACAATAGCATGTTTGACGAGCCTTGCAGCAAAAGATACGAAATTTCATGACCTATGTTCAAGTTTGTAAAATATCCGAATCTGAACTGGTTTTTAACAAAATCTTAACCGATTAGCAAAAAAAATTGTGGAAAATATAGTGGACAGTTCCTTCATACAAATTATTATAGACATTTAAAACTGTTTCAATGTATCGTGATCACCCTGTAATAGGCGGGAATATACTTTTGCATTTCAACTGCGATTGCAAAGTCCCGGCCGTAGGCACGGGTTACACTAGTCTTAATATAAAGATATATAAATGTATTTATAATAAACGCCATGGTAGATAAGTCTTGAGGACTGACTCGTATGAAGAACAAAATTTTATTTTATGTATATACTAGAAAACCCGTGGTCACAGGGAGGAAGCTAATAGTATTTTTTGTTAGTAAGTTTAGATCGCGTCAAAAAATATCCTACACAACCGAAGATACAGCCGATTAAAATGTTGCTCGCACTAAACACAACGTAATATCAACAAAACCGATAAAAATGCCGTTTTAACAATCTTTGCACGTGCACGTGCGTCTAACAATCCTCGTTACCATGGTAACTACGCAACTTCCTATTTCTCGTCTGATTTTCACGTGGGCGGTCGTACAAACATTGTACAAAGATTGTACAAAGGGAATTCTCTGAATTATAAGTAAGATATATTTTTTTTGGTTTTTTTTGGTTTTTAAATTTTAAAATTGTATATATATATTTGACCAAAACCCATAATTATGGGTAGAGTGGAGCGCTGTCAGTGTCTCTCTTTCCCAAACAAAAGGCAATGATATCAATTTGAATGACCGTTATCAAATACAAAATGAAACCGAGAATGAAATCGGACGCTCGTTTTCCCACTCATTCATGGCTTACGAATTGTAATAAGTTTCGATTTATAACATGTAATCTATTTCAATTGTAAATGAATGGGGAAAACGAGCGTCCGATTTCATTCTCGGTTTCATTTTGTATTTGATAACGGTCATTCAAATTGATATCATTGCCTTTTGTTTGGGAAAGAGAGACACTGACAGCGCTCCACTCTACCCATAATTATGGGTTTTGGTCAAATATCATCTCTTTTTGATTATAAATATAATGTAAGGGTACTTTACAAAGCCGAAATGTAAACTCATAACTTCATTAATATTATTAAAGAGGTGATTTCAACGATTTCGGAATTTAACCTTTGAAAACATTTCCTTGTGTTTAGGTAGGCATATCTGTTGATAACTGACTGAATATGACACTTTTTACTCAATCAAGTCGGTATTAAATTCATATATATAATGCCATTTAAATGTCGTGGGAAAGAATTTATTCGAAATAAGAAATGAGAAAAATTCTCACCTTTCGCACGTGCAAACTTTGAGCGAACGTTGCGTGCGCATCCAATATCAAATCACCGTAAAATTTTATTATCTTCGTATTTTATATCTAGTTTAATAAGTGTGGAAAGTTTCAGAATATTTCAGGAAGAACTCTCATCACAACGGGACTCCAAAGCTGATAAAAATCGTGAAAATACCAATTTTCAGTGATTTTAGCAATTTTCTATCATTTTGGGCGTGTCCTCACGTGTGCAACTTTTTTATTTTCAACTTTAAAACTAGCCTATGACACAATTTAGACCATTAGAAAGCAAAATTGAGCTTCACAACTCAAGGGATGGCTCAACACCAGAGAATACTAGAACGTAAAATTAGCGTTTTTATAAAATTATTCTTTAAAAAAGCATAAACTTCAATAGCGAATATCTTTATGAAGGAGCAAGCTAGAAAAACTTTCCGGTAGATTTTCAGAATGCTTAAACAATTATCTAACTTCAATAGGTCCTCAAATTTTGAATAAAATTACTCCTTATTGGCGTAAAATCGATTTTAAAAGTGATTACTTTGTCAAAAATAAAGTTTTTTAAATGGTTAACTTGATGACGTCATCAAGTGGTGATGATGATGTTAAATTACTTTTTAATGTAATGTAAACTAAATTCTAAACAATTATCTTCAAGACCTGTGGTCCGAGATGGCTGTATCTTTAAAGCTTCTGAATCTACGGACACCTAAATATAGCCTATAATTGACTGGCAAAGCGTCTATCCCTGAATATATATATGTATGTATCCCGACAATCTGTCGTAAAACAGGGGTTCTAGAAAACTCATTTCCCGATGCTCCTGAAACTTGAAACTTTTTTTGCAGTCGATTTGGTCAACGTCTAGACGCCTTGCAAAGTTTCAGATCTTTAACTCAATTTTAACGTGGTTTTTAAGGCACCTGAATATGGCGATTTCGGGTTTTTTACCGAATTTCGTATAACAGTGCTGGCGCGTATTTTATGCAAATTTCTTAAAAATCTCCACATAACTATTTCTTATTTCTGTCATCTTTGACATCAAATTAGAATGTTTTGAACTAAAAATAAATCTGCAAAACGACTTCCGATGAGTCTTAATGCCTGAAAAACTCCTGCCGGAGGCGGCGGCCTTTGGCCGCCGCCTCCGGCCGGAGTGCACGCTTCGCGTGCACGAAGGAGGCTTCCAACGTGTACCAAAGGGGGTGTAATAGTAAAGGAGTTATAATAGTAAAGGGGGTATAATAGTAAAGGGGGTACATAGTATACCCCCAATAAAGACAACGCTCGTGCTTGCCAGCACTGTGATGTATTTTTCCCTACTCTTGCCGATGGCAAAAAGATCGTAGGGAATAAGTAATCGGGTTTGGATATATGAGGTGGCCCGACGGTCCTACGGTGACGACAAAAGTCTGCTCCTTCGCAATATAGACCACTCCCCTATAATTACGTGTATAACTATAAAAGAAGTCTATTTTACGCGCGCGACGCCAGTTATGTGTTAATTAATTACAGGCATAGCAACCAGTTTTTGGTGCTTGACGACTGTTACATAGGTTTCCATCGGGTTACAATTTATTCTAATTCATCAATATAGCATATTAGTCATCTGAGCGAATCAATCATCAATATAAGTGTTATTTTGGTGACACAAGCTTAATAAATTACCGAGTGATAAAATTCAGCAAGTCAAAACAAATTAAATTATGATATCAGCTGATAAACTCGTGGCTGATTATTTAACAGTCGATCGACACTGAATGGTCGAATAAGCATGAAAATTTATTAGTTTATGTTAGATACAAATAATAACTAAGAAGTAAGATGAGACAGAATATTTTATTACAGTCAATAAAGTTGGCATACGATGCAATAATATGACGTGACATGATACGCATCGTTAACATGAAACAAAACCGCGCAAAATATAAAATGATCTACAACCAAACCAGGCCACATACAGATGCGCGCGACACCTCAGATGCGCGCAGAATTTTTCAAGTTCTGCACGCCTAATATAATATACACGATTATCACGTGCGCCAAACACCACTCTGGGATACAATAAAGTAGAACAATTACATGCAGTAGGGAAATTTGATCGTGCGTGGTGTTACCCGTACCGCGGCGAAATTCTTGTTTTTTCCTTGTTTTTTTAAATTAAAAAAAAAAAAACATATGTTATTATTATTATAATATATTTTTTCATGGAAGATAAGTGTTCTAACAGTTAACCCCCTTCACGAGAGTCTTTAAGGGGGCCGGGGGGGGGCGTCTTCATCGAAATTGATTTTATAGTTGTTTCTGGTAGAGGGGAGTGATATTTTATAGTTGTTTTTGGTCCCATGGAAAAAATATTGTTCCTAGCCGAAATTATCGCCGGTTAAAGGTCAGCGATTATGAGTAATTGTATTGCGCGAGCGATTTTCAATCACGCGTCTTGAAAATCGAGTCTAAAAATCTACCTTCTCCTACATTATTGAAAGTGGTCACGTGACTATAACCTTATACAGGTCACGTGACTGTAACCTTATACAGGTCACGTGACTGTAACCTTATACAGGTCACGTGACTGTAACCTTATACAGGTCACGTGACTGTAACCTTATACAGGTCACGTGACTATAACCTTATACAGGTCACGTGACTGTAACCTTATACAGGTCACGTGACTGTAACCTTATACAGGTCACGTGACTGTAACCTTATACAGGTCACGTGACTGTAACCTTATACAGGTCACGTGACTGTAACCTTATACAGGTCACGTGACTGTAACCTTATACAGGTCACGTGACTGTAACCTTATACAGGTGAAGTGACTGTAACCTTATACAGGTCACGTGACTGTAACCTTATACAGGTCACGTGACTGTAACTTTATACAGGTCACGTGACTGTAACCTTATACAGGTCACGTGACTGTAACCTTATACAGGTCACGTGACTGTAACATTATACAGGTCACGTGACTGTAACCTTATACAGGTCACGTGACTATAACCTTATACAGGTCACGTGACTATAACCTTATACAGGTCACGTGACTGTAACCTTATACAGGTCACGTGACTGTAACCTTATACAGGTCACGTGACTGTAACCTTATACAGGTCACGTGACTGTAACCTTATACAGGTCACGTGACTGTAACCTTATACAGGTCACGTGACTGTAACCTTATACAGATGAAGTGACTGTAACCTTATACAGGTCACGTGACTGTAACCTTATACAGATGAAGTGACTGTAACCTTATACAGGTCACGTGACTGTAACCTTATACAGGTCACGTGACTGTAACCTTATACAGGTCACGTGACTGTAACCTTATACAGGTCACGTGACTGTAACCTTATACAGGTCACGTGACTGTAACCTTATACAGGTCACGTGACTGTAACCTTATACAGGTCACGTGACTGTAACCTTATACAGGTCACGTGACTGTAACCTTATACAGGTCACGTGACTGTAACCTTATACAGGTCACGTGACTGTAACTTTATACAGGTCACGTGACTGTAACCTTATACAGGTCACGTGACTGTAACCTTATACAGGTCACGTGACTGTAACCTTATACAGGTCACGTGACTGTAACCTTATACAGGTCACGTGACTGTAACCTTATACAGGTCACGTGACTGTAACCTTATACAGGTCACGTGACTGTAACCTTATACAGGTCACGTGACTGTAACCTTATACAGGTCACGTGACTGTAACCTTATACAGGTCACGTGACTGTAACCTTATACAGGTCACGTGACTGTAACCTTATACAGGTCACGTGACTGTAACCTTATACAGGTCACGTGACTGTAACCTTATACAGGTCACGTGACTGTAACCTTATACAGGTCACGTGACTGTAACCTTATACAGGTCACGTGACTGTAACCTTATACAGGTCACGTGACTGTAACCTTATACAGGTCACGTGACTGTAACTTTATACAGGTCACGTGACTGTAACCTTATACAGGTCACGTGACTGTAACCTTATACAGGTCACGTGACTGTAACCTTATACAGGTCACGTGACTGTAACCTTATACAGGTCACGTGACTGTAACCTTATACAGGTCACGTGACTGTAACCTTATACAGGTCACGTGACTGTAACCTTATACAGGTCACGTGACTGTAACCTTATACAGGTGAAGTGACTGTAACCTTATACAGGTCACGTGACTGTAACCTTATACAGGTCACGTGACTGTAACCTTATACAGGTCACGTGACTGTAACCTTATACAGGTCACGTGACTGTAACCTTATACAGGTCACGTGACTGTAACCTTATACAGGTCACGTGACTGTAACCTTATACAGGTCACGAGACTGTAACCTTATACAGGTCACGTGACTGTAACCTTATACAGGTCACGTGACTGTAACCTTATACAGGTCACGTGACTGTAACCTTATACAGGTCACGTGACTGTAACCTTATACAGGTCACGTGACTGTAACCTTATACAGGTGAAGTGACGAGTGGATCCCCCTCGCCGTGTAGTGGACTGAACATCGCAATGGCTTACGTGGACAGCAAGTACATAAAGAACGGCACCCCCTTACTTGTTCAAGTTAGGAAGAGGGTGTTTCCCGCCACTAAAGTAACCATGCCCTTCGTACCTACTCAATACTACAATCCGCCTAAATGACGTGTTTTACAGTAAACTAATTGGATATTAGCCTTCTTGCAATTAATAAAGTTGTATTTAGGGTATTTGTTTTACATAAATTTTGAAGCATTTGGATTATTTCGTTACATTAGATTTTGCGTAACTTTAGTGAGATTAACTCTATGAGAGACTCTCCAAATTTATCTCATTCATATTCCAGAGTTATGAGACTCATTCTTCTTTCATTGCCCTTTTGAAAGCCTAACCATTCTTGTCAATATTTGTGTTATTCCACGCTAACTACTCAATGATGAGTTTCGATGTCAGGTTATTCCGTTGCAGCGTAGCCAACTTACTGCAACAGTTGGAAATTAAAGATATCGTTTGAATGATAAATTTCAAGTTGAAATTGAGATATTATATACTCGTGGTGTTGATACTTAACTCATAAGTTGTTTCTTGTTTATGCACTCATAATTAATACCATCAGAACTATTTTCGAATTTTAAAATGATTCTAAGGTTTTTTTACACATTTTTAAGATTACAGATGTTTCAGTTTACTATAAGTATACCACAATATTTTTGTCGTGTCTAGCTTTTTGTTAGGAAGTCAGCAAAATTGTTGTTCATTCTATGTGAAATAGGTAAATGATAGCAATGCCAATAACAGCAACAAGAGACTTAGATATTGAAATACCTAGTGGTCATATAACGGCAAGACTGAAATTTCAAATTGCATCAATAGAATAAATCAACATAATACATTATTGGTTGCAAGCTCTGATCATTTCATGATATCATGCTTAATAATAATATCCGCGAAACCACAATTAATTCCCATCAAATTAAGCAGGGCCGTAATTTGTAATTCCGAAGCGAGGCTGGCTCCGGTTTGCCCCAGCGGGGTCTTGGGCGGAGTCCCGGTTACTGGGCGGCGCTCTGCCAGTCATTCTATGTAATAAGCGCCATGAGTTGGTAAAGAATTTTTTGTCTCTGATTTTGATAAATTTGATACCAAAAGTTGCCTCTAACTGTGAATAATGAAAATTCACCGTGTAGCAAGATAACAGATAACAAGATAACAGATAACGTCGAGCTGTATAGTATGTGGGCCTCCTGTACGTGTATTGCAAGAATGTACAAAGGTCGAAAAATGGGTAATTTATTGCTTAAAATGCCTATAACTCCTAAAATATTGAATATTTTGAAATAATTCTTACAGGATCGTAATAAGCTTAGTCAGATGCAACTTCTGGTACCAAAGTTATAGTATTTGAAGGACCAAATTTTTCAACATTTTTTCAAAACTTCATACAAGGTCCTTCCTTGTGTTCAGATTAACAATTTTTGAAAACAATTTTCCTTTAAATCTTAAAATATAAGTACTAAAAGTTATAAATTGACATGTCAATTCATTGCAGCTCGGCGATGCACAGTAGCGCATCTCGCCGATCTAGCGAGTACAGTAGCCTCATTCAGCTTAAACGCATCGCGCTACAATTATATAAATAAAAGTTTCGTCTCGATTTAATTGACGATGTCAATTCATGGCAGCTCGGCGCGGCACAGTAGCGCATCTCGCCGATCTGTCGCTGTGAGAAGCCTTATTGAGTGCGCGGCGCGGCACAGTAACGCATCGCGCTACAAGTCTCGATGAGCTGATTACGATGCCATAAATAATTATGTGATAACAACTAAATAGGTGAAAGTTATAGGCCAAAAACTAAAGTTTGCGCGAAAAAATCACGCGCGGCGAACAAGCGTCGTGTACAGTGTAGCATTTTTAGCGAAAATTGCTACACGGTGGATTTGTTTTATTAACATTTTTAGACAACTTTTGGTACCAAATTTATCGAAATCGGAGAAAAAAGTTCCGTGCTCACGCTCAGCACTTATTACACTGACTACTAAATCTAATCTCTATTCGGCTCGATGATTATGAATTCACATAACCATGTGCTTTCGCGCCGCTGCGGTCGCGCTTGTTTCACAAGTGAGGCGGGCGCGCGATACTGCAAGCGCAAGGGTTGCTCTATCCAGAGCCCTTGCGCTTGCAGTAGCGCGCGCCCGCCTCACGACTTGTGAAACAAGCGCGCCCGAAGTGGCGCGAAAGCACATGGTTAGGTGAAGCGCAAGGGCTCTGGGTAGAGCAAGATTATGAACATAAATATAATAGCCTAAGATCCCCAGGTAAAGTCTCGGTCACTGTCAGCGCTCCTACTAAATCGCTCGCCCAAATTTTAAGAAAATTCTTGTGAAAAGGCCGGCCCTTTGGGCATGAAAGTGATCTGGATCGGTCGCGGTGTATTTTGGACGCTGATTCCGAATCACCCCCATGACGTAGGGTTAAAATGCTTCCCTGGAGAGTTATGGGCAAAAAACCGTTTTGGTCACGTGACAGGCAAGTAAAATACGAATTCGATTGTTTAGGGCCCGGGTTAGGGTTAAGGTTGTGGTAAGGGTTATGGTTAGCTTCGGGGTTATGGTTAGGGTTGGGATTAGGGTTTATGTAAAACCGTTTTGTACGGCTGCAAAACCATAAAAACCAAAGTCACGAGAAATTTTTGGGCGAGCAAATTAGTAAAAGCCCACTGTCAGGGGTCGAGGTTGGAGGACTTCGCCGCTTCGACGCGCCGCGCAACGATCTCAATGGGTTGACACCGTCAATCAAGGGTACGGTCGAGGAGGCGAAGCACCCGGAAAACTTTTCCATAGACCTTTTTTTCAAAAAATTAAGGATGGTTAGAAGGATGATGATTCATTTGCTCTAACCAGAGCCCTCTTGCTTGCAGTACGCGTATACACATGGCTATGTGAAATGATTCATCACTCTACACTCGACTGTAAAGTGATTTTACCTGGGACCCCAGATTATTATGTCCATAAACATAATAAAGATTCAGCGGAATGACAGGCTGAGCGTTGACCATTGTTAATGATTTGGCCCGGCGCGCGCTACTTCATACTTCGTAGCTCGTACCATCGGGCCATTTCGAGAAGAAAGCGGCGCGCGCTACTTCGAATAAATTTAGACGAGTAACATCCGTCAAGCTGAGCGTCGCCCAGTAAAATTGATTTAGCACGCTTGTGGTTAGAACTTAGAAGTGGTGGGAATTTAGGATTTGTGGAGTAGGTACTCCAGGTGCGAGAAATACAAGTTATAACTTCATTCGTTCATTACTGTCACCAAAATGTAATTAGATCGAACGCAGAAATTAGATCGAACGCGTTCGATCTAAGAATTAGATCGAACACCGGCGCGGCTTTAAATGTATTTATAAATGGAAGACAGAGGGGCAAGAAAGAACTTTGTCAATATAGACAGTTTAGATTTGATTAATGGGTGATACTCGTAAAATATCTGTTCCATATACAGGACCGTCGACGAGTCCAACTCGGCGCGCGTCCTGGTAGGTTGTAAACCTACAAAGATTTGAACTTGGAGCCGCAACGCCAAGGGTGATTTTCAAAATGATGAGTTTTTTTGAAGGGTTTATATATTTATTTTTATATAAAGGGTCATTGTGACATTATGTGTATACTGTTTGAAAAGTTTCTACTTCAATTATTCCATTATTGTTACAGTATGCAAAACAATTTCGAAAACAGTTATCATTTGAACATTGAAATTACGAAACCAAAATTAATGGACCTAAAATTTGGATCTTTTATCAACGTGCAATTGCACAATGTCCATGATAAACATGTCTATGGTCGCAACCAAATCCAAGTTCAACATGAATTATAGGAAAGAAAATTTTTTTAAGGAAAGAAAAATTTTTATTTACCACAAAACAATCAATACATAATGTTATATTCATAAAAAATTCAAATTTCAATTTCAACCACATATACAGTACACCGCACACACAGCCACAATTTTCAATTGTTCAGAAATTCGTAGGTCAGCTGTAGGCGCCGCGCACAAGATCTATTTAATTGTTATCTTACAATTACATGTCGCATTTCTTAATTACTAGAGCCAACATTTCAGAAGCAAAATAATTTACAAAATATTTCTGTCGTTCACGCAGTACAGGCCGTGAGCACTGCGATCTAATTAATATAATAATGGAGAATAATTCTAATCAGCTACTTCCTAGACTAGGTGACACTAGGATTCGAACCCTGGACCTGCTGCACTAACCACCTGGCACCTAGCCTATTTCATCATTCATACTAAGGGAATTTGTCACCGGTGGACGTTCATTCAGAGGACCATCCCGGGTATAAGTCACTTGTTTCAACCATTGGAGGATTGCATCAGAACAGATTTTATTCCAGCAATCTTGGGTAAGAACGTATCAGACTTGGACCGCTCCATATTTGCATTGCCAGTCAGACATGGTGGCCTAGGTATCTCCAACCCAGTTGAAAACTGCAATAGAGAATTCACAGCCTCAGTCACCATCACAAAAGACCTCACAGACCTGATTATCAACCAGCAAAACACCCTTGAACATTACAACATGTCAATTCAAAATGACACTATAAAAAGGCAATCAAGGAGAAACACTTATTTACGGTTAGTAAATCAATAGAGGACAGTGTAAGAGATCCCAACCTAAAGAGATCTCTCCAGTTCATCAAAGAGAAAGGTTCAGGATGTTGGCTTACTGCACTTCCATTGAAGAGATTTGGCTAGTCCCTGAACAAGATTGAGTTCCGTGATGCTCTGTACTTGCGTTATGGTTGGGAGATCCCTAACACCCCATTTCACTGTGCTTGTGGAGAGAGAAATAATGTGAATCACACACTTATAATGTACGTCTTGATAATGAATATTTTTACCTTAGTTTTTCGCCCTCTTCTAACTATGTAAACACAGAGAAGCTTTTAGTCACTGTGCAGTTAAAGTATTTAATTCCTTGCCATACGACATAAGATCAGCTGAGTCAGTTACATCTTTCAAGACCAAACTTAAAACATACTTCTTTTCTCTAGCATTTGATTGATTTTGCATTTACATAGGTAAAATGAACTTTTCATGTCTAATTTTCAATTAAACTAAGCTCAGTTAATGTAAGAGCCGCTTTAGAAAGCACTGGAGTTTATCTCCAGGATTAAATTATATCGAGTTATATGATTTAGCTATAAGGCGGTTTATAAATGTTGTATTTATTATTACCAACCCTTTGTAAAAAAGCTAGAGTAACTCCCATCCATAAGGCAGGAATGAAAGATGATCCTAATAATTACAGGCCAATATCCATCCTTCCACTTATAGGAAAACTTATAGAATACTTTGTCGGCAAGCAACTCACTGATTACATGGAAGAGAACAAACTTTTCATCCGGCATCAATATGGCTTTCGGAAAAATCACTCCACAACTTATTTGATGTACGATCTGATGGACTAAATATATAATATGAGTAAATCTAAGTCTTATAAACCAGGAATCATCTTTCTTGATCTTAAGAAGGCCTTTGACACAGTGAATCATGAAATATTGCTTCAAAAATTGGCATATTATGGAATTGGTGGCATTGCTTTAACCTGGTTTAAGAACTTCTTATCTTGTAGATATCAATGCACAAGGATCAATGGCAAAATAAGCTCATTTTTAGAAGTTCTGAGTGGTGTACCACAAGGAAGCATCATTGGGCCTATATTATTTAGTATCTTCATAAATGACATCATTTATGCCTGTAACCTATCTAAGCCCTTTCTATTTGCAGATGATGGTGCACTATTCTTTGATCAAACCTGCAGAAGCACATTTATAAACATGAAAATAGAACTTATGACAATCTTTAAATGGCTCAGTGTTAATAAATTATCACTCAATGAAAAGAAGACTGAATTCCTATTGTTTGATTCTGTTGATCAACATGATGAATTAACCATTGAATGTAATGAGGTAACTTTCACAATCAAGGAGTGCAAAGAGACAAAATATCTTGGCCTCATTCTAGATAGTAAATTAAACTTCAAAAGCCATGTAGATTATATTATTAGGAAGGTCATGAAGAGAATTGGTGCCATGTATAGAAGCAAAGCACTGCTACCCATTAAATATAGGAAAATGTTTGCCAATGCACTCATGTTGCCACAATTCGATTATTTAGACACGCTCTATTGTAGAGCTGGCAAGACAAAACTTGCTGAACTTGACACTCTGTACAAAAAGGTAGCCAAAATAGCTCTCAACGTTCCACAAACAGAGAGCAGCCTTAATGTTTATAGAGACATGAAATGGTTACCACTCCATCTTAGACGACAACTCCATCTGTCAAATTATATGTTTAGAATCATCCATGACAATTGTCCTACAAACTTTATGAACAAATTTAGTTACATATCAGGAGGTAGTAGGAGCGGCGAAAGCTGCAACCTATATGTTAATAGATCAACATCACATAAAAACTTTCAATACTTGGGGGCAAAATGTTGGAATAATGTTCCAACAGATCTACGAAATCTGCCCGATGTTAAAAGCTTAAGTGATTCGTATAAGAAACAGCTACTCTACCTCAATAAACGATAATCTCTCTCTTGGTCTATGTAATATACAGGGTGGCCTGACTAATCTGGCAAAAACTCTTGAACTACAGGAGCTAATATTTCGCGAAAAGCTTGACATAATTGGAATTAATGAGACAAACCTTAAATCTGATATAGACACTAGTACACTTAACTTCCCCTTAAACTTTGATTTTATAAGGTGTGATAGACCTAACGATAGAGGAAGAGGAGGGTGTGGTATATTGATCAACCAAAATGTAAACCACAAATTACTCAATTTAGATATAACTTACTCTGATATTTCTAAAATCGAAGCTATATGGATACAACTCAAGGATGCCAATCTTTACATTTGCTGCTTCTACAGATCACAAAACTTTTGTCACCTAGATACTTTCCTTGATTATATGACTGAATGTATGATGAAACTTCAAGGTAAGAAAGTAATATGGATTGGCGATGTTAATGTTAACCAAAACTCTTTATCTGATCTAGATTATAAAAAGTTAGATATAACAATGAAGCTCTTTGGAATGATACAGACTGTTACAGGAATTACTAGAGTTGCAAACTTAGATGGTAGGATAACGCAGAGCACAATAGATGTTGTCATGACTAACTGTTACTCTAATTTCATAGAGTGTAAAGTACTTGATGATAGAATAGGAGATCACCAAGCTCTCAAATGTGTTCTCGACTTTAAAGTAAGTAAAGCTAGTAAATTCCAGAAGGTTCTTATCAGAGACCACTCCTTAAACAATCTGAAAGCCTTAAGCTATTTTCTGGGATCCTGCAGCAACTACAGTAATATTCTAAGCTGTACTAATGTAGACCATGCCCTAGATGGACTTAATCATCACATCCAGGAATCGTATGATAATTACTGTCCACCTAAACAGATAAAATGTAATAGTAACTTTCTCTGTAATCCCTCTAAAGAACTGTTGGCAGAAATACGGAAGAAGAAGATGCTTTTCAGAAAGTATAAAAAGTGTTTAGGACAATTAAACAAATTCAAGTGTAATTGTATTAATGGAATATGTAAATGCAGAAAAAGTGAACTACATAAGAAATGCTCTACTTCGTGGGATAACTATCGTCCCCAAAGAAACTATGTGACAAAATTATCCAAAGAAAACAGACGTACAAATATTGTTCAGGACCTTACTGTGAAAAGTGCAAAAAACGATTTAAAAGGCATTTGGAAAACTATCAAACATGCTTCAAACTTATCTGGAAAAATAAGTAGCTCTTCCCCAAGCAACTTAAATGTTAACGGAGTTAACCTGCATTTTGCCACAGTTGGTACAATAATACAAGAATCGATTAAGGAAAAGGATTCAGACGACTTCCTAGAATATATGCCGCCTCCAACAGAGTGTAAACTCTCTGTATTCGAAGAGGTGACTGTTGAACAAGTAAAAGAATATATACTCAGTATACCATCAGATAAATCGATTAACGATATCATGCCCATTAAAATATATAAGTATATTATTCCCCAAATCATCGATCCAGTAGCTCATATTATAAACCTTAGTATGAAAAGTGGAACAATGCCGTTGGCATGTAAAATTGCATCAGTCACTCCAATTCTTAAAACTGGTGACCCTAATGATCCAAATAACTACCGGCCAATATCCATACTCCCCCTACTTGGAAAATGCATAGAATATTTTGTTAACCAACAGCTTACAGAGTATGTTGAAACAAATAAACTGCTTACCAACCATCAGTATGGTTTTAGAAAAGATCATTCCACCACTTTTCTAATGCTTAATCTATTTGATAAAATATTTACGTCTAAGGAATCACAGAAGAAACCTGCAATTGTATTCTTAGATATCAAAAAGGCCTTTGACACAGTAAGCCATAATATTTTATTAAAAAAACTTAAGTATTATGGAGTTGATGGCTTTGTCATAAAGTGGTTCAAAAGCTACCTGGGGGACAGAAAGCAACACACCAAAATACGTGGTAATGTAAGCACATCACTCCCTGTTAAAACAGGTGTGCCACAGGGTAGCATATTAGGACCAATTCTATTTAGTTTATTCATAAATGATCTCAGTAGAAATTGCACACAATCTACTGCTTACTTATTTGCAGATGACAGTGCACTATATTTTGATAACATTTCCCGAGGCATATATGAGAATGTAATTAAGGATATGAAAATTGTGTATGAATGGCTTAGAATCAACAAGCTGAGACTAAATGCTGCAAAATCTTCATTCATTGTATTTGATAGATCACCTAATCTGGACACGTTGTCAATCCCTCTGGATTTGGAAAAAGAATGCCTATTTATAGAAGAAACTAAATCTCAAAAATATTTAGGTCTCATGATAGACAATTTATTGAACTTTCATGACCATATTGATTATGTGAAATCAAAAATTGCTAAAAGAATAGGGGCATTATACAGGTCAAAAAATCTTCTTCCGCTGAAATATAGAAAAATGTTTGTAAATGCTCTTATGCTCCCCCAATTTGACTACCTGGATATAATATGGTGCAGGGCTGCCAAAACCAAACTTAATTCTCTTGATATATTATACAAGAAAGTAGCAAAAATTGCTCTGGATGTTCATTGGCAGGAACCATCAGTAAATGTATATCGAAATATGAAGTGGTTACCCTTACACTTAAGAAGACAACTCCATCTGTCAACGTATATGTATAAAATTCTTAATGAGGCTGCACCATCATCATTCACAGATAAATTTTCTTATGTATCCGGAGGATCACGTGATGCTGAGAGGTGCAACCTTTATATTCACAAATCCAGAACACACAAAACCTTTACATATTTAGGTGCAAAATGTTGGAATACAATTCCAGAGAACATAAGGACTATAGAATGTAGTGTAAAATTCTCACAATGTATGAAATCTAAATTTATGTCAGATGTAATTCAAGGAGTCTCATCCTATGAAATAAACAATAGTTTCGACTATTTCTACACTCTAGCTATGTGACAACTGAAACAAATTTTATGGGGCTGGAGTTTTTGTCGGGTGGAAAGGCCCCCTGCGTTATATATGACCTAGGTATTTCCAGAAGTATAGAACTTTAAACATCTCCTTTATTCGTTCCCATTTTTTATCATTGCCAATCTATTATTGTTCTATACTTCTCTGTATATAACTGTAAATAACATTACTAACGTAATCCCAAAGTGGGCATCTATGTAATCTTAATTGTTACCTTCGTGCCCACAGTTCACTGTTAAATCATATCTTATTTTATCACTCATTATTTTATTACTCATTATGTTTACATACTATATCCTTATGTCCCTAGAAGGGTGTTCTGCTAACAGTTTTCGACTGACTTGAATGTCCTGCACAGCAGATTGAAGCTTCTTAAATTATTTTTATTCTTATTGTATTGCTGTGTAAATTTGATTCTAATTCTAATTCTAATCTATAACAACAGACCCTAATTACACCGTCGACAATTCATATGACAAATTTTACACTGCAATCATAGTCGACGATAACTAAGTATTCCCTTTTTGACCACCTTACCATTCTGATTGATTTTGCACATGACTGACATGTTTTAACTGGAGAAGGGATTCGCACAGTGGTAGTTTTATAAACCACTTTTAATTTATTGACCTATTATACCTAGTGGTAGTTTTATAGACCACATTTAATTTATTACCTTATCATACTTAGTATTTATTTTTGGTGACTGTATCACCCAGTTTTAACATTTGATAATTGTACAGTTTATTGACGACACATTGACTGAATGTTATTTTGTATTCTAATTTATATTCTAGATATTTTATTTATTTTTCAACAGACGACAACTTCCTGTTTTTTCTTCTATATTAGTTACTCATATCTCTTGTACAGACTGTTTTACAAGGACATTGACAGATGATACTCACATTAGGCATTCATTATTGCATCTAAATTATTTCACTTGCATTAGGTTTAGAAATTTATTATCTGGTTAACAGATTTCAAATGTTTAATCAATTTGTAGTATGACAGTAAGGTATATAAGAAGTTATTTAATTTTGCTTGGGCTATTATATTGACTATTGAGGTTTAATGATGATATGGAATTTGAATTCTATATAAATTTACACTATGTGGTTGGGGCATTTTGCATCTAGTAAATATGGTTACTACTCCTATATATCATATTATTTGATTGGTATTCGATTTCTGATTATTTCTTAGGAATATGATTATTATATCTCAATTTGGCTTTAGGTAGGGTGCCCCGCTAAAAGAACTGGATTCTTCCAGGAAGCATCCCGTGCACAGACCTTGGTCTACATATAAATTAAATTATTAACCATTCATTCTGTATGTGCACGAAAAAATTTATTTCAAAGATTATTATTATATGCAAGAAAGGTGGCTATGTTTCTATGAGACACAACAACATCCGCGATCTAAATGCAGAGCTGCAGCGTGAAGTATGCAGAGATGTAGTGACTGAGCCAGCATTGATACCCCTTGATAATGAAGAAATTGTTGGTACCAATGCTGATAGAGCTGCACCTGATGTATCCTCACAAGGTCTCTGGAGCACATTTGAACGAACATTCTTTGATGTCTGTGTTACCCACCCCAACTCACCCACATATGACAAAAAAGATATGGAACAGATCTATAAAGCTCATGAAATGAGGAAAATGAAAAAGTACAACAACAGAATCATCCAGGTGGAAAAAGGCACCTTTACCCCACTTATATACTCAACAAATGGCGGATGGGGTCCACAAGCCACAAGATACCACAAGAGACTCGCTGAAAAACTATCCCAGAAGAGAGGAGAAGACTATGCGGCTATTCAGTGTTACATGCGCACCAGGATTAGATTCTCAATCCTCAGGAGCACCCTGATAGCGGTCAGGGGTGAGAGAGGGAGACGGCAATAGTATACATTGCCAGTCAGTGTAACTTCGTTTAACTTGATACCTGCCACCATGGACTATGGATGTTTCTAGACACTATCCTTTTGATATTGAGATATTGGTATCTCAGATCACGTGTACATCGTTCCTTTTTTATGACACAGAAATTTATTGACACTCACAGCTATAATTTTAATCATTGAATCAGTATTTTTATCTGTGCTCTGCGTAATGCATCACATGAATCAGTTTTTAATCTATTAACTTATTACACATTTGTGCTCTGCTTTAGCATCACTTGACTATTTAAAAAAATTGTTTGTTCAGGCCATGACCTTATAGTCAGCCAATTGGCCATAGCTGAAATTGAATGTAATTTATTCATTTACTATCATTCATACTCATTGAAAGTAGGTTTGGTGTGGCCAGTTAGGTTGCCATCTCTGTAATTGTAACCTGAGACTACTGTAATTGTAACCTGGGACTACTGCTCCTATTCACTAACCCCCAAACTAGTGAACACTCATTTTAATATCGCTTTGGAGTTTGGACATAGCTATTGTATGGAAAATCTGGAAAGTCTGGCTTGAGAGAGAAGAAAATGTTTTATTATGTATCTGGACATTTTCTGAGACATGTGATATGTGATTTTCAATTCAATTTTTCATCTATTAGAAACTTCCATCTGTTAGTGTTATACGTTGAATGGTTACATCAGATATTAACTATAGTCCTGGTACATTGCATTTCTAAAGCAAATCGTATGATCTGCTGGATTGTAAGAAACTTAGTTATTAGAGAAAAGGTTGTAATGATAGCTATTTATAAAGCTTTGATAAGACCTCATCTTGAGTATTGTGTCCAATTGTGGAATCCAGTTGCGGCTCATGGAAGTTGGGGGACTGTTTTGGAGCTGGAGAGCGTCCAGAGGCGGTTTACCCGTCTGATTGATGAGGTGGGTACTCTTCCATACAGCTGCAGACTGGATATCCTCAATTTGACAACGCTGGCAGAGCGGCGAATACGTGGGGACCTTATCGAAGCTTTTAAAGTAACTAGTGGTTTGACTGAATATGGATCGGGTTTGTTCAGAATGAGCAGATCTGGTCTTAATTTAGTTTCAACCAATAGGTGTAATAAGAGTGTAACTAAAGTTAAGAATCTCCAGTCTTCTTTTCTTCCGGAGCGAGTCATTCCTTACTGGAACAAACTCCCTTCAGATGTCAAGAACTGCTCGACAGTTTTAAGCTTTAAAGTTAGATTGGAAGGATTTAAGAAAGAAATGATTTCTAAAAACAGTGTAAATGATTTTTATTTTTGGAATGTTTCGAATGAAGTTTTAGGGAAAATTGAAGGACCCAGTTATTTAAGCAATAAGGAGACACATAATGAATATCTTTGGTTTCATCCTTTTGTGGCAAAGAAGCGTTTTATAAATCTTTATTCCACTGGGAAGTATTAATGAATTATTTATAGATAATGTATTAGATTTTATTAATTAATAAAATTGAATTTGATAAACTATTAATGTTGATGGAAAAATATATTTATTTAAATTATTTTTTTATTTAGTGCAATGATATTTTGTAGACACTTGTGATGATGTTATGTCATAATCTTTACTTACTTACTTACTTACTTACTTCACTCTTTAGTCATAAGTTTGATCTTCTCCCACTGTCTTTCTGCTGCAGACGTTGTTTGTTTCTTCTAGACTGCCCCTCTGGGTGACGGGTGTCCCATTGAGCTTGAGGATCCTCTCGAGTATCCTCCTGAGTATCCTCCTGAGTATCCTCCTGAGTATCCTCCTGACTTCTTCTTCTCACATTCATGAGTACCTCGGCCCAGCTTACCACATGCCTTGCTCTTACGCTTAAAACATTGAGTGGCAATGTGACCTTGCCTGTCACATATATATAGCATCTTCTTGTGCTTCTTTGCCTGTTCTCTGTTCTGTAATACACCTCCTCAGTTTCATCCCATTCTCTTTCCTCTGTCCAGTTCAACTCATACTGATCTGACAGGTAATGCTTAATGAAGTCCAATTCTCCTTTCAAGGCATCTAACTCTCCGGTGTAGTCTGTTGGACGTGGGTCTCTGATTCTCTTCAGAGTCTGCTGCGAAGACGAAACCGACGTCTTTAAAAAAAATCTCACACTTATTTTACTTCAGAGTATTCCAACAGCCACATTATTACACAAGTGTAACCAGCCAATTACAGGAGGCCGAAGGATTCATTTGGCCAGTGACGGTTAAGGTAGTGTGTACCACTAGTGTGTAAAACCCGAATATTTTGGTGGTTTTTAGAAAGACTTTCGGTCCGAGTCATTCTCGATACGTACCTCCCATATCAAGAGCTCTCGATTCCGAGCTCGTGTTGCAAAGGGTTTACGTCATATTATGTCAGTCAGTTTAATACAGTCACATAGAATAATAATTGTTGATAGTTAATAGTTAACAGTGGATTACTGTATATTAGTAATGTTAATATTACAGCTAAATGTTGATTAACAGATGATTACAGTCGATTACAGGGCCCAATGACAAAGGTTACAGTGTACATGCCACTTAAAATTAAAACTTCAATAGTAGATAACAGTAGTTGTTGATCAGGTCCTCCTCGCAATTTGCCGTGGTTCCTCTTTTCCTCGTGGTGTTGGTTTGAAATGCTTCACCTAGTCCCACTGTAACGTTTCCCCAATGAAATCCTCTGAAATGTTATAAGTTTGTCAGGTCAACAGTGGTATTGAGCTTTATCTTGGTCACGTTGTTAAATTACTGGATTAATATGTAACAATTTATGCATTATTACAAACAATTATACATTTTCCTTGGATAATTTAAAAAACAGTAAGAAAGATTTACCCATCATAAACAGGTTGGTCAGTTGATTGTAGAGCTGCCGTGTAGAGAGCTTTTTAAGGTATGGGGGGCGTGAACAGAACGTCCATTCTACTAACAGGTTCCGACTTCTAGCCTACTACAAAAAAGTGTCATTAAGAGTTTCAGTCACTTCCGTAGTTTTCTGTTCGGTTCTGTTAAGCTGGTTTCTTTTTCATGGAAACACTTCTTTGAATTCCCTATTACTCTGCTTTGGTCCCCATTCAGTTCTGATAAAGGGTTCGTTAAGAGTTTCATGTCACCTTCTGTAGTTTCCCGTTCGGTTCTGTTAAGCTTGGTTTTCTTTTTCCTGGAGACAAATCTTTGATTTCCCTACACTCTGCTTTGGTCCCATTTAGTTCTGTGTTAGTTCCTGTTAGTTCGGGATTGAGTGTCGTTAGAGTTGTAGTCCTTTCCTGTTAGTTTCCGATTAGGAGTTTGTTTTAGAGTTTCAGTTACTTTCTGTAGGTTTTCTGTTCGGGTTCTGTTAGTTGGTTTTCTTTTCCTGGTGCACAATCATTGATTCCCTACACTCTGCCTTGGTCCCATTCAGTTCTGTTAGAGTGTCGTTTAGAGTTTCAGTTACTTTCTGTAGTTTCTGTTCGGTTCTATTAAGCTTGGTTTCTTTTTTCTGGAGCACAATCTTTGATTCCCTACACTCTGCCTTGGTCCCATTCAGTTCTGTTAGAGTGTCGTTTAGTGGTTTCAGTTCACTTCCTGTAGTTTATGTTCGGTTTCTATTAAGCTTGGTTTCTTTTTCCTGGAAGCACAATCTTGGATTCCCTACACTCTGCTTTGGTCCCATTCAGTTGTGTTAGAGTGTCGTTAAGAGTTTCAGTCACTTCCTGTAGGTTTCCGTATAGGTTCTATTTTGCTTGGTTTCTTTTTCCTGGAGCACTATCTTTGTTCCCTACACTCTGTTTTGGTTCCCCATTTAGTTCTGTGTTTCAGTCTGTTAGTTCGGGTAGAGTGTACGTTAAGAGTTGTAGTCCTCCTGTAGTTCGATAGGTGTTTCGTTTAGAGTTTCAGCACTTCCTGTTGTTTCCGTTCGGTTCTATTAAGCTTGTTCATTTTTCTTGGAGCACAATATTTGTTTCCCCTACACTCTGCTTTTGGTGCCATTCAGTTCTGTTAAAAGTGTCGTTTAGTGTTTCAGTCACTTGCTGTTAGTTTCCGTTCGGTTCTATTATGCTTGGTTTTTTTTCCTGGGCACATTCTTTGATTTCTACACTCTGCCTTGGTCACATTCAGTTTCTTTAGAGTGTCGTTTAGAGTTTCTAGTCACTTCCTGTAGTTTCAGTACGGTTTCTTAAGCTTGGTTTCTTTTTCCTGAGCACAATCTTTGATTTCCCTACACTCTGCCTAGGTCCCATATGGCCAGTATCGGAGATAGCCCGATCCGGTCCGCGGGACCACGTTCCGCGGTCACATGTATCTAAAAGTTCATATTACTTATTAATAACAGTATCCCTGAATCAAGCAAACAGGTGAATAGTTGATTGGTTACACAGATCATATGAATAGTATGTTTGGTATCCTTGGTTGCAATTAGTTTACGACTAGCATAAGTTAATATTGTAGCGTAGTAAATTACTGGATTCAAACTATTGATTAAGATTCAAATTGTGGTACTTCGGTTATAATTAGTTACGTATAATATTATTTACTGATATTTGGATATTATTCAGGTTGGAAGAGACCAAGGACAAGTGAAACAAGGAAGTTAGGAGTAAAGGGCAAATTTTTCTGGCGTCAAAGCTTCTTCAGGCTAAAAATTAGTTTATAAATTTGTTAGGTTTATAATAAATGCTTCTATACTAGTTAAAATGCTAAATTAAAATTACCACCACATGGACAAAAAATTTATTTTGGCTAAAGGTAATACATCAAATGGTTATTGTACATTACATTGAAAATAGTGAGTTTACACACGTTTTTACACTCTGTCCAAGTACATAATTTCTACTGAACAGCAGGTTCGTGTGCTATTTGTTAAATTTGTCTTTGATATGTTGTATAAGAAATCCCTTTAGCTTCTTCGCACTTTATTTGTTATTGTTACTGGTTTTAAATAATTTAATGATAGTAAGCTTCTGTCACTCTTTACGTTTAATGGTGCTATTTTAAGTAATTTCTAAAATATCGATATTGGGAAATATCTGGTTCTATGTTATCGTGAAACTATGAATAATGAGCAGCCACTCGCCCCATTATCAGGACTAGGATTAAAGGACTGTTGACTGCTCTTCGATGCTCTGATAATTCTATAGTGTGCTTGTTCTACTCGTTTCCACTATATTTAATCTTGATTAATTACACGTAACTTTGTATATGACACATTTTGGTTTGCAGTCGTGATTTGATGTTGATGACGTGGACATATGTTACAGTTTGGTATGGTGCAGTGTGGTTTGTCGTGTGGGTCGTGATGAAACATAGATCTTTGAGAAGTTTCTTACCTGGTTGTGAATATGAATTTGTTGCCAATAATGGAGTAGAATTGTTTGAAAAAACGTTTGTATGTACTATCACACAATTACGTTCATACACATGTTCATATAATAAAAATCACGATACCTATTTTATACCTAACTTTACCCACCTCCTTATTGTGGAATCCAGATGGGTCATGGAGGGTTGGGGACTGTTTTGGAGTTGGAGAGCGTCCAGAGGCGGTTTACCCGTCTTATTGATGAGGTGGGTACTCTTCATACAGCTTGCAGTACTGGAATATCCTCAATCTGACAACGCTGGCAGAGCGGCGAATACATGGGTACTTATTGAGCTTTAAAGGTAACTAGGTGCGTTTGACTGGAATATGGATCGGGTTTGTTCAGATGAGCAGATTACTGGAGTCTTAATCTTGTTTCAACCAATAGGTATTAATAAGAGTGTAACTAAAAGTTAAGAAATCTCCGCAGTCTTCTTTTCTTCCGGAGCGAGTTCATTCCTTACTGGAACAAACTCCCTTCAGTGTCAAGAACTTGCTCGAACTGTTTTATGCTTTAAAGTTAGATTGGAAGGATTTAAGGAAAGAAATGTTTTCTAAAAACAGTGGAATTGTTTTTTATTTTGGAATTGTTTCGAATGAAGTTTTAGGTGAAAATTGAAAGGTCCCCAGTTATTTAGGCAATATGGAGACAAATAATAGAATATCTTTGTTTCATCTTTTGTGGCAATGAAGCGTTTTCATAATCTTTATTACATCTGGGAAGTATTAATGAATTATATTATTTTATTGATAATGTATTATGATTTTTCTTTAATTATAAAATTTTAATTTGATAAATTATTAATGTATTGATGGAAAAATTTATTTATTTAAATTATTTTTTTAATTAGTGCAAATGATATTTTCGTAGACACTTGTGTTTGATGTTATGTCATTATCTTTACTTACTTACTTACTTCTACTATGATAGTTAGGTAAGTAATGAATTCCTAATAGCATTATATTTACCTAATAAAATGCATAGCGTCAGGTGTAGCGATATGGTGTATTTTAGGAAGGAGACATTTTCTTTACGTACATCTTTACACTTCCTAACATACCATGTAGACAGGATCATTGATACTCAGTAGGTAATATCCACTAGGACGTACAAGCCCGGTTAGATGTAAGTGTGACCTAGTAAAAAGCGATAGAAATCATCAAAAAGCATCCAGTATGTACTCTTCTTCGCATTTTTTCTTCTATTGTGTTGGTTGTTTTGATTTAATACACGTTATTTTTGGACTTATTTCAGAGGTTTGTTTGCTTAAAAGTATGAAGGGACCTGCTACTGATTTTTTTTATAAGGTATTATAATTATATTGATGAGGCACCGAAATATTGTTCCTAAAGTCGTTTCTTTCCAGTTACTTAGTAATTATTTGGACGGGTCGCTAACTTACTAGATCAAAAGAGCGGTTCAGTTTGGTTTATCTGGTACAATTGTTGTGTACCGCTTCAGTTCGCTCTAATGTTAATGTTGGTAGGGTTTATGACCTCTTAAAGTCATTAAAAGAACCAGCTGAACAGGATGATTAGTTGGAGTTTTTATAATAAGTGTTGATTTCGCTCAAATGTTAATGTTAACAGTTGGAACACAGCTTTAAAAATCAAAGATTTTAGTATTTATATGTAAATCGTAATTATCATTAATAAATGGTCTTACGGTAATATTAAAGTCAGTTAAGTTTAATACAGGCACATGAAGAAATATTAGTTGATAGTTTAATAGTTAACAGCTGATTAACAGTTTTATTAGTAATGTTATATTACAGCCTAAATGTTGATTACAGAATTGATTACCAGACGATTACAGGGGCCCATATGACAAAGGGTTTACAGTGTACCATGCACTATTTAATACTCAATAGTAGATACAGTAGTTGTTGTTTGTCCTCCTCGCAATTTTCGTGGTCCTCTTGTTCCTCGTTGTGTTGTTGAAATGCTTCAACAGCCACTGTAACGTTCACCCAATGAAATCCTCTGAAATGTTAATAAGTTTGTCAGGTTCAACAGTTGGTATGAGCTTTATCTGGTCACACGTTGTTAATAATGAATAATATGAAACTATTATGCAATCTATACCAAAACAAATTATACCATTTCCTGGAAAATGTTAAAAAAGTAGGAAAGTTTTACCCATATTAAACCAGTTGGTCAGTTGATGGTAGAGCTGCCGTTATGTTAAAGAGCTTATTCCAGGGTAAGGGGGAAAGTGAACCAGGAAATATCGTTACACATCTACTTAACAGTTTCAGACTTCTAGCCTCCTCAAAAAGGTGTCATAAGAGTTTCTGTAACTTCTGTGTTTCTCGTGACGGTTCTTGTTTAAGCTTGGTTTCTTTTTCCTGGAACACAATCTTTGTTCCCTATATCTGCTTTTGGTCCCATTCAGTTCTTGTTAAAGAAGTGTCGTTATGAGTTTCTGTTCACTTCCTGTTAGTTTCCGTTCGGTTCTATTAAGCTTGGTTTCTTTTTCCTGGAGCACAAATCTTTGATTCCTACACTCTGCTTTGGTCCATTTAGTTCCTGTGTTAGATTACTGTTAGTTAGGATAGTGTGTCGTTTAAGAGTTGTCAGTCCTTTCCTGTAGTTTCCGATCTAGAGTTTTCGTTTGAGTTTCAGTTACTTTCTGTTAGTTTCTGTTCGGATTCTTGTTAGCTTGGTTTCTTTTTCCTGGAGCTCAATTCCTTGATTCCCTACACTATGCCTTGGTCCCATTCAGTTCAGTTAGAGTGTCGGTTAGAGTTTCTGTTTAACTTTCTGTAGTTTCTGTGCGGTTCTATTAAGCTTGGTTTCTTTTTTCTGGAAACAATATTTGTTTCCCTACACTCTGCTTCTTGGGTCCATTCAGTTCTGTTAGAGGGTCGTTTAGAGTTTCAGAGTCACTTCCTTGTAGTTTCTGTTCGGTTCTATTAAGCTTGGTTTTCTTTTTCCTGGTGCACCCTTCTTTGATTCCCTACACTCTTGCTTCTGTCCCATTCAGGTTTGTTAGAGTGTTCGTTAAGAGTCTGTACTTCCTGTAGTTTCGTTTCGGTTCTATTAAGCTTGGTTTCTTTTTCCTGGAAGCTCAATCTATGATTCACTACACTCTAGTTTGGTCACATTTAGTTCTGTGTTAGTTTCCTTGTTCGTTAGGTATAGTGTGACGTGTTAAGAGTTGTAGTCCTTTCATGTTTAGTTCGATAGAGTTTCGTTTAGTGTTTCAGTCACTTTCCTGTAGTTTCGTTTCGGTTTTATTAAGCTTGGTTCATTTTTCTTGGAGCACTTTCTTTTGATTCCTTACACTCTTGCTTTTTTTTCCCATTCTGTTCTGTTTTTAAAGTGTTGCGTTTAGAGTTTCAGGTCACTTCCTGTAGTTTTCCGTCGGTTCTATTAAGCTTGGTTTCTTATTCCTGGAGCACTATCTTTTGATTTCCTACACTCGCCTTGGTCCCATTCAGTTCTGTTAGGTGTCGTTTAGAGTTTCCAAGTCACTTCCTGTAGTTTACCGTTCGGTCGATTAAGCTTGGTTTCTTTTTTCCTGGAGCACAATCTTTGTTTCCTACACTCTGCTTGGTCCATTGGCAGTTATCGAGATAGCCGATCACGGTCGCGGACACGGTCCGGGACCACTGTCTACCAGGGATCATATTCTGTATAATAATAGTATCCCTGAATCAGCTAAAGTGAATAGTTTGATTGGTTACCTAGTTATATGAATTAGTTGTTTTGGTATTTGGATGCAATTAGTTTTCGTCTAGGCTTTAATTTATTGTAGCCGTAGTAATTTACTCCCCCCAAACCCCCTCCCCGGAATCAAACTATTGATTACGATTCAAATTGTGGTCTACTCGGATATAATTAGTTTCGTAATATTTGATTTAACTGTTATTCTGGGATCATTCATCCGGTTGGAAGAGACAAGGGACAAGTGAAACAAGCGAAGTTAGGTGTAAGGCAAAATTTTCGGCGTCAACGCCATCTTCGGGCAAAATTTGTTATAATTTGTTTTAGGGGTATATAATAATTTGCTTCTATACTAGTTTAAATGGCTAAATTTAAAAATTACACACACTGAATACAGGTTACATCAAAATGGTATTGTACATTACATTGTAAAATAGTGAATTTGGTTCAACGTTTTTACACTCAGTCCAAGTCTTAATATTAAGAAAACCAGCAGGTTCGTGTGCTATTTGTTTAAATTGGTATTTGAATTTGTTGTAAAGAAATCCTTTAAGCTTTCTAGCTCTCTTCTTTGTATTGTTACTAGGTTAATAATATTTATGTAGGTATCTTCTGTCCTTTACGTTTAATGGTGCTATATACAGTTAATTTCTAAAATACTTCGTAGAAATATCTGGTTCTATGTTATCGTGGAACTCTGAATAATGAGCAGCCAACGGGATTATTTCAGGGGGGGGTGGGGGGGGAATAGGTTAAAGGCTGTATTGACTGCTCTTCCGTGCTTGAAAAGTCTATGTGTTGCTGGTTTCTTTCCTTGTTTTTCACCTATTTATAGCTCTTGACATAATTTCACGTACTTTGTATTATGACACATTTTGGTTTGCGTCGTGTTTTGTTTTTGTGATGAGTGGCACATATGATACAGTTTGGTATGGTGCAGTGTGGTTTGTCGTGTGGTCGTGATGGGAACATATGATCTCTGTGGAGTTTCTTACCTGGTCTGAATATGAATTGTTGAATTAATGGAGTGAATTGTTGAAAACGTTTTGTATGTACTATCACACAATTACGTTTCATACACATTTCAATTTAAAACTAATAAACTCTCGCATACCCTATTTTATACTAACATCTTACACCACCTATTGTGGAATCCAGTTGCGGCTCATGGAAGTTGGGGGGACTGTTTTGGAGCTGGAGATGCGGTCAGAGGCGGTTTACCCGTCTTATTGATGAAGGTGGGTCTTCTTCTTACAGCTGCAGATGGATATCCTCAATTTGACAACGCTGGCTGAGCGGCGAATACATGGGGAACCTTATTGAAGCTTTTAAAAGATAACTAGTGGTGTTGACCTGAATTTGGATCGGGTTTGGTTTCAGAATGAGCAGATCTGGTCTTAATATAGTTTTCATCATTTAGGTGTAATAAGAGTCGTAAAACTTAATGTTAAGATATCTCCAGGTCTTCTTTTCTTCCGGAGCGAGGTCATTCTTTCTGGGGAACAAACTCCCTTCAGATTGTACAAGAAATGCTCGACAGTTTTAAGCTTTAAAGTTAGATTGGAAGGTTTTAAGAAGAAATGATTTCTAAAAACGTTGTAAATGATTTTTATTTTGGAAATGTTTCGAATGAAAGTTTTAGGGAATAATTGAAAGGTCCCAGTTATTAAGCAATAAGGAGACAACATAATTGAATATCTTTGGTTTCATCCTTTTGTGGCAAAGAAGCGTTTCATAAATCTTTATTCCCACTGGGAAGTTATTAATGAATTAATTATGTATAGATAATTGTATTGATTTTATTAACTTAATAAATTTTTTTTCGATAAATTATTAATGTTGATGGAAAAAATATATTTATTTAAATTATTTTTTTATTTAGTGCAATGATATTTTGTAGACCAATTGTGTTGATGTTATCGTCATAATCTTTACTTACTTACTTACTTACCTACTAATGTTAGTAGGTATAGTATATGATCCTCATTGAATTATATTTACCTATATATAATGCTTAGCGTAGGTGTAGCGATTGGTGATATTTTTAGAAGGAAGACATTTTACTCTACGTACATCTTTTACACCTCCTTAACCTTACCATTGTTGAAAGTATATTGATACTCAGTAGGTAATATCCACTAGGACGTACAAGCGGTTGATGTAAGATGACTAGTAAAAAGCGATTAGAAATCATCATAAAGCATCCATTATGTTCTCTTTCGCATTATTTCTCCATATTGTCGTTGGTTGTTGATTAACACGTTAATTTTGGACTTTATTCCAGCGGTTTTTTAGCTAAAAAAAGTATGGAAGGACACTGCTAATGATATTTTTTTTTTTCAGGTTTTATAATATATTTGATGAGGCACCGAAAATATTGATCCTAAAGTCGTCCTTTTTCCAGTTATTAGTAAACTTATTAGGACGGGTCGCTAACTTCAAGATCATAAGAGCAGTCAGTTGTTTATTATGCTACAATTGTTGTCGTACCGCATTCAGTTTTCGCTTCTAAAGTAATGTTGGTAGGGTTCTATGACCTCATAAAGTTCATAAGAAAAGCTGACAGATGATTAGTTGGAGTTTTTTTATTAAAGTGTCTGATTTCGTCAAATGTTAATGTTAACAGTTGAACACAGCTTTTAAATCAAGATTTAGTATTATATGTAATTCGTAATTATCATAATAAATGTTTAAGTCATATGTAAGTCAGTACAGTTTTAATACTTCACATAGAATATTATTAGTTGTAGTTAATAGTTAACTGCTGATAAAAGTATACTAGTAATGTTAATATTACAGCTAAATGTTGATTACAGATGATTTAAGACGATTACAGGCCAATGACAAAGGTTACTGTGTTACCATGCACTTAATTAAAACTTCAATAGTACATAACAAGTTGTTGTTCAGTCCTCCTCGCAATTTTCGTGGTCCTCTTGTTCCTCGTGGTGTTTGTTTGATGCTTCACCAGTCCCACCTGTATCGTTTTACCCCAATGAATTCTCTGAAATGTTATAAGTTTGTCAGGTCAACAGTGGTATGAGCTTTATCTGGTTCACGTTGTAAATAATGATAATATGAAACAATTATGCAATTTATACAAAACAATTATATTTCCTGGGAAATTTAAAAAAGTAGAAAGATTTACCTCATAACCCAGTTGGTTCAGTTGATTGTAGAG
Source organism: Bolinopsis microptera (assembly GCF_026151205.1). NCBI lineage: Eukaryota > Metazoa > Ctenophora > Tentaculata > Lobata > Bolinopsidae > Bolinopsis > Bolinopsis microptera. The sequence goes on from NC_087079.1 coordinate 17,107,450, forward strand.
CGTGCCGTTTGTAAAGAGCTTATTCAGGTAAGGGGGAGTGAACAGAACGTCCCTTCTACTTTCAGTTTCCAGACTTCTAGCCTCATCCTAAAAAAAGTGTCATTAAGAGTTTCAGTCACTTCTGTAGTTTCTGTTCGGTTCTGTTAAGCTTGGTTTCTTTTTTCTGAACACAATCTTTGATTTCCTATACTCTGCTTTGGTCCAATTCAGTTCTCGTTAAAGTGTCGTTAAGAGTTTCAGTCACTTACTGTAGAATTTTCCGTTCGGTTCTATTAAGCTTGGTTTCTTTTTTCCTGGAGCACAATCTTTGATTCCCTACACTCTGCTTTGGTCCCAATTTAGTTCTGTGTTAGTTCCGTTTGTTCGGATAGAGTGTCGTTAAAGTTGTAGTCCTTTCCTGTAGTTCCGATAGAGTTTCGTTTAGAGTTTCAGTAATTTAGTAGTTTCGGTTCGGTTTTCTGTTAAGCTTGGTTTCTTTTTCCTGGAGCACAATCCTTGATTCCCTACACTCTGCCTGGTCCCATTCCAGTTCTGTTAGTGTGTCGTTTTGAGTTTCAGTTACTTTTGTTATTTCTGTTTCGGTTCTATTAAGCTTGGTTTCTGTTTTTCTGGAGAACAATCTTTGATTCCCTACACTCTGCCTTGGTCCAATCAGTTCTGTTAGTAGAGTGTTCGTTTAGAGTTTCAGTCACTTCTGTAGTTTTCTGTTCGGTTTCTATTAAAGCTTGGTATCCTTTTTCCTGGAGCACATTCTTTGTTCCCTACACTTGCTTTGGTCCCTTCGTTCTGTTTAGGAGTGTCGTTAAGAGTTTCAGTCACTTCCTGTGTTTCCGAGTCGGTTTTCCATTTAGATTGGTTGTCTTTTTTCCTGGATGCTCATCTGTGAATTCCCTACACTCTGGTTTTGGTCCCATATAGTTCTGTGTTAGTTCCTGTTAGTTTCGGATTAGAGTGTCGTTAAGAGTTGTAGTCCTTTCCTGTAGTTCCGTTAGAGTTTCGTTTAGAGTAGTCACTTCCTGTAGTTTCCGTTCGGTTCTATTAAGCTTGGTTCATTTTTTCTTGGCAGCACTATCTTTTGATTCCCCTACACTCTGCTTTTGTCCCATTCAGTTCTGTTAAAGTGTCGTTTAGAGTTTCAGTCACTTCTGTAGTTTCCGTTCGGTTCATATTAAGCTTGGTTTCTTTTTCTGGAGCACAATTCTTTTGATTTCCTACACTATGCCTTGTCCCATTCAGTTTGTTAGAGTGTCGTTTAGTGTTTCAGGTCACTTCCTGTAGTTTCCGTTCGGTTCTATTAAGCTGGTTTCTTTTTCCTGGGAGCCAATCTTTGTTTCCATTACACTCTGCATTCGGTCCCGATTGGCAGTATCGAGATAGGCACGATCACGGTCCGCGGCCACGGGTCCGCGGCCTGTTACAGATCTATTACTGTATAATATCAGTATCCCCTGAATCAAGCACACAGGGTGAATAGGTTGATTGGTTACCAGATCTATGAATAGTATGTCTTGGTATCTTGGATCAATTAGTTACGGACTAGCATAAGTTAATTGTAGCGTGTAAATTACTGGATCAAACTATTGATTACGATTCTAATGTGGTCTCTGGTTATAATTAGTTACGAATAATATTGATTTACTGATATCTGGGATATTATCCGGTTTGGAAGAGGACATGGACAAGTGAAACAGGATAGTTAGGTAGTAAGGGCAAATTTTTCGGCGTCAACCCCCCCCCCACCATCTTCAGGCTTAAAATTGTTATAAATGTTAGTATATAAATAATGCTTATATACTAGTTAAAATGCTAAATTAAATTACACTACACTGAATACGGTTACATCAAATGGTATTGTCATTACATTGGGAAAATAGTGATGTACACACGGTATACCACTCTGTCACAAGTACATAATTTTCCTACTGAACAGCAGGTTCGGGTGCTAATTTGTTTTAAATTGTGTCTTTGATATGTTGTAAAAGAAATCCATTAAGCTTACTCGCACTCTTCTTTGTTATTGATACTAGGTTTAATATAAAATTAATGGTAAGTAAAAGCTTTCTGTCACCTTTACGTTTATGGTGCTATATAAGTTAATTTCTAACAATATCGAAGGAAATATCTGGTCTCTATGTTATAGTTGAAAACTCAGAAAATTAGCAGCCAAGCATTTATCAGGATAGGTTAAAGACCTCTGTTGACTGCTCTTCGATGCTCTGAAAATCTATCGTGTGATTGTTCTATCGTTTCCCCTCCATATATAGCTTTGACATTAATTTACCAACCGTAACTTTGTATATGACACATTTTGGTTTGCAGTCGTGATTTGTTGTGATGAGGGACATATTGATACAGTTTGGTATGGTTTGCAGTGTGTTTGTCGGTGTAGGTCGTGATGAACATAAGATCTCTGAGAGTTTCTTACCTGGTGTGAATATGAATTTGTTGCAATATGGAGAGAATTGTTGAATGTGTGTATGTACTATCACACAATTAAGTCATACAATGTCAATATTACCTAACTCACGATACCTATTTTATACCTAACGTCTACACACCTATTGGGAATCCAGTGTGCGGCTCATGGAAGTGGGGTGGACTGTTTTGAGATGGAGAGGTCCGAGGCGGTTTAACCGTTCTTATTGATGAGTGGGTACTCTTCCATACAGCTGCAGACTGGATATCCTCAATTTGACAACGCTGCAGAGCGGCGAATACATGGGGACCTTCATTGAAGTCTTTTAATAGTAACTAGTGGTTTTGACTGAATATGGTTCGGGTTGGTTCAGAATGAGCAGATCTGGTCTTATCTAGTTTCAACCAAATAGGTGTAATAAGAGGTGTAACTGAAGTTATGAATCTCCAGTCTTCTTTTCTTCGGAGCGAGTCATTCCTTACTGGAACAAACTCCCTTCAAGTTTCAAGAACTGCTCGTCAGTTTTAAAGCTTTAAAGTTAGATGGAAGGATTTAAGAAAGAAATGAGTTTCTAAATCAGTGTAAATGATTTTTTATTGTTGGAATGGTTCGAATGAAGTTTTAGGGAAAAATTGAAGGACCCAGTTATTTATGCAATAGGAGACACATAATGAATTTCTTAGGTTTCATACTTTTGTGGCAAAAGAAGCGTTTCATAAATCTTTATTCCACTGGGAATTATTATTGAATTAATTATTTATAGATAATGTATTAGATTTTATTAATAATAAAATTTAATTTGAGAAATTATTAATGTTGATGGAAAATATATTTATTTAAATTATTTTTTTATTTAGTGCAATGATATTTTGTAGACACTTGTGATGATGTTATGTATAATCTTTCTTACTTACTTAATTACCTACTATGGATAGTAGGTATGTAATGATCCTCATGCATTTTATTTACTATAAAATGCATTGCGTAGGTGTTAGCGATTGGTGATATTTTAGAAGGTAGACATTTTTATACGTACATCTTTTACTCCTCCTAACCTACCATGTAGACAGTTTATTGATATCAGTAGGTAATATCACTAGACCGTACAAGCGGTAGATGTAAGAGTGACCTAGTAAACGCGATAGATATCATCAAAAAGCATCCTTTATGTCTCTTCTTCGCATTATTTCTCCATATGTCGGCGGTTGTGATAAAAAACTTAATTTTGGACTTATTTCCAGAGGTGTAAGCTTAAAAAGTATGACAGGACCCCTGCTATGAGATTTTTATCAGGTATTATAATCTATTTGATGAGCACCGAAATATTGATCCTATAAGTCGTCCTTTTTACAGTTACTAGTAATTATTAGGACGGGTCGTAACTTCAAGTTCAAAAGGAACGCGCGTCTGATGTTTATCTGGTACATTGTTGTCGTACCGACATTTCTGTTCGCTCTAAAAGTAATGTTGGTAGGGTTTTAAGACCTCATAAAGTCATAAGAACAGTGACAGTTGATTAGTTGGTGTTTTTATTAAATTAAGTGTTAGATTTCTCAAATGATAATGTTAACAGTTGAACACAGCTTATATCAAAAGTTTCTTAGTCATTTTATGTTAAATCGTAATTTCATAATAATATGTTTACGTCATATTAAGTTCAGTACAGTTGAAAACAGTCACATGGAATCAATATTAGTTGATAGTTAATAGTTATCAGCTGTAACAGTATATTAGTAATGTTAATAATACAGATAAATGTTGATTACAGATGAATTACAGACGATTACAGGGCCCAATGACAAAGGTTACAGTGTACAATGCCAGCTTAATTAAAAATTCAAATAGTAGATAAAACAGTAGTTGTTGTTCAGTCCTTCCTCGCAATTTTCGTGGTCCTCTTGTTCCTTCGTGGTGTTGTTTGAAATGCTTTCACCAGTCCCACTGTAACGTTTCCCCAAGAAATCCTCTGAATTGTTATAGTTTGTCAGGTCAACAGTGGTATGAGCTTTTATCTTGGTCACGTTGTTAAATAATGATAATATGAAACAATTATGCAATTATACAATACATTTATTACATTTCCTGGAAATTTAAAAAAGTAAGAAAGATTTAACCAATCAACCCAGTTGGTTCAGTTGATTGTAGAGCTGCCGTGTAAGAGCTTATCAGGTAAGGGGGATGTGAACAGAACGTCCCATTTCTATAACAGTTTCCGACTTCTAGCCTACTCCAACAAAAGTGTCATTAAGTGTTTCAGGTCATTCGTATTTCGGTTCGGTTTCTGTTAGCTTGGTTTCTTTTTCCTGGAACACATTCTTTGTCTCACTATACTCTGCTTTGGTCCATTCAGTTTGTTAAAGTGTCGTTAAGTGTTTCAGTCACTTCCCTGTAGTTTCCGTTCGGTTCATTAAGCTTGTGTTTCTTTTTCCTGGAGCACAAATCTTTGATTTCCCGTACACTCGTGTTTGGTCCTTTTAGTTCGTGTTAGTTCCTGTTAGTTCGGATAGAGTGTCGTTAAGAGTTGTAGTCCTTTCTGTAGTTCGTTAGAGTTTCGTTTTAGAGTTTCAGTTATTTCTGAGTTTCTGTTGGTTCTGTTAAGCTTGGACTCTTTTTCCCTGGAGCACAATCCTTGATTACTACACTCTGCCTTGGTCCCATTCTGTTCTGTTAGAGTGTCGTTTTTGAGTTTCAGTTACTTTTGTAGTTTACTGTTCGGTTCTATTAAGCTTGGTTTCTTTTTCTGGAGCACAATCATTTGATTCCCTACACTCTGCTTGGTCCCATTCAGTTTCTGTTAGAGTGTCGTTTAGAAGTTTCAGTCACTTCCTGTAGTTCTGTTGGTTTATTAAGCTTGGTTTCTTTTTCCTGGAGCACAATCTTTGATTCCCTACACTCTGCTTTGGTCCCATCAGTTTGTTAGAGTGTCCGTTAGAGTTTCAGTCACTTCCCTGTAGTTCCGTTCGGTTCTATTAAGCTTGGTTTCTTTTTCTGAAGCAAAAATCTTTGATCCTACACTCTGTTTTGGTCCATTTAGTTCTGGTTAGTTCCTGCTTAGTTCGGATAGGAGTGTCGTTAAGAGTTGTAGTCCTTTCTGTAGTTCCGATAGAGTTTCGTTTAGAGTTTCAGTACTTCCTGTAGTTTTCCGTTCGGTTCTATTAAGTTGGTTTACATTTTTCTTGGAGCACATCTTTGGATTCCCTAACACTTGTATTTGTTCCATTCAGTTCTGTTAAAGTGTCGTTTGGTTACCAGTCACTTCTGTAGTTTCCGTTCGGTTCTATTAAGCTTGGTTTATCTTTCCTGAGCACAATCTTTGATTTCTACACTATGCCTTGGGTCCCATTCAGTTCTGTTAGAGTGTCGTTTAGAGTTTCAAGTCACTTCCTGTAGTTTCCGTTCGGTTCTATTAAGCTTGGTTTCTTTTCCTGGAGACATCTTTGATTCCCATACACTCTGCCTTGGGTCCATTGGCCAGTATCGAGATAGCCCGTACACGGTCCGCGGACCACGGTCCGCGGACCACTGTCGTACCAGATCAATTACTGTATAATACAGTATCCCTGAATCAAGAAACAGGTGAATAGTGTTGGTTTACCAGATCATTGAGATAGTATGTTTGGTATCTTGGATTTGCAATTAGTTACGACTAGCATAATTAATTGTTGCGTAGTATTTTAATGGTTCAAAATATTGTATTACGATTCAAATGTGGTCTCTCGGATATAATTGTTAGAATAATATGATTTACTGATATCTGGAATATTATTCCGTTGAAGAGACAAAGGGAAAGTGAAACAAGGAAGTTAGGAGTAAGGGCTAATTTTCGGGTCTAAAGCCATTTCAGGGCGTAAAAATTGTTATATCATGTTAGTATATATAATGCTTTATAATAGTTAAAATGCTAAATTAAAATTACACACACTGGATATACTGGTTACTCAAATGTTGTATTGTACATTTATTTGAAAATAGTGATTGGTACACAAGTTTTACACTCTGTCCAAGGTACATAATGGCTAATGAATAGCAGGTTCGTGTGCTAATATTTTGTTTAAATTTGTCTTTGGAATATGTTGTAAAAGAAATCCTTAGCTATGCACTCTTTATTTGTTATTATACTAGGTTTAAATAAATTAATGTAGTAAGCTTCTGTTTCACTTTACGTTTAATGGTGCTATATAAGTTAATTTCTAATATCGAAGGAAACATCTGGTTCTTTGTTTATCGTGGAAATCTCTGAATAATGAGCTGCCAAGCATAGCAGGAAGGTTAAGGCCTGTTCCATGTTGGACTGCCTTCGATGCTCTGAAAATCTATCGTGTGCTGTTCTACTCGTTTCACCTTATAACCATAGCTCTTGACATTATATTACACGTAACTTTGATTTGACCATTTTTGGTTTGCAGTCGTGATTTGTTGTGATGTGTGGACATTTGATACAGTTTGGTTATGGTGCAGTGTGTTTGTCGTGTGGTCGTGATGAACATTAGAATCTTGAGAGTTTCTTACCCCCCACTTGTGAGGAATATGAATTTGTTGCAATAATGGAGAGAATTGTTGAAACGTTTGTATGTACTATCACACAATTACGTCATACACATGTCAATATTACTAAACTCACGATACCCTATTTTATACCTAACATCTACACACCTATTGTGGCATCAGTTGCGGCTCATGGAGTTGGGGACTGTTTTGGAGTGGGAGAGCGTCCAGAGGCGGTTTTACCCTGTCTTGTTGATGAGGTAGGGTTCTCTTCCATACAGTGCAGACTGGATATCTCATTTGACAACGCTGGCAGAGCGGCGATACATGGGGGGGACCTTATTGAAGCTTTTAAAGTAACTAGTGGTTTGACTGAATATGGTTCGGGTTTGTTCAGTATGAGCAGATCTGAGTCTTAATCTGTTTAAACCAATAGGTGTAATAAGTAGTGATAAAATAAAGTTTAAGAATTCTCCAGTCTTCTTTTACTTCCGGAGCGAGTCATCTTACTGGACAAATCTCCCTTCAGATGTCAAGAACGCTCGACTGTTTTTTAGCTTTAAAGTAGATTGGAAGGATTTAAGAAAGAAATGTGATTTCTAATAAACTGTGTAAATGATTTTGTTTTGGAATGTTTCGATGAAGTTTAGTTTTAGGGTAATTGAAGGACCCAGTTATTTAAGGCAATAAGGAGACACATTATGAATATATTGGTTTCATCCATTTTGTGGCAAAGAAGCGTTTCATAAATCTTTATTCACTGGGAAGTATTAATGTATTAATTATTTATAGATAAAGGTTAGATTTTATTAATTAATAAATTTAATTTGATAAATTATTAATGTTGATGGAAAAAATATATTTATTTAAATTATTTTTTTATTTAGTGCATTGATATTTTGTAGACACTTGTGATGATGTTATGTCATAATCTTTACTTACTTACTTACTTACCTAACTAATGATAGAATGTAGTATATATCCTCATAGATTATATTTACCTATAAAAATGCATAGCGTAGGTGTGCGATTTGGTGATATTTTAGAGGAAGAATTTTCTATTACGTACATCTTTACCTCTCCTAACCTACCAAGGTAGTCAGTATATTGGTTACTCAGTAGGTAATAATCACTAGGGAAGTACAAGCGGTAGATGTAAGAGTGACCGAGTAAATTAGCGATAGAAATCATCAATAAAGCATCCATTATGTACTCATCTTGCAAGTATTTCTCCATTTGTCGTGTGGTTGTTGAATAAACACGTTAATTTGGACATATTCCAGAGAGTGTAGCTTAAAAAGTATGAAGGACCCTGCTACTGATATTTTTTGTATCAGGTATTATATTATATTTGATGAGGCAACGAAAAATATTGATCTAAAGTCGCCTCCTTTTACCAGTTACTTAGTAATTTTTAGGAACGGGTCGCTAACTTCAGATCAAAAGAGCGGGTCGGGTCAGTTGTTTATCTGGTACAATTGTTTGTCGTTACCGCTCAGTTCCGTCTAAAAGTAATGTTGGTTAGGGTTTAAAGACCTCATAAAGTCATAGACAGTGAGATCGATTAGTGGAGTTTTTATAATAAGTGTTGATTGGTCAAATGTTTATGTTAACAGTTGAATCACAGCTTTTAAAATCAAAGAATTTTTAGTCATTATATGTTAAATGTAATTATCATAATAAATGTTTACGTCTTATTAAGTCTGTTACAGTTTTATCGTCTCATAAAATAATATTGTATGATAGTTAATAGTTAACAGCTGATAACAGTATATTAGTAATGTTAATATTACAGCTAAATGTTGATTACAGATGATCTCAGGACGATTACAGGGCCCAATGACAAAGGTTACAGGTACAATGCACTTATTAAAAACTTCAATAGTAGTAACCAGTAGTTGTTGTTCAGTCCTCCTCGCAAATTTTTCGTGGTCCTCTTGTTCCTCGTGGTGTTGTTTGAAATGATCAACCAGTCCCACTGTAACGTTCACCCCAAAGATATCCTCTGAATGTTATTAAGTTTGTCTGGTTGTCAACAGTGGTATGAGGCTTTATCTGGTCTGTTTGTTTTAAATAATGATTATATGAAACAATTATGCAATTATACAAAAAATATCATTTCCTGGAAATTTAAAAAAGTAAGAAAGATCTTACCCATCATAACCCAGTTGGTCAGTGATTGTAGAGCTGCGTGTAAAGAGCTTATTCAGGTAAGGGGGAACGGTGAACAGAATCGTCCCATTACTAAACTGTTTCAGTCTTCTGCCTCTCCAAAAAGTGTCATAAGAGTCTTCAGTCACTTCCTGTAGTTTCTGTTCGGGTACTGTTAAGCTTGGTTTCTTTTTCCTGGACACCAATCATTGATTCCTATTACTCTGCTTTGGTCCCATTCAGTTCTGTTAAGTGTGTTAAGAGTTTCAGTCATTCTGTAGATTCCGTCTGGTTCTATTAAGCTTGTTTATTTTTCCTGGAGCCACAATCTTTGATTCCCTACACTCTGCTTTTGGTCCCATTTAGTTTCTGTGTTAGTTCCTGTTAGTTCAGATAGTGTGTCGTTAAGAGTTGTAGTCCGTTCTGTAGTTACGATAGAGTTTCGTTTTAGAGTTTCAGTTACTTTCTGTAGTTTATGTTCGGTTCTGTGTTAAGCTTGGTTTCTTTTTCTGAGAACATCCTTGATTCCATACACTCTGCCTTGGTCACATTCCAGTTCTGTTAGAGTGTGTTTAGAGTTTCAGTTCCTTTCTGTAGTTTCTGTTCGGTTCTATTAGCTTGGTATCTTTTTTCGGGCGCACAATCTTTGCATTCCCTACACTCTGCCTTGGTCCCATTCAGTTCTGTTAGAGTGTCGTTAGAGTTTCAGTCACTTCCTGTAGTTTCTGTTCGGTTCTATTAAGCTTGGTTTTCTTTTCCTGGAGCACAATCTTGATTCCATACACTCTGCTTTGGTCCCATTCGTTCTGTTAGAGTGTCGTTAAGAGTTTCAGTCACTTCCTGTAGTTTCCGTTACGGTTCTTATAAGCTTGGTTTCTTTTTCTGGTGCAAAATCTTTGATTCCATACACTCTGTTTTGGTCCACATTTAGTTCTGTGTTAGTTCCTGTTAGTTCAGGATAGTGTGTCGTTTAAGAGTTTGTCGTCCTTCCTGTCAGTTCCGATGAGTTTGTTAGAGTGTCAGTCATTCCTGTAGTTTCCTTCGGTTCTTTCAAAGGCTTGGTTGTCATTTTTCTTGGAGCACTTTATTTGGATTCCCTACACTATGTTTTGTCCATTCAGTTCTGTTTAAAGTGTCGTTTAGAGATTTCAGCACTTCCTGTAGTTCCGTTCGGTTTATTAAGCTTGGTTTCTTTTTCCTGGAGCACATTCACTTTGATTCCTACACTTCTGCCTTGGTCCCATTCAGTTCTGTTTGAGTGTCGTTTAGAGTTTCATGTCACTTCCTGTAGTATGCCGTTCGGTTCTATTAAGCTTGGTTTATTTTTCTGGGCACAATCTTTTGATTCCATACTACACTCTGCCTTGGTCCATTGGCAGTATCGAGATAGCCGATCACGGTCGCGGACCACGGTTCCGCGACCACTGTCTACAAGATCATATTTCTGTATAATAAACAGTTATCCAATGGAATCAAGCATCAGGTGAATAGTTGATTGGTTACCAGATAATTGAATAGTATGTTTGTATCTTGGTATGCAATTTAGTTACGATAGACATAATTAATTGTTAAGCGTAGTTAAATTACTGGATCAAAACTATTGATACGATTCAAATGTGGTCTCCTCGGATATATTAGTTACGAATAATAGTTGATTTACTGAGATCTGGATATTATCCGGTTGGAAGAAGACAAGGGAACAAGTGAACAAGGAAGTTAGGAGGTAAGGGCAATTTTTCGGCGTCAAAGCCATACTTCAGGCTTAAAATTGTTTAAATGTTTTGTATATAATAAATGCTTCTATACTAGTTAAAATGCTAAATTAAAAATTACACACACTGAATACAGGTTACAGCAAATGGTATTGTACATTACATTGAAAAATTGTGTTGTACACACAGTTTTTCACTCTGTCCAAGTACATATATCTACTGAACAGCAGGTTCGTGTGCTTATTTGTTTAATTTTGTCTTTGATATGGTTGTAAAAGAAATCCCTTACGCTTCTCGCACTTTCTTTTGTTATTGTACTATGGTTTAAATAAATTAATGTTGTAAGTTCTGTCACTTTACGTTTAATGGTGGCTATATAAGTTATTTTCTAAAATATCGATGGAAAATAATCTGGTTCTTATGTTATCGTGGAATCTCTGAATAATGAGCAGCCAACGCATTATCAGGATAGGTTAAAGGCCTGTTGACTGCTCTTCGATTGCTCTGAAAATCTATCGTGTGCTGTTCTATCGTTTCCCCTATATCTAGCTTTGACATTATATTTACTACGTAACTTTGTATATGAAACATTTTGGTTTTGCAGTCGTGATTTGTTGTATGAAGTGGACATTATGATCAGTTTGTATGGTGCAGTGTGGTTTTTTTGTCGTTGTGGTCGTGAATGAACCATAAGATCTCTGAGAGTTTACTTCCTGGTGTGAATATGATTTTGTTGCAATAATGGAGAGAATTGTTGAAAGTTTGTATGTACTATCACACATTTACGTATACACATGTCAATATTACTAACTTCACGATACCCTATTTTATACCTAACATCTAAACACCAATTGGGAATCCAGTTGCGGCTCATGGAAGTTGGGGGGGACTGTTTTGGAGCTGGAGAGCGTCGGAGGCGGTTTGCCCGTCTTATTGATGAGGTGGGCTTACTCTTCCATACAGCTGTCAAGACTGGATATCATCAATTTTGAAACGCTGGCAGGAGGGCGGCGAATACATGGGGACCTTATTGAGCTTTTAAAGTAACTAGTGGTTTGACTGACTATGGATCGGGTTTGTTCAGAATGAGCAGGATCTCGGACTTAATCTAGTTTCAACCAATAGGTGTAATAAGAGTGTAAAACTAAAAGTTAAGAATCTCCAGTCTTCTTTTCTTCCGGAGGAGTATTCCTTACTGGAACAAACTCACTTCAGATGTAATGAACTGCTCGACAGTTTTAGTTTTAAAGTTAGATTGGTAGGATTTAAGAAAGAAATGATTCTAAAATAAGTGTAAATGGATTTTTATTTTTTGGAATGTTTCGAATTGAAGTTTTAGGGAAAAATTGAAGACCCAATTATTTTATGCTATTAGGAGGTCACATAATGAACTTTCTTTTGTTTCTTCATTTTGTGGCAAAGAGCGTTTCATTATTATTGATTCCACTGGGAAGTATATGAATTAATTTATTTATAGTTATTGTATTAGATGTTATTAATATTAAATTTTAATTTGATAAATGATATAATGTTGATGGAAAAATATATTTATTTAAATTATTTTTTTATTAGTGCAATGATATTTTGTAGACATTGTGATGATGTTTGTAATAATCTTTACTTACAACTTACTTTACCTACCTAATGTTAGTGGTAAGTATATGATCCTCATAGCATTATATTTTCTAATAAAAAATGCATTAGCGTAGGTGTAGCGATTGGTGATATTTTAGAAGGAAGAATTTTCTATACGTACATCTTTTACGCCTCCTAACCTACCATGTAGTACAGTATATTGTTACTCAGAGGGTAATATCCAATAGACGTACAAGCGGCTAGTATGATAGGTGCCTTGTATAATGCGATAGTAATCATCAAAAGCATCCTTTATGTACTCATCTTCGCTTTATTTTCTCCCATATTGTCGTGGTTGTTGATAAATCGTTAATTTGGACTTATTCCAGAGGTGTAGCTTAAAAAGTAATTGAAGTGACCCTGCTACTGATATTTTTTATCAGGTATTATAATTTTATTTGATGACGGCACCGAAAAATATTGATCCTAAAGTCGTCTTTTTACCAGTTACTTAGTAATTATTAGGACGGGTAGCTAACTTAAAGATCAAAAGAGCGTGGTCAGTTGTTTATCTGGTTCTATTGTTGTCGTTACCGCTTCAGTTACGAATCCTAAAGTAATGTTGGTGGGTTTAAGACCTCATAAAGTCATAAGAACAGCTGAGAATGATTAGTTGGTGTTTTAATAATAAGTGTTGATTTCGTCAAATGTTAATTGTTAACTGTTGAACAAGCTTTAAATCATAGATTTTAGTCATTATATGTAAATCGTAATTAATAATAATAAATGTTTACGTCTTATTAGTCAGTTACTGTTTAATTCAGTCACACATAGAATAATATTAGTTGATAGTTAATAGGTTACAGCTGATTAATCAGATATTAGTAATGTTAATATTACAGCTAAATGTGTGATTAAAGATGATTACAGACGATTACAGGGCCAATGACAAAGGTTACAGTATACCATCACTTAATTAAAACTTCAATAGTAGATAACTGTAGTTGTTGTTCAGTCCTCCCTCGCAATTATCGTGTCCTTTGTTCCTACGTGGTGTTGTTTGAAATGCTTCACCAGTCCCACTGTAACGTTCACCCCTATGAAATCCTCTGAAATGTTATAGTTTGTCAGGTCAACAGTGGTATGAGCTTTATCTGGTCACGTTGTTTTAAATAATGATTATATGAAACAATTATGCCAATTAATTACAAACAATTATACATTTTCTGGAAAATTTAAAAAACGTAAGAAGATTTACCCATCATATTCCACAGTTGGTCTGTTGATTGTAGAGCTGCCGTGTTAAAGAGCTTATTCAGGTCAAGGGGGACCGTGACAGAACGTCCCATACTAACAGTTTCCTGACTTCTAGCCCTCATCCAAAAAAGTGCATTAAGAGTTTCAGTCACTTCCTGTAGTTTCTGTTCGGTTATGTTTAGCTTGTTTCTTTTTCTGGAACACATTATCTGATTCCCTATGCTCTGCTTTGTTCCCCACTCATTCAGTTTGTTAGAGTGTAGTTATAGAGTTTCGGTCACTTCCTGTAGTTTCCGTTCGGTTCTATTATGCTTGGTTTCTTTTTCCTGGAAGCTCAATCTTTGATTCCCTACTCTCTGCTTTGGTCCCATTTAGTTCTGTGTTAGTTCCTGTTAGTTTCGGAATAGAGTGTCGTTAAGAGTTGTAGTCCTTTCCTGTAGTTCCGATAGAGTTTCGTTTAGAGTTTCAGTTACTTTCTGTAGTTTCTGTTCTGTCTTTCTGTTAAGCTTGGTTTCTTTTTCCTCATGGAGCTCAATCATTGATTCCATACACTCATGCCTTGAGTCCCCCATTCAGTTATGTTTGAGTGTTCGTTTAGAGTTTTCAGTTACTTTCTGTAGTTTTCTGTTCGGTTCTATTAAGCTTGGTTTTTCTTTTTTTGGAGCAAAACTTTGATTCCCCTACACTCTGCCTTGGTTCCATTCAGTTCTGGTAGAGTGTCGTTTAGTGTTTCAGTCAATTCCTGTAGTTTTTGTCTCGGTTTTTAGCTTGGTTTCTTTTTCCTGGAGCACAATCTTTGATTCCTTTCACTGTGCCTTTGGTCCCATTCAGTTCTGTAAGAGTGTCGTTAAGAAGTTTCAGCACTTCCAGTAGTTTCCGTTCGGTTTCTATTAAGCTTGGTTTCTTTTTCCTGGAGCACAATCTTTGATTCCCTACCACTCTGTTTTTGTCACATTTAGTTCTGGTGTTATGTTCCTGTAGTTCGGATAGAGTGTCGTTAAGCAGTTGTAGTCTTTCTGTAGTATCCGATAGAGTTTCGTTAGAGTTTAAGTCTATTCCTGTAGTTTCCGTTCGGTTCTATTAAGCTTGTTATTTTTCTAGGAGCACAATCTTTGATTCCCTACACTCTGCTTTTGTCCCATTCAGTTTCTGTTTTAAAAGTGTCGTTTAGAGTTTCAGTCTCTTCCTGTTAGTTTCGTTCGTTTCTATTAAGCTTGGTTATCTTTTTTCCTGAGCACCCATCTATGATTTCCTACACTCTGCCTTGGTCCCATTCAAGTTCTGTTAGAGTGTCGTTTTTTGAGTTTCAGTCACTTCCTGTATGTTTCCGTTTCGGTTCTATTAAGCTTGGTTTCTTTTTCTGGTGCACAATCTTTGATTCCCTACACTCTGCTTGGGTCCCATTGGCAAAGTATCGAGATTAGGCCCAGATCACGGTCCGCGGACCACGTGTCTCGCGGTACCACTGTCTACCAGATCATATTAATGTATAATATAAGTATACCCTGAATCAAGCACAGGTGAAATGAGTTGATTGTTACCAGGTCATATGATAGTTGTTTGGTATCTTCGGATTGCAAATTTAGTACGACTAGCATAATTAATTGTAGCGTAGTAAATTATGATCAAACTTTTGATTTCGATTCAAAATGTGGTCTCTCTCGGATATAATTAGTTACGAATTATATTGATTTACTGATATCTGGATATATTTACGGTTGGAAGAGACAAGGAAAAGTGAAACAAGGAAGTTAGGAGTAAGGGCAATTTTCGGCGTCCAACGCCATCTTCAGGGCTATATATTGTATATAAATGTTGTATTATAATGAATTTGCTTTCTATTAGTTAAAATGATAATTTAAAATTACACACACTGAATACAGGTTACATCATATGGTATTGTTCATTACATTTGAAAATAGTGATGTACACACGTTTTACACTCTGTTCAAGACTTAATATCATACTGGAACAGAGGTTTCGTGTGGCTATTTGTTTAAATTTGTCTCTTTGAATATGTTGTAAAAGAATCCCTTAAGCTTCTCCGCACTCTTCTGTGTTATTGGATATTCGTTTCTCCTAAATTAATGTAGTAAGTTCTGTAATTTAACGTTTAATGGTTGCATATATATGTTAATTTCTAAATATCGAAGGAAAATATCTGGTTCTTTGTTATGTGAAACTCTGAATAATGAGCAGCCCCAACGCAGTATCAGGATAGGTAATGGCCTACCCTGTTGACTGCTCTACGATGCTCTGAAAATCTATCGTGTGCTGTTTAATCGTTTCCCCTATATTTAGCTCTTGACATAATTTACACGTAATTTGTTTATGACACATTTGGTTTGCAGTCGTGATTTGTTGTGATGAGTGGACATATGATACAGTTTGGTATGGTGCAGTGTGGTTTGCGTGTTGGTCGTGATGAAACATAAGATCTCAGAGAGTTTTATCCTGTATTGAATAGAATTGTTGCGACTAATGGAGAGAATTGTTGAAAAGTTTGTATGTATCGATTTATCAGCTATCCAATTTGTTTCAGTTGACCACATGTCATTATTTCTAAACTCACGATACCACTATTTTATACCTACTTATCACACCTATTGGTGGAATCAGTTGCGGCTCATGGATGTGGCGGGACTGTTTTGGAGCTGAAGAGCGTCCAGAGGCGGTTTACCCGTCTTATTGATGCTGGTGGGTGCTTTCCATACAGCTGCAGACTGGATATCCTCAATTTGACAACGCTGGCTGAGCGGCGAATACCTGGGGTCCTTATTTGAAGCGCTTTTAAAGTAACTAGTGGTTTCTGAATGAAATATGGTTCGGGTTTGGTCAGATGAGCAGATCTGGTCTTAATCTAGTTCAACACAATAGGTGTATAGAGAGTGTAACTTAAGTTAAGAACTCCAGTCTTCTTTTCTTCCGGAGCGATCATTTCCTTACTGGAACAAATCCTTCAGATGTCCAAGAAAATGCTCGACAGTTTTAGCTTTAAGTTAGATTGGAGGATTTAAGAAAGAAATGATTTCTAAAACACAGTGTAAATGATTTTTATTTTTGGAAATGTTTCGAATGAAGTTTTTAGGGAAAATTGAAGGACCGTTATTTTAAGCATAGGAGACACATAATGAATATCTTTGGTTTCATCTTTTGTGGCCAATAGAAGCGTTTCATATGTATCTTTATTCCACTGGGTAGTATTAATGGAATTATTATTTATAGGATTATGTATTAGATTTTTATTAATTATAAAATTTAGTTTGATATATTATTAATGTTGATGGAAAAATATATTATTTCAAATTATTTTTTTACTTTAGTGCCATTGATTATTTTGTAGACACTTGTGTTGATGTTTGTCCATAATCTTTACTTAATTACTTACTTACCTACTAATGATAGTAGGTAAGTATATGATCTCATTAGCATTATTATTACCTATTAAAATGCATGAGTTGGTGTTGCGATTGGTGATTTTTTTGAAGAAGTACATTTTCTATAAGTAATCTTTACACTCCAACCTACCTTGTAGACAGTATATTGATACTCAGTAGGTTATATCACTAGACCGTAAAAGCGGTGATGTACAGAGTGACCTAGTAAAAAGCGATAGAAATCATCAAAATGATCCATTATGTATATCTTTCGCATTCTTTCTCCATATTGTCGTGGTTTTTTGGTTGATTAACACGTTAATTTTGGACTTAATTCAGAGGTGTAGCTTAAAAAGTTTGATGGTCCCTGCTACTGATTATTTTTTATCAGGTATTTTAATCTATTTGATGAGGCACCGAAAATATTGATTCCTAAAAGTCGTCCTTTTACCTGTTACTTTGTATTTTTTAGGACGGGTCGCTAACCTTCAAGATCAAAAGACGCGGACAGTTGTTTATCTGTACAATTGTTGTCGTACCGCTTCAGTTCTCCGCTCTAAAAAGTAATGTGGTAGGGTTTAAGTCCTCATTAAGTCATTAGAACAGTGTCAGATGATTAGTTGGAGTTTTTATAATAAGTGTTGATTTCGTTCAAATGTTAATGTTAAACAGTTGAACTCAGCCTTAAAAATCAAAGATTTAGTCATAATACGTGGTAATGTAAGCACATCACTCCCTGTTAAAACAGGTGTGCCACAGGGTAGCATATTAGGACCAATTCTATTTAGTTTATTCATAAATGATCTCAGTAGAAATTGCACACAATCTACTGTTTACTTATTTGCAGATGACAGTGCACTATATTTTGATAACATTTCCCGAAGCATATATGAAAATGTAATTAAGGATGATAATATTGATAATATTGTGCGAACTGCAATAGCGTAGAGTGCAGTTGGGTTTCAAGTTTTGTCGAGATGGCCATGTGGCCATAATCCTATTATTATAAAGGGTCTCAATAAGAGGTCTCGACTGCCTAGGCGTCAAACCTTGGCAGTCGGTAGTTTTCCTCTGGCCCGGGATCAGCTGACCCTAGGGACCAGAGGGTAAAGGTGTAGAGACTATGTGTATCTACAAATCTTTCGAGGTTGTTTTTACAAGAGACAGGGCTTGCTACGCAAGGGAAGAAAACCGGGAGAAACAATCACAAATTATACAAATAAATATTATAAAACCTAGCAAAAAGAAATTCAAACAATCCTACACTACTACAAATGTTTATTACATACTACAATGTAATACACGATAAATAAATGCTTTATAATCAAGAAACAGGGCTTGCAGGGCAAGGGACGGAACACAGGGACTGGCTACAGAGTGTATAAAACAGTGATTCAGCAAGTACCCATTGGGTATTGCTGAATCTGACCCACAAAATACCACAATCAATACAAGAATATACAATATTTAAACAAACATCATGTTTATACAAGAATCAGGGCATGCAGAGCAAGAGAAGAAGAATAAGAGAAAAACTCCAACACATGTATACCCCTTAGTCCAGTAAATAACAATAATTACTTGTACACAAAGCTGTATTTAATATAAAATACATAACAAATACACAGTCTACCCAATATACGGGTTAAAAATTGTATAAACAAGAGACAGGGCTTGCATAGCAAGGGAAGAGATATAAGGGGACCAGGTAAAAAGTGTTTATTACAGTATCCAGTGAAGAATAAACTAAATATAGAGTATCTACAGTGTATTATACTCTCAATAATATCATATGTCTAAGACCATCCTGAGAATTCTGGCTGATCCAAGCAGAGCTGTCTTCTGGAGATTAGAGATGCTCAGATTGCAGTGGACTGCATCGAGGTGTTTACGAAAGTTAATGGTGATAGTTCCTAATGCGCCTATCACCACAGGGACGATTGTGACCTTTCGTAAATTCCAGTTCTTCTTAATTTCTCTTTTTAGGTCTTGATATTTCAGTATCTTTTCTTGTTCTCTATCCAGGATCCGGGTATCTCCTGGGACTGCAACGTCAATGATGGTTGCTGCGTTGGTTACCTTGTCTACCAGGAGGAGATCCGGTCTGCAGTGTTCGATAACGTGGTCCGACTGGACATGGAAGTCCCACAATATCTTGACTTTTTCGTTCTCCAGCACCTTCTCTGCCCGGTGTTCGTACCACCTTTTACTGCGTGGGAAGCCGTATTCCTTGCACAGACTCCAGTGCAATGCGGCAGCTACTTTGTCATGCCGACACTTATATTCTGTCTGTGAAAGTTTTGAGCACCCATTCAGTATGTGGTCTATTGTCTCGTAATGGTTTCTGCAGAGTCTACAGAGGGGAGAAGAGCCAGGTGTTTTGTCAATCCTGTGCTTCACATAATTCGTCCTAAGTGCTTGGTCTTGGGCTGCTACCAACAATCCTTCTGTCTCCTTCTTCAAGTCTTGTTGAGTGAGCCAGTTCCAAGAGGTTAACGGGTCCGCTATACCCACCATCTGCCTTGGGAACTGTCCGTGCATCACTTTAGCAGTCCACTTCTCCTTGCGGATTTCCTCGCGTTGTGTTCGGTCGATATCTTTCTCTATCTCTTCACCCAAGAGTATCTTGTCTTTGACAAAGTAGTCCTTCAGAGCAATCAGTTCTGGGTCTCTACTTCTCACCACATAAGTGGTGAGTGCATTCTCCTCCCTCTTTACGACTTCCTCTATACTATGTAGCCCACGGCCACCCAGTTGACGGCTTACGTATAACCGATCAACATCTCCTTGGGGGTGGTGAGCTCCATTTATCCTCATCAGTTTCCGGGTCTTGACATCTAAGGCTTTGGTCTCTCCAGCATTCCATGAGAGAATTCCAGCTCCATATCTTATCACAGGTACAGCCCAGGTGTTAATTGCTTGTATACTATTCCTGCCATGAAGCTGGGATTTTAAAACCTTTTTAACTCTTCTGATATACTCTTTTGTAACCAGTGCTTTCATCTCTTTGTGCAGTATATCATTGGCTTCTAGTATTCCCAGATACTTATA
Source organism: Bolinopsis microptera (assembly GCF_026151205.1). NCBI lineage: Eukaryota > Metazoa > Ctenophora > Tentaculata > Lobata > Bolinopsidae > Bolinopsis > Bolinopsis microptera. The sequence goes on from NC_087079.1 coordinate 17,127,474, forward strand.
GCCCTCGTCCTCCAACTCATGGATCTGTTCACCTGTGGGTAGGGAGATGCCTTCGAAAACGGCTCTTGCTCCCTTCTTCACCTTCACCACGGCACATTTCTCTAGCCCGAATTCCATTTTTATGTCACTGCTGAACTCTGCTGTGGTATTAACCAGTGTTTGCATTTCGTCTTCACTCTCGGCATACAACTTGAGGTCGTCCATGTATAGCCTATGTGACACTTTCGGTCGACCTCCCTTCTCCAGAGAGTATCCTATATCATGCTTATTCAAAAGAATGGACAGGGGTATAAGACTCATGATAAAGTGAATAGGTGATACTGAGTCCCCTTGGAATAGACCTCTATTAATTTTAATTCTCCCAAGGGAAACTTTACCAAGCATCAGGTTAACATACGATTGTTTGAAGGAGGCTTCAAACAGATCTATGATGGATGAAGAGATACCACACATGGTCAGACAAGACAGAATCCAAGAGTGTGGGACGCTATCATACGCCTTCTTGTAGTCTATAAACGTCATGTTCAGGTTCCGCTTCCTTCGTTTACAGTTCTTCAGAATGAGTTTGTCTATCATTAACTGTTCTTTACATCCTCTGCTCTTCTTCTTGCACCCTTTCTGCTCAGGGGGGAGGAGTTTTTGCTGGTCTAAATGGTTGTATATGGAATCTGAGATTAGACCAGTGAACAGTTTCCACATAGCTGATAAGCATGTAATAGGTCTGAAATTGCCTGGGATGGGTCCTTTGGAGTGGTCCTTTATGAGCAGGTACGTGCGTCCCAATGTCATCCAGTCAGGGATATCAGCGTTGGTTAGGCAATTCATAAGTTGATCTGCAATCCTATTGTGGAGTTCTTTAAAGTGCTTTATCCAATAAGCATGCAGTCCGTCTGTACCAGGAGAGGACCAATTGGTCATTTTCTTCACTCTATCTGCAACCAGGGTGCTAGTTATAACAAACTGTCGCTGTTCATCTGCTGAGGCTAGTGCTGTTCTGACATCCGGTAACCATTCAGCATCACTGTTATGTTCAACCGGCTGCTCCCATATGTTCTTCCAGAACTTCAAACAAGAATCCTTGTCAGCCTCAGGGTGGGAGATATCCTGTTCTTCAGGGTTTGTTTGAAGGTTTCTGTAGAACTGCCTCTGGTTGTTTCCAAACAACTTGTTCTGGTGGTATCGTTCGCATCGTTTATTAAATCTCTTTATCTTAGCTGCTTTTGCACGAAGACGTTGCTTCAGCTCCTCAATGATGCATGATATACCCTTTTTCTTCAACAGGGGGTGACGTCTGTTGAGCCCTTCTAGTATTTTTTGTTTAAGGGTAATACCTTTCTTCTTCTCCTCAAGATAAGAGATGTCTTTCCTCACCTGGGTAATCTTATCTTCGATTCTTCTTTTCCATAGCGGAGTTTTCCGCTTCTCTGCATTCTTATTTGCAGGTTTTTCACCAAGTCTTTCGCTGACTAAATGTGCTCCTGCAAGCAATAGAGTGTTGGTTTCAGTGATTGAAGAAGTAGGAATCTCTGCTATACATGAGTTGATGAGAGATGTTTCCTCCATAAGCTTCTTTCTGTTCACATGTCTCAGGGCCTATTATTATTATTATTAAGGATATGAAAATTGTGTATGAATGGCTTAGAATCAACAAGCTGAGACTAAATGCTGCAAAATCTTCATTCATTGTATTTGATAGATATCCTAATCTAGACACGTTGTCAATCCCTCTGGAGTTGGAAAAAGAATGCCTTTTTATAGAAGAAACTAAATCTCAAAAATATTTAGGTCTCATGATAGACAATTTATTGAACTTTCAAGACCATATTGATTATGTGAAATCAAAAATTGCTAAAAGAATAGGGGCATTATACAGGTCGAAAAGTCTTCTTCCACTGAAATATAGAAAAATGTTTGTAAATGCTCTTATGCTCCCCCAATTTGACTACCTGGATATAATATGGTGTAGGGCTGCCAAAACCAAACTTAATTCTCTTGATATATTATACAAGAAAGTAGCAAAAATTGCACTGGATGTTCATTGGCAGGAACCATCAGTAAATGTATATCGAAACATGAAGTGGTTACCCTTACACTTAAGAAGACAACTCCATCTATCAACATATATGTATAAAATTCTTAATGAGGCTGCACCATCATCATTCACCGGTAAATTTTCTTATGTATCCGGAGGATCACGTGATGCTGAGAGGTGCAACCTTTATATTCACAAATCCAGAACACACAAAACCTTTACATATTTAGGTGCAAAATGTTGGAATACAATTCCAGAGAACATAAGGATTAAGGACTATAAAATGTAGTGTAAATTTCTCACAATGTATGAAATCTAAATTTATGTCAGATGTAATTCAAGGAGTCTCATCCTATGAAATAAACAATAGTTTCGACTATTTCTACACTCTAGCTATGTGACAACTGAAACAATTTTTAAGGTGCTGGAGTTTTTGTCGGGTGGAAAGGCCCCCTGCGTTATATGACCTATTTTCAGAAGTATAGAACTTTAAACATCTCCTTTATTCGTTCCCATTTGTTATCATTGCCATTCTATTATTGTTCTATACTTCTCTGTGTATAACTGTAAATAATATTACTTACGAAATTCCAAAGTGGGCATCTATGTAATTTTCAACTTTAATTGTTACCTTCATGCCCACAGTTCACTGTTAAATCATATCTTATTTTACCACTCATTAATTTATTACTTATTTTGTTTTACAATTTACATGCTATATCCTTATGTCCCTAGAAGGGTGTTCTGCTAACAGTTTTTGACTGACTTGAATGTCCTGCACAGCAGATTGAAGCTTCTTAAATTATTTTTTATTCTTATTGTATTGCTGTGTAAATTTGATTCTAGTTCTAATTCTAATTCTAATTTCACCATCAGACGCATCAGTGTTATTAAAAAGGCCTCACACATTCTCAACCCAGTGCTTTCCATACAATACAACTAAACCTTTAAATGTCAACAGGATGCTTTCCCGCCATCCTTAAGATAGGTTAAATTAGCCCCATCTACAAAAAAGATAACGAAAAATTCTCCCAATTTTTGGTAAAATTTTTGAAAAGGTTATCTACTCACGGCTTTATGGTTTTCTCTTGAGTCAGGGAATACTGCACGATAGCCAGTTTGGGTTCCGAAAAGGTCATTCAACATCACATGCACTCAACTACTCAGTTCACTACATTCAGCAATCACTCAAAGCTTGTAATCATGTTTTAGGAATCTTTATCGACCTAAGTAAAGCATTTGATACAAAAGATCACTCAATACTTCTCAAAAAATTAAACACATACGGGATCAGAGGACGGGCACACAAACTCCTGGAAAGTTATCTTTCCGACCGTAAACAATATGTTGGTGTGCTCAATGAAATATCTGATACTCTACCTGTGCTTTTTGGAGTGCCACAAGGGATCTGCTTAGGGCCCCTTCTGTTCTTAATTTACATAAACGATCTTACAAACTCTGAAAAGAACTCTAAATTTGTTCTATTTGCTGATGACACAAATATCTTCGTCGCTGCAAAAAGTAAAAGCCTAGCATACAAAAAAGCCAATGAAGTCCTAAGTTCCGTACACCGCTACATGCTTGCCAATAAACTTCACATAAACACTGGCAAGAGCTGTTACCTTGAATTCTCAAACTCTCGATCCAACAAAGATGAAGATACACCCTCTGATCAAGTCAGTAAACGACCGGGGGTAGGATTTGGCCGGGGCCGGGAATGTCCAAATTTTGCCGGGGCCGGGAATTGGCCGTTCTGGAATTTGGCCGGGGCCGGGGCCGTGAATTTAATAAATCAACGGCCAAGTTAGAACTTTTCAGGACTTAGGATCTGAACTTATTTTTACATGACAATATAATGTTCGTATCAATTGAGCAGTTTAGAAGGTAATCAGATTTCATATAATATATTTTGATAAAATAATTTTGTTCAGCTGAAACAGTAAATAAAAGTTGGCCTCTGGACATCATCCTTTCAAAATTGAAAATCCATTTTAAGATTTATATGAAAGTTTTAGGCCGATTTCGATCAAAAATTCCCGGCCAAATTCACAGGCAAAAATTGAAAATCGGCCGGGGCCGGGGCTGGGAAGAAATAGCTCCCCCGGCGCCGGGATTTCACGGCGCCGGGAATCCCGGTCGATTACTGGATCAAGTAATCAATATCAATGGCATACCTTTGGAGAGAGTACATGAAACTAAATTCTTAGGTGTAACCATTCAATCTGTATGTGCACGAAAATTTATTTCAATCAATCAACAATCGATGAAGACCTAAACTGGAACGCACATAGAAGGAAATTAGCAAAAAACTAGCCAGCTGCTGTTATGTCGCAAAGTACGGCTAAGGGTTGACAACAGTCTCGGATTCCAACGCTCATGTGGATGGTTTGGGCTTCCCCAAGGCTCTGTCCTTGCACCTCTGCTATTTATCCTCTACATCTCGGATATGTTATGTAAGGACCAGCTTCCACTGGAATGCAGCTCTAACTCAAGTCTATTCAAATATGCGGACGATGGAAGCATAGCAGTATCCCACATGGATCCTATATGTGCTCACCGGATAATGCAGCTGATGTGCAAATACCTTCATGTCTGGTGCAGTAAATGGAAACTAATCCCGAACTGTGATAAAAACAAAACCGAGTGCATAATGATCGCACCAGCATCCTCAACTGCACCTGATGTCACAACCTTAAGTCCGTTAATTATTGGCAGCAGACCCATAACCTATACGTATCAATCAACTGTTCTCGGATTAACAATCGACAACAAGCTCACATTCAAGGGTCACGCAAAATTCAAACTCAAGCAATGCTGGTTTGCCTGGCACAGGATCACCCAAAACTCCACCCGCCACAGAGGTCTGAATACAAGCTCACTCAGAATGCTCTTCAGAACAGTGGTACTCACAAAACTTCTATATGCTGCTCCTATATGGCTAAAAGATAACCTCGACACTTTCAAAGACTTTTATGCCAGGGTCCTCTTGAAGATAAGCGGGGCCACTCACCATCCTCCCAAAGATTTGACCTCTGTTGCGCTTGGGATTCCACCCCTTGAGATATCCTACAAGATGGTCACTATAAAATTTATAATAAAAGCACTTACAAGTGACCCATTTATGCAAGGGCTCATCTTGCAGCTAGAGGAGGCAAAGGCCCACCGATACCAGCACCATATTGACGAGATACGTAAGTTTCTAACGTGGAAAACTGGGTCCAAAGAACTAAACAGAAGCAAAATAGACCTTCTGACTAGTGTCCAGAACGATGTTGTCAGCTACTCAAAAGAAGAAATAATCCGCTTCATGGAGTTTACTTGGAATAAACATCTCCTGCTGAACCCAAGAATAAATCAGAGTGAGGGTCAGATACTGGATAACATTGATGAAAGGAGCAAACGATTATTTCCTCGCTACTCAAGCAGAAACACGGATACTAAGGTTATGTCTCTCCTACATGGCCATGACATCACTTTTGCAGCCTTCCAGGCAAGGGTAGCCAACAACTGCGACCCTCAGTGTCCAAATTGTAAGGTATTGGACACCAATTATCACAGACTCTTCTACTGTCCACTGTGCAGCTGCTCTTACAGGGAAACCCTGCAGGACCATTCCTTTAATGACCAACCATCATGGTCTATCTTAAGAGATGATAGTGATAACAGCATCACTGCCTTCCGCTCTCTAGCACAAATTGCCATTGGTGAACTATCATAAAGATGATTATTATAGTGCTCATCTCTTGTGACATTTATTCTTCTTCAGCCTCTACTACTCACTCTACTGCCTCATCTTCTGAACATCATTATCTTTAGTATAGTTGAGGATTCTCAACACCCACTTTCAAGTTGAGTACTCTCGACCCACTTAGTCCACATGCCTTGCAAACTTACAGCACGGTATTTGTAATGGTCTAAGTTCCTAATATTCGCCAAAGATGGTTCCTCTAGTCAACCGTAGGAGAAGAGAAAGCTCAACAATAAATTAGATGGCTGCATTTTGTTTTCATTTTATTAGGTCCTAGTATTTATTCCTATTGTCTTAAAGTTTTAAGAGAACTCACCTTAAATTATTTTAATGCAGTCACTCAGATAAGTTTATATCAGGACAATTCAATAAAGACACATACTCTGCCCACAATAAGGGGCCATAATTGTTTCAATTATGTAACTGTATAGAATTATTATTATTATTAGCCAGCTGCTGTGGCATGCTAAATAGAATTAAAGATAACATTCCCACATCACTCCATAAAGATCTGTATCACACTCTGTTTGAAAGCTATCTTGCATATGGTATAACTGTCTGGGGAGGCCGAGGGGCATCTAACAAAAAACTTGAACCTCTGTTCAAAGCACAGAAAATGTGTGCCCGCATAATGTTTGGAGATAAAGAAGCATACTTGGATAAATTTAAAACTAGTGCACGATGCAGACCCTACGGGGAGCAAATCCTGGGCAAGGAATTCTACAGAAAGGAGCATACAAAACCCCTCTTCAACACCCATGAAATCATGAATGTGCATAATCTGTACTTCTACCATTGTATTAATGACATCTTCAAGGTCTTGAAATATAGAACTCCTATATCACTATACTCCCTCTTTGAAAAATCTGGCAGACTTGGCAAAGAGACACTCATTCTCACACCTAAACCATCAGACAGCTACATATACAGAGCAGGGACAATATGGAATACAGTACGACAAAATCTCATGCTAACTACATTCACCTGTTATAAGCCCAATCACCTCAAATCATCCATAAAAATCACCATCACTCGCACTTAAAAGGAAGGAGAACCAAATGACTGGAACTTAGCCTTAAACAGCGTTCGACAAAATTCAAAAACTTTAAAATTGACCTTGCCTAGATTACTTAAGCTTGAAAAAGCGGTAATATCTTAGCAAAATATAACTTGCAGCAGCCCCATACCTTGTCATGAACATAATATCGAAACTACCTCTGTAATCACATCTTTCTCTGGGTGCAAAATGAATATATAATATAGGTTTATTAGTTTTATAGAAATTTAAAAGTTCTATAGAATTTTATTATAGTAGGATTATAAACATTTTGTTTGTGTGTTTTGTGTTATGCATTTTTATACCTATTTTAGAAGAGATTTTTATAGAATGTTAGAAGTGCAGTTAAGTAGGGTCAGTTTCAGACGAATTAAGCATAAATGACATCATTGCCATGTCTGAAGTGGTTTGTAAATGGGCCATTGTTAGCCCAAGCGTTTTGGTCCGTCATTCCTGCCACTCAGCATTGCCTACTGTAAAGTAGAAATTTTTCTGAGACAATAGAGAAACTGACCTTGTCTCACTAAATTCAACCACTTTCCATAATAAAATTACTAACAAATAAAGTTTTTTAAATAATTAAATTTTATATACAACCACTAAAGAATTTTTCCTCAAGTTTACTTCTAGTTAACTAATTCGTGGTTTAAGCTCTTATTTTATTTATGAAAGGAATGTAAAATAAAACTTATTGTTTCATTGAAAACTTATTGTTTCATTGAAAACTTATTGTTTCATTGAATAATGCTTCTCGCAACCACTTGTAGGTTAACAACCTACCAGGACGCGCGCCGAGTTGGACTCGTCAATATATGGAACAGATATTTTACAAGTATCACCCGTTGAGAATCAACTGCTCGCAATACATTATTGCTTAAAAATTGTTAAATATGCTCGCTATACACTTAACTTTTAGATTCCGCATTTATATGTACATATTAGTTCATAATACCAAATAACAATAATAAATAAATTAAAAGCATGAAGAGGTCCAAAACCAATTCAAGCATGATACCAGATTAGAACCAACATTGAACACATTGTCATCGGAAGCTGCAAGCTTCCGATGACAATGTGTTCAATGTTGTTATTATGCAGTCACCTTCAGGCGGTGTCGACGGATTATGTGAAAAGGCTTTTTGACAGGCTGTGCCCTTACAATAATTAAATTGAACCATTGCCTGTTACGATGTACATATGAGTGTTGGATAATTGAGCCACGCAAGTGCTCGCGCGCACATTTGAACTGATCAATAGGTTTATCAAAAAGCATAATGCAAAGAGCGAGTGAAAGGAAGGAACAAAAATTTGTATTTGATCTCAAGCACATGCAAGCGCGCGTTGTCACGTGGCTTCACATAGCCATGAGTCTACGCGTACTGCGTAACGCACCTTTGGCGGTTACGCACTACTGCAAGCAAAAGGGGTCTGGTTAAAGCAATCGCGTGACTTAAACACTGCAATATCATTGGTCATCTTTATATTCGATGAGAAATACAAAGTAGAGCGCTTTTCCTATAATCCATGGTGAGTGAATTAGTAAAACCGACATGAGTCTTGGGGAAATTCGAAAAGTAAAATTTAAGCGTTTTGAGCGTCGTATGAAGTTTAACGGGTGATACTCGTAAAATATCTGTTCCATATATTGTACGGGCGAAATAGTTGGTCGCGCGCAGTACGCCGCGCTTTTGGTGTTGACCATTGGTGGCAGGTACTTTTTGTCCTATTACGTCACGGCGCAGTATTGCACGCACACTACACACTGATAAAGCTTCTCACACTGATAAAGCTTCTCTCAGATCACAGTTTAAGTTAGATCATCGATCAGTTAATGATTAACAAAGAAAACAAAATATTGAAACAACGGATTATAATATATAATGTTTATATTTCTAAATCCCGTGCACAGTGTAACATTATGAATTGTAGGTTTACAACCTACCAGGACGCGCGCCGAGTTGGACTCGTCGGCGGTCCTGGAACAGATATTTTACGAGTATCACCCGTTAACATTATGAACTGGAAATGTCATTTTAAATTCTTTGATCGGAGCAACATCTTGAAGATTAACTCAATCTTCAAGTTCAAGCGTTCGGCATAAAGTTTGTCATACGTTGTATGATCCGCCGCGCACGAGTGAAGCGACGGTGGGAGTTACCACGTAATACAATGTAGAGTATGGTGGCCGAGGAGGCTCATTTTAAAAAATAAAATAAAAAACCATGCTCACGTGGTCAGGAGGCTCATTCGGCCGAGGAGGATTATTATTTTTAATGACCCTGCTCGGCCATGGCCGAGGAGTATCAAACCATATGACAGAAAAATGAGCCTCCTCGGCCATGGCCGAGCAGTATCAAACAATATGACGGAAATATGGCCGAGCAGTATCAAACAATATGACGGAAATATGGCCGAGCAGTATCAAACAATATGACGGAAAAATGAGTCTCCTGGGCCATGGCCAAGCAGTATCAAACAATATGACGGAAAAATGAGTCTCCTCGGCCATGGCCGAGCAGTATATACAGTATCAAAACATCTCGCGCGCAATGCGCGTCTTTTACTTCTTAACAATGTCACGCACAGCGGCTTACGTAAACAACAAAACAGCGTGGACTAAGTTTGCATAATCAAACTAATGATATAAAGGGTTATTTCGACTCGAATTATAGAACGGACATGTCATTGTCATCATTTTTATACTGATTACCTGAGGACCCCAGGCTTTAATGTTGGTAAACAACCGAATAGAGATTAGGCGGAATGACAGGCTGAGCGCGGCCCAGTAATATACTGATTGATTGATTGGGAATCGAGCGGTTTACTCGATTATTGTTTACTCAAAATTATAATACAAACATTAATAGATAGAATATAGTAACGTTAAAGAATTCTTTAAAAAGAAACCCTCTACTCTGGAAAGGGCACTGCACACTGTTATCAAAAAGTACACTGTGATCATGAAGTACTATGAACTACAGATTTAAAAACACGACGCTTCACGCTACACATGATATTACACATCCATAATATCGATCCTATAGGTTAAGAAATTTAGACTTGCACTGAACAGCTTGGACTATTGTTTTTAAAATTTTGTGCAAAATTTTACCATCAGTGATAATGATTTTGGCCGGTAACTCAGCGCTTACAGTAATTATTATGAGCGCGCGGTTGAGATAAATGTATGGAAAAGGAATTTAGCGGCAGTGAAATGCTTGCTTATCTACGCTAAGTGGGGGTCGTTATGCGAGCGGTTATTAATCTTAAAATCTCTTTTACAAAATGAAACACAGATGTAAAATAATGAATTTATAAGAGCATTATCCGAGAACCCTTAAACACTGCAATGAAACTCTGCTGAAAAATCCGTTAAGTAGGTGAGAATTTACCTACCATCGGAAAGTTCCAAAATCTGTAGCTTAATCCAAAACGTTTACAATAACATAAACCCGCCACGTAAAGGGTTTATATAACAGATCATCCCGCGCTAGCGGGATGATCTGATAAACACATACGAGTGCGCGCAGCGCACGAGTTTTGTGTTAATATGTAATCCCGAAGCGCCAGCTGAGGGATTACATTTATTTAGCCCTGAGCGTGAAGTGTTTATGGATTATAATTATCTCCGGCGATTTCGACAAGGGATTTATACTTTAGATAGGGGGTGAACCATACAAATAAACTTGCTCGGATTTTTAAAATTTTTGTACCATTGTTTTCTAGAGACTGTGAGAATTTTCACAGTACCAAATTTGTCATACCTTTTTGGAAAGATCAGTGAGTTTTGCCTAGGTGCCATGTTTGATGGTGCGCGGCTTTTGGAGCAAAATTAGCTGTAAAAGTCGCGTAATTTGACCAAATTTGACCAAATTCGTTGATTTTTGTCGTATTATTTGGATATATCTTCAGTTCCTTGAATGAGATCATTCTGAAAATTGGCGACGACCTTCCAATAGGGATTTCATAACTGTCCGAAAAATTTGGTGGATATCGGGGTTGATATAGTGATCAAAATGGAGCAAAATACGCTGCTTTTAGCTGTAACATAATGTCTGATGGTTGGATATGCTTTAAACTTTTCGGACACTTTCCTTGTAAGTCTATGAGTAAGCTTACCAATTTTTGTTGCAATCAGAGGTCGGGAAGGATACTTAATATCTATTTGTTTGAAGAAAATTGTGCTGGCCGAAATTAGCGCTAAAAAACCATCCTACAGTCGGCACGCACGGCTCACTGTCGATGGCGCACTACCTACTTTAGAAGAGAGTGATAAAATAGTTTTTATTTCGGAATACGGGTCTGATTTTAGTTTAGATTTTGTTTAGAGCCCAGTTGTTGATTCTAACTGTACTGTCCGGAACACGATTGGAAAGCAGTTCATCAAGATTCAATCTGAATGTCAAACCGATCTGTCATAGTGGAGCAATAGCTTGAACGTTAGCAGGAACAAGAGCTGGAAGGAGAGCAAGCAAAACAATACTATTTTTAGGGCACGGACAAGGGTAGCTGGCTAGTTGCCAACTTCTCACGCCACGCGTTGGAGAAATTCCAAGAATTAGCTGCTTTGGCAACGTTCCCAGGAATTTGCGTGTAAAAGAAGTGGACGGTTACGATGTTTCATATCACGTGGTGCGCTTTCGTGTCACGTGGTATAGACTCGGCGTATGCTATTGGTGGCACGTGGTACGCACGTGACGCGCCCACGTGATCGCGCGTCTAACTGTTCTACTATTATCGAGTTCTAATCAGCAGTATCATTGATTATTGTAAGTCGGAGAATTGAATGATAAACATCAGTACAAATTTCCGGGGCGGGATGATATCACCTTGAGATGTTTATCTAACAGCGGGCCGGGCTGAGTGATAATATGATCCCGCGTCGAAATCCCGGAGATATTTATAATCATACACTCCTTGCACTTTGAGATGGCGTCGAAACTAATGTCTTCTGCCCTGGTTATTATACCATCGAGTAGTTGTTCACATGATAACATATTTAACTCTTATGGAATTGTCTCAAACTTATACTCTACCAAATATATAGATGTAAAAAAAGCACAAGGGAAAAAATTGATAATCAATGTGATAAACTTTTTTTTGTTGTTGATCAAGCAGAGGGTAGTAAATACAGGGACGGATACCTAACAATGAGACAGAGATTGAACAGTGAGACAGAGATTTAACACCGATACGGAGATTGAACAGCGAGACGGAAAATAAACGATGAGACAGATATTGAACACTAGGAGTTGGACGGACATTAAATACAGAGAGAACTATTTAACACGAGATAGAGATTGAAAATTGAAAGACAGATATTAAACACTGCACAGTGAGACGGACAGTCAATACGCAGGGATACGGAGGGAAACACTGGGACGGTCATCAAACATTGAGGGAGACGGAGAATCGAGAGAGTTAACACTGAGTGACATAAACACTAATGTGCACGATTGTTGAACTACTCAAACTCTATCCCCATTCAAAACATCAAATAACAAATGCTGTCAGTAACAGATTGAAAAATAACATTGCTGATTGCATTACTTTAAGATTAAAATTATAACCATTCTGAGCTGCGAAAGTAGCATTTGGAATTGAATTTCAATCCTCCAACAAACTTCAGTAAAATACACGATGTCATATGTTTCAAAAGATTGTTATATTTTAATCTACCCTTGCTTATTTAATTAACCTCGTGCTATTTGCTAAAGAGAGAATAGCATTAGCAGATCTAGTTCACGTCTTCAGATTTTCATTTAAGTCTGCGTGATGTAATTCGATGAAGCCACAAATCTCACAGAGCTACAGAATTCAGTGATCGTCTACAACACCAATAAAACCTGAAAAAATGGAAGTTATGATATACATTTTAGAAACTCCATTGCAACATATTGCAATAGATCATCTAATCCGGGGTATAGTATGATGTGAAATTTGAAAAGTATTTAATATAAAAGCAAATTGTTTTCTCGTTAGGAAAATTTATCAAATAATCATGCGAATTGTGATAGCGTTCTACGACACCGTGATTAATGAATATAGTGTTCTTCGTTTACTCTCAAATCTGGATCCTAATTCTACCAGCTTCACGGAACTCAGAAAAGAACTTTCCTCTGCCACTACACGAAGGCCAACGCAGTAAATTTTAATGCTAAAGATATCTTTCTTCAAGAAGCACTCTAAAATTTGGATCAGAATAATAAACAATGAACCTTATGCCAAATTATTAGACGGAGATCGTCTACTGATATTTCTCCGGAGTTTGCAGTTCCACGACCGGAGACCATCTACGGTAATTTTGTTGATTCTGTATGAATTAATCTCCGAGAAATTCCCGGAGAGCTTCATCTCCGTCTAATACAGTAGACGGAGCCGACAAAGTGTCATCATAAATTTCAGCTATTGAGTTATTCAAAATTTAAGGATTTAACTGGATCTGGACGAGTCATTTTAAGGTCTATCAAAAAATCGTTACCACCATGGTGACCGCCATTTAATTTTACACCTTTTGGACACAAATGATTTTTATGAATCTCAAAAATGGCGGACTGGGGGTCAAGCATACAAAGTGTTAAGTGTCATCATAAATTTCAGCTATTGAGTTATTTCAAATTTAAGGATTTAACTGGATCTGGACGAGTCATTTTAAGGTCTATCAAAAAATCGTTACCACCATGGTGACCGCCATTTAATTCTACACCTTTTGAACACAATCGGTTTTTATGAATCTCAAAAATGGCGGACTGGGGGTCAAGCATACAAAGTGTCATCATAAATTTCAGCTATTGAGTTATTTCAAATTTAAGGATTTAACTGGATCTGGACGAGTCATTTTAAGGTCTATAAAAAATCGTTACGCCCATTTTGACCGCCATTTAATTCTAAAACTTTTGAACACAATCGGTTTTTATGAATCTCAAAAATGGTGGACTGGGGGTCAAGCATACAAAGTGTCATCATAAATTTCAGCTATTGAGTTATTTCAAATTTAAGGATTTAACTGGATCTGGACGAGTCATTTTAAGGTCTATCAAAAAATCGTTACCACCATGTTGACTGCCATTTAATTCTACACCTTTTGGACACAATTGATTTTTATGAATCTCAAAAATGGCGGTCTGGGGGTCTAGCATACAAAGTGTCATCATAAGTTTCAGCTATTGAGTTATTTCAAATTTAAGGATTCAACTGGATCTGGACTAGTTATTTTAAGGTCTATCAAAAAATTGTTACCACCATGTTGACCGCCATTTAATTCTACACATTTTGGACACAATTGATTTTTATGAATCTCAAAAATAGCGGACTGGGGGTCAAGCATACAAAGTGTCATCATAAATTTCAGCTATTGAGTTATTTCAAATTTAAGGATTTAACTGGATCTGGACTAGTCATTTTAAGGTCTATCAAAAAATTGTTACCACCATGTTGACCGCCATTTAATTCTACACATTTTGGACACAATTGATTTTTATGAATCTCAAAAATAGCGGACTGGGGGTCAAGCATACAAAGTGTCATCATAAATTTCAGCTATTGAGTTATTTCAAATTTAAGGATTTAACTGGATCTGGACTAGTCATTTTAAGGTCTATCAAAAAATTGTTACCACCATGTTGATTGCCATTTAATTCTACACCTTTTGGACACAATTGATTTTTATGAATCTCAAAAATGGCGGTCTGGGGGTCAAGCATACAAAGTGTCATCAGTAAATTTCAGCTATTGAGTTATATCAAGACCGTGTAAGACCGTTTAAGACCTTGTAAGTCCTTGTAAGACCTTGTAAGACCTTGTAAGACCTTGTAAGACCTTGTAAGTTGTTGTAAGACCTTGTAAGACCTTGTAAGACCTTGTAAGACCTTGTAAGACCTTGTAAGACCTTGTAAGACCTTGTAAGACCGTGTAAGACGTTGTAAGACCTTGTAAGACGTTGTAAGACCTTGTAAGACGTTGTAAGACCTTGTAAGACCATGAAAGACCTTGTAAGACCTTGTAAGACCTTGTAAGACCTTGTAAGACCGTGTAAGACGTTGTAAGACCTTGTAAGACGTTGTAAGACCTTGTAAGACGTTGTAAGACGTTGTAAGACCATAAAAGACCTTGTAAGACCTTGTAAGACCTTGTAAGACCTTGTAAGACCTTGTAAGACCTTGTAAGTTGTTGTAAGACCTTGTAAGACCTTGTAAGACCTTGTAAGACCGTGTAAGACGTTGTAAGACCTTGTAAGACGTTTTAAGACCTTATAAGACGTTGTAAGACGTTGTAAGACCTTGTAAGACCTTGGAAGACCTTGTAAGACCTTGTAAGACGTTGTAAGACCTTGTAAGACGTTGTAAGACGTTGTAAGACGTTGTAAGACGTTGTAAGACCTTGTAAGACCTTGTTAGACCTTGTAAGACGTTGATAGACCTTGTAAGACGTTGTAAGACGTTGTTAGACCTTGTAAGACCTTGTAAGACGTTGTAAGACCTTGTAAGACGTTGTTAGACCTTGTAAGACCTTGTAAGACCTTGTATTCAGGTGTCCGTAGATTCAGAAGCTTTAAAGATACAGCCATCTCAGACCACAGGTCTTAAAGATAATTGTTTAGACTTTAGTTTACATTATATTAAAAAGTAATTTAACGTTATCATCACCACTTGATGATGTCATTATGTTAACCATTTTAAAAACTTTATTTTTGACAGAGTAATCACTTTTAAAATCGATTTTATGCCATTAAGCAGTAATTTTATTTAAAATTTGAAGACATATTGAAGTTAGATGATTGTTTCAGCATTCTGAAAATCTACCGGAAAGTTTTTCTAGCCTGCTCTGTCATAAAGATATTCGTCATTGAAGTTAGTACTTTTTTGAAGAATTATTTTATAAAAACGTCAATTTTGCGATTTAGTATTCTCTAGTGTTGAGCCATGCCTTGGGTTGTGGAGCTCAGTTCTGCTTCTTATAGGTCTATATTGTGCATTAGGCTAGTTTTAAAGTTGAAAATCGAAAAGTTGCACACGTGGGGACACGCCCAAATTGATAGAAAATTGCTAAAATCACAGAAAATTACTGTTTTCACCATTTTCTGTCAACTTTGGAGAGCCGTTGTGATAACAGTTCTTCTTGAAATACTTTGAAACTTTGCATGCTTTTTGAAACTATACATAAATTATGAATATGCAAAAATTTAGGGTGATTCAATATCGGATGCGCACGCAACGTCCGCTCAAAGTTTGCACGTGCGAAAGGTGATAATTTTGCTCATTCGTGATTTCGATTAGATTCTGCTTTTCCATGACAGTTAAATGGCATTATATATGAATTTAATGCCAACTTGAATGAGTATAATGTGGCATATTCAGTCAGTGATCGACAGATATGCTTACCTAAACACAAGGAAATGTTTTCAAAGGTAAAATTTAAAAATCGCGTTGAAATTACCTCCTTTACCGTATTAATAAAGTTATGAATTTTGACTTTGAAAAGTACCCTGACATTATAATCAAAAAGAGATGATATTTGACCAAAACCCATAATCATGGGTAGAGTGGACCGCTGCCAGTGTCTCTCTTTCCCAAACAAAAGGATATGATATTAATTTGATTGACCGTTCTCAAATGCAAAATGATACCGAGAATGAAATCGGTCGCTCGCTTTTCCCATTCATTTACAATTGCAATAGATTAAGGAGAACTACCCGAAGGCAGCTGTACTCGGCAATAAAGATTCAATAAACTTCAGCTAATTCACTTACTACCACCCTTATCCCGAAACACTAGGTATCGACCCGAACACAACCCAAAGAGATTTTACAGCATGTGATTGATGTAATTAATCGAAATTTATTACAATTCGTAAGCCGTGAATGAATGGGAAAAGCGAGCGACCGATTTCATTCTCGTTATCATTTTGCATTTGAGAACGGTCAATCAAATTAATATCATATTCTTTTGTTTGGGAAAGAGAGACACTGGCAGCGGTCCACTCTACCCATGATTATGGGTTTTGGTCAAATTGAGTTATTTCAAATTTAAGGATATGACTGGATCTGGACGAGTCATTTTAGGGTTTATCAAAAAATCGTTACCACCATATTGACCGCCATTCAATTCTACACCTTTTGAACAGGCTCGATTTGTTTGAGTCTCAAAAATAGCGGACTGGGGGTCAAGCATACAAAGTGTCATCAGTAAATTTCAGCTATGGAGTTATATCAAGACCGTGTAAGACCGTGTAAGACCTTGTAAGTCCTTGTAAGACCTTGTGAGACCTTGTAAGACCTTGTAAGACGTTGTAAGACCTTGTAAGACCTTGTAAGACCTTGTAAGACCTTGTAAGACCGTGTAAGACCTTGTAAGTCCTTGTAAGACCTTGTGAGACCTTGTAAAACCTTGTAAGACCTTGTAAGACCTTGTAAGACCTTGTAAGTTGTTGTAAGACCTTGTAAGACCTTGTAAGACCTTGTAAGACCGTGTAAGACGTTGTAAGACCTTGTAAGACGTTGTAAGACCTTATAAGACGTTGTAAGACGTTGTAAGACCTTGTAAGACCTTGGAAGACCTTGTAAGACCTTGTAAGACGTTGTAAGACCTTGTAAGACGTTGTAAGACGTTGTAAGACGTTGTAAGACGTTGTAAGACCTTGTAAGACCTTGTTAGACCTTGTAAGACGTTGATAGACCTTGTAAGACGTTGTAAGACGTTGTTAGACCTTGTAAGACCTTGTAAGACGTTGTAAGACCTTGTAAGACGTTGTTAGACCTTGTAAGACCTTGTAAGACCTTGTATTCAGGTGTCCGTAGATTCAGAAGCTTTAAAGATACAGCCATCTCAGACCACAGGTCTTAAAGATAATTGTTTAGACTTTAGTTTACATTATATTAAAAAGTAATTTAACGTTATCATCACCACTTGATGATGTCATTATGTTAACCATTTTAAAAACTTTATTTTTGACAGAGTAATCACTTTTAAAATCGATTTTATGCCATTAAGCAGTAATTTTATTTAAAATTTGAAGACATATTGAAGTTAGATGATTGTTTCAGCATTCTGAAAATCTACCGGAAAGTTTTTCTAGCCTGTTCTGTCATAAAGATATTCGTCATTGAAGTTAGTACTTTTTTGAAGAATTATTTTATAAAAACGTCAATTTTGCGATTTAGTATTCTCTAGTGTTGAGCCATGCCTTGGGTTGTGGAGCTCAGTTCTGCTTCTTATAGGTCTATATTGTGCATTAGGCTAGTTTTAAAGTTGAAAATCGAAAAGTTGCACACGTGGGGACACGCCCAAATTGATAGAAAATTGCTAAAATCACAGAAAATTACTGTTTTCACCATTTTCTGTCAACTTTGGAGAGCCGTTGTGATAACAGTTCTTCTTGAAATACTTTGAAACTTTGCATGCTTTTTGAAACTATACATAAATTATGAATATGCAAAAATTTAGGGTGATTCAATATCGGATGCGCACGCAACGTCCGCTCAAAGTTTGCACGTGCGAAAGGTGATAATTTTGCTCATTCGTGATTTCGATTAGATTCTGCTTTTCCATGACAGTTAAATGGCATTATATATGAATTTAATGCCAACTTGAATGAGTATAATGTGGCATATTCAGTCAGTGATCGACAGATATGCTTACCTAAACACAAGGAAATGTTTTCAAAGGCAAAATTTAAAAATCGCGTTGAAATTACAACTTTGAAAAGTACCCTGACATTATAATCAAAAAGAGATGATATTTGACCAAAACCCATAATCATGGGTAGAGTGGACCGCTGCCAGTGTCTCTCTTTCCCAAACAAAAGGATATGATATTAATTTGATTGACCGTTCTCAAATGCAAAATGATACCGAGAATGAAATCGGTCGCTCGCTTTTCCCATTCATTTACAATTGCAATAGATTAAGGAGAACTACCCGAAGGCAGCTGTACTCGGCAATAAAGATTCAATAAACTTCAGCTAATTCACTTACTACCACCCTTATCCCGAAACACTAGGTATCGACCCGAACACAACCCAAAGAGATTTTACAGCATGTGATTGATGTAATTAATCGAAATTTATTACAATTCGTAAGCCGTGAATGAATGGGAAAAGCGAGCGACCGATTTCATTCTCGTTATCATTTTGCATTTGAGAACGGTCAATCAAATTAATATCATATTCTTTTGTTTGGGAAAGAGAGACACTGGCAGCGGTCCACTCTACCCATGATTATGGGTTTTGGTCAAATTGAGTTATTTCAAATTTAAGGATATGACTGGATCTGGACGAGTCATTTTAGGGTTTATCAAAAAATCGTTACCACCATATTGACCGCCATTCAATTCTACACCTTTTGAACAGGCTCGATTTGTTTGAGTCTCAAAAATAGCGGACTGGGGGTCAAGCATACAAAGTGTCATCAGTAAATTTCAGCTATGGAGTTATATCAAGACCGTGTAAGACCGTGTAAGACCTTGTAAGTCCTTGTAAGACCTTGTGAGACCTTGTAAGACCTTGTAAGACGTTGTAAGACCTTGTAAGACCTTGTAAGACCTTGTAAGACCTTGTAAGACCGTGTAAGACCTTGTAAGTCCTTGTAAGACCTTGTGAGACCTTGTAAAACCTTGTAAGACGTTGTAAGACGTTGTAAGACCTTGTAAGACCTTGAAAGACCTTGTAAGACCTTGTAAGACCTTGTAAGACCTTGTAAGACGTTGTAAGACCTTGTAAGACCTTGTAAGACGTTGTAAGACCTTGTAAGACCTTGTAAGACCTTGTAAGACGTTGTAAGACGTTGTAAGACGTTGTAAGACGTTGTAAGACCTTGGAAGACCTTGTAAGACCTTTTAAGACCTTGTAAGACCTTGTAAGACCTTGTAAGACCTTGTAAAACCTTGAAAGACCTTGTAAGACCTTGTAAGACCTTGTAAGACCTTGTAAGACCTTGTAAGACCTTGTACGACGTTGTTAGACCTTGTAAAACCTTGTAAGACCTTGTAAAACCTTGTAAGACGTTGTAAGACCTTGTAAGACCTTGTAAGACCTTGTAAGACGTTGTAAGACGTTGTAAGACGTTGTAAGACGTTGTAAGACCTTGGAAGACCTTGTAAGACCTTTTAAGACCTTGTAAGACCTTGTAAGACCTTGTAAGACCTTGTAAAACCTTGTAAGACCTTGTAAAACCTTGTAAGACGTTGTAAGACCTTGTAAGACCTTGTAAGACCTTGTAAGACGTTGTAAGACGTTGTAAGACCTTGTAAGACCTTGTAAGACCTTGTAAGACCTTGTAAGACCTTGTAAGACCTTTTAAGACCTTGTAAGACCTTGTAAGACCTTGTAAGACCTTGTAAAACCTTGAAAGACCTTGTAAGACCTTGTAAGACCTTGTAAGACGTTGTTAGACCTTGTAAGACCTTGTAAGACCTTGTAAGACGTTGTAAGACCTTGTAAGATTCAATAAACTTCAGCTAATTCACTAACAACCACCCTTATTCCGTAACACTAGGTATCGATCCGAACACAACCCATAGAGATTTTTACAGCATGTGATTGATGTAATTAATCGAATTTTATTACAATTCGTAAGCCGTGAATGAATGGGAAAAACGAGCGACTGATTTCATTCTCGGTATCATTTAGCATTTGAGAACGGTCAATCAAATTAATATCATATCCTTTTGTTTGGGAAAGAGAGACACTGGCAGCGGTCCACTCTACCCATGATTATGGGTTTTGGTCAAATTGAGTTATTTCAAATTTAAGGATATGACTGGATCTGGACGAGTCATTTTAGGGTCTATCAAAAAAGTCATTACCACCATATTGACCGCCATTCAATTCTACACCATTTGAACAGGCTCAATTTGTTTGAGTCTCAAAAATGGCGGACTGGGGGTCAAGCATACAAAGTGTCATCAGTAAATTTCAGCTATTGAGTTATATCAAGACCGTGTAAGACCGTTTAAGACCTTGTGAGTCCTTGTAAGACCTTGTAAGACCTTGTAAGACGTTGTAAGACCTTGTAAGACCTTGTAAGACCTTGTAAGACCATGAAAGACCTTGTAAGACCTTGTAAGACCTTGTAAGACCTTGTAAGACCTTGTAAGACCTTGTAAGACATTGTAAGACGTTGTAAGACCTTGTAAGACCTTGTAAGACCTTGTAAGACCTTGTAAGACCTTGTACGACGTTGTTAGACCTTGTAAAACCTTGTA